>NW_004524729.1:6190256-6201080 GCF_000260255.1 Octodon degus | reverse complement strand
CTTCATGCGATCTATTTCTTTCCTGTATTGCTCATTCAAGGAATCCATCATTTTTTAAATCTCCTGTATTTTTTTTATCAATGTCTTCTTTAGAAGAAGTTATTAATTCTTTTACTGCAGAGTTTTTTACAGATTAGGTTTCCTCCTAGTCTGATATGTTTCAGTATTTGATTCTTTAGTTCAGGTGATATGAATTCAGATATTTCTTTTTTCATTTCAGACACTAATTCTGCTTTGAGTTCCTTTAAACCTTTCTGCAGTTGCTTATTTACTTCTGATGCTCCTAATTCATACATTTCAGCTAAGCTAGTGTCGACTGCATTTGTTCTGGGTGGGCATTGTGTTTCCTCCATATGTTTCTGCATTTGATTCTTTAGTTCAGATGTTATGAATTCAGAGTTTTCTTTTTTTTTTTTTCATTTTTTGTTCCAGAGATTAATTCTGCTCTGAGTTCCTCTATATATCTTTATGCTGTTGTTTATTTACTTCTGACACTGATTCATTTATTTCAGCTGAGCTAGTGTCCTCTGCACTTGTTATAGGTGGGCTCAAGGCCTGAGATTGCATTTTGCCCCTTGTCTTTATCATTTCATATAGCATTGACCTCTGACCTTTGGTATAGAGCTTTTGTGCTATTATATCCCTATCACTTATTGAAATTTGGGTACTGATATACCAAGTTCTAGTCCATGCAGTTGTGCCTGGCTTGGGTCTGGCTACTCTGCTCAGATCCTTATTGTTGTTTCCCTTGGAGGTGGGCCTGCTGTATACCTCTGGCAAGATGTTCTGTTCCTGGCTTAGCTGTGTGGTTTTGACCTTAGTCTCACTGCAAGGACTTTAGCTGCACCCCAAGCCTGTATGCCAGGTCTAGGATGGGTCTGGAGGGGTATGAGGAGTGGGGGCAAGAGAGCACAGAAGCTCTCCCACACACTCAACTGGGGCTGTGCTTTGGTGGGTCTGCAGGACTCCCAAGAGCGTGGTAGAAGTTCTCACTCACAGGATGGGCTGTGCTGGCTCTGGATGGGTGGGGTAGGTCTGGAGAACTCCAGGAAAGGCCTCTCTCACAGGGGTGGGCCTGGATTTGGAGCTGCAGGCACAGGAGGTCCTGGGGTTGGTCAGATATAGAGCGTGCCCAAGGCACGTCGGAAGTTCTCACTCAGAGGGCAGGCTGTGCTGAGTCTGGCCAGGCAGGGAAGGTCCGGAGAACGCGGGGAAAGGCCTCTCTCACACAGCGGGCCTGGGCTTGGAGCGGTGGGCCCAATTAGCTTGTAAATACTGGATACTTTTGTTTCCAAGTTGGCTGCTGTGCCATCCCGGCCAGGTGACATCTCCGAGCAGTTCATGAGCCAAAGTGCGGCACCCTCACGAGCTCCATCTACGCCCTGAAAAGCTTTTGTACCTCAAAAAAAAAAAAAATCACCAGTAGAGTGAAAAGGCAACCCACAGAGTAGGAAAACATTTTAGCTGTCTCTCAGACAAAGGATTTATACCTAGAACATATAAAGAATTAAAAATAATCTGAGATCAGTGTATATATATGTGTGTGTGTGTGTGTGTGTGTGTGTGTATATATATATATATTTTTTTTTTTTGAGGGGAGGACTGGGGATCAAACTCAGGACCTTGTGCTTGCCAGACAAGTGCTTATGCCGCTGAGCTATCTCCCCAGCCAATCAGTATAATTTTTAATCTACATTTCTTTATTTTTATTTTATTTTATTTTTAATGTATTTAGTACAAGGTCTACAGAGTCTCACTACACAGATTGGACTCATAGTGATCCTCCTGTTTTCAGCCTCCCAAGTGCTGGGATTACAGGCGCTAGCCACCATGCCCAGTCTCAATTGCTGTCCCAGCACGCTCTGGGGACAGGGCCCAGCAGGGCACACTAATCTAGATTTTTGATTGGAACCTTTTCAAAGACTTTAATTCCTTGCTAAACTAGTCATTCATATTTTGTATCATTTTGTTTAGCTCATCTAGCTTTTTATTAGTATATTCTGAAAGCTTGTGGGTCATTTTTTGAAAGAGAATACAGGGCCAGAAAGATAGCTCAGTGGACTAAAGTGCCTGCTTAGGCAAGCTCAGGGACCAGGGTTCAATTCCCAGTACTGCCTGCCACGCTGGCCCTGCCCCCAGGTGAGCTGAATGGGTGACAGAGTCAGGGGGTGATAGTGCACACCTATAATCCCAGCACTGGGAAGGCAGAAAACAGGAGGATCACTATGAGTTTGACCTGTGTAGTGAAACTCTGTACCAAATACATAAAAAAGAGAGAAAATACAAAATTATATTAAAAAATTAGAAACAATACACATTTCACTAAATAAAATCATAGGAATTTGACAATGGTTGTTATATTACACATCTTCAAATTAGTTGTTTAGAGTACCAGATATAAACATTCAAAATTGTTTTAAAAATAAAGTTATAAGAAATTAAAAGGGAAGAAAAAAAATTAAGCACTAACTGCTCCTTTCAGTAGATCCACAGAAATCAGCAGTGTAATTATCCATGTTGGCCTGTATATATACATAAATATATCTTTTTCCCTTCTTTCTTTTGTCCTTTTCCTCATCCAAGTTTTTCCTTCCCATTGAAGAGATTCTTTCCCTTTCACAGTATCTATTGTACCTTTCAGGTTTTATTTACTCTTTCAGGTTCTTACACTAGAAGGACAATATGATGTTTATACATGCAGGTCTGATTCATTTCACTTTTCAGTATAGTCTCTAGTTGTGTCCATTTACCTATAATAACCTTGAGTTTATCATTTTTTATAGCTGACTAATACTTCATTGTATAAGAATACCACATCTTTTTTATCCATTCTTTGGTTGATGGGCATTAGAGCTTTCTAAAAGATTTAGCCACGACAAATTGTGCAGCTATAAACATGGCTGCATATACATCACTGTGATATGATGTTTCCAGATCATTTGGAAAAATTATCTGGTTTGAATGGGACTTTTAATCCTGGCTATTTATTTATTTATTTATTTATTTTTAGACAGGATCTCCCTATGCAGTTTAGCCTAGAGCTTACTTTGTAGTCCAGGCTGGTCTCAAGCTCAAAATGATCCTCCTGCCACAGCTTCCCAAGTTCTAGGATTACAGGTGTGTACCACCATGTCTGGTTTAATCCTAAATTTTTGAGGAATATCCACACTGATTTCCATAGTGGTTGTACCAACCTATACTCCCATCAACAGTGGAGAAGTGTTCCTTTTTCCTCACAGTGTTTTCAGCCTTTGTTATTGATTGATGATGATAGCCATTCTTTCTGGGGTAAGATAGTATCTCAATATTGTTTTAATTTGCATCTCATGAATGACCAGTGATGCTGAGCATTTTTTCATATGTTTGTTTGCCATTTGTTTTTCTTCATTTATGAAATGCATATTCATCTGAGATACCCATTTTTGATTGGGTCTTTGAATTTGTGATGCCTGATTATTTTTAATTTTTTATATGTTCTACATATAAATCCTTTATCTGAGGAACAGTAGACTATAATTTTTTTTTGCAGTTTGTGGGTTTTCTTTTCACTCTGTTGGTGATTTCTTTTGACATGAAGAAACTTTGCAAAATATGAGATCCTAATTGCTGATTTATTTTTGAAATATTTCCCATGCAGTTTCTTTTTTGTCCATGAAATCTATATCTACCACTATGTCCTTAAGATTTCTACCTGGGGCAGAGAGATAGCTCAGAGGCATAAGCACCTACCTTGCAAGCACAAGGACCAACCCAAGTTTGATCCCAAGCCCCATATGCTATGCAGTCTCACCCTGGGTCCCCAGGCATGCCATCTTGGGCACCATGAGGTCCTGGAATTGGGTGTAATGGTGCACACCTGTAATCCCAGAACTTGGGAGGTTGAGCCAGGAGGATCTCTGCAAGTTCAAGCCCAGCCTGGGGGCTACAAAAGTGGGCACATGATCAGCCCGAACTTCACAGTAAGACCCTGTCTCAAAAAAAAAAAAATACTTCTACCTACTATCTCCTCCAGAAGACTTAGTTTTTCAGCTTAATATTTAAATATTTGATCCATTTTGACTGTGGTTTAGTGCATGGTGATAGACATGGGTCCAGTTTTAGTGTTTGGCATGTAGAAAGCCACTTTTTCCAGCACTATTTATTTATTAAAGAGGCTATCTTTCTTCCAGTGAACATGCTTGGCCCCTTTGTCAAAGATAAAGTGACTGGGGCCAAAGAGGAAAGTGATCGATGATGTATGCCTAAGGAGAGTCACATGGAGAGAACACATTCTCTCAGGCTTTCACAGAGAGCACATTGGCCAAGCATTGGCCGTGACTCATCCACATGGCTGACACTGACAAAGGTTCTACAATCTAAGGTACAGGTCTCAGGATAAATCCTGAGGGGATTTGACTGACCTTATCAGATCCAAAAGCTACTACTCTTGTTGCATAGGTCCTGCTTCACCTTGGTCTTAACCATCCAGCAGAAAAGTATAAAAACGAAGTATAAGAAGTAAAGCCATGGTGTTACGTTGAGCTGTAGGGGACTCAGGTCAACAATTTCTGACATTGCCAGTGAAGCAGAAGATCCAATACTATTATGGACTATTGGACTCTTTTAGAATATTTTGCTGAGTTAACACACCTATACTACTCAAATGACGGAACTAAACAAAAAAGGGGATACAGATGTATGTTCATTTTGTATCTGTGTATTCAAAATGGTTAGGATAGATATATAGTTGCATTCTCTTTATGAATAGAGGGATTTGTTCTAATAGTGTTTGTAAATAGGATATCATGTCCGCATCTTGTACAGCAATTAACCATTAGGAAGAATATATGCAATGTGTTAATTATTGAAACTATCCTACCAATTTGGTTTGAAACTGTCTCATTGCTATTTGTTTCTCAATAAAATTATGGGAAAAAAGATAAGGTGACTGTGTTTGTAGTTGTCTTTGCTTCTTCTAATCTGTTCCACTGGGTCCTCTGGTCTTGTTTTTTACTAGTACCATGCTGATTTTATCACAATAGCTTTTTAATATAATTTTTTGTAGTATAATTTCAAGTCAGGGGTTGTGATGCCTCCTGCCTTTCTTGTGTTGCCCAGGACTGCTTTTGAGCTTATGGATCATTTTGATTATTACTTTCATTAGTTGTTATTTCATTTGCTGTGATCCCACTGAGTACATCTCTGATCTGTTTTCTAACATCCTCTGTTATACTTCTCAGTAATTCAAGTGTATGACTTGTTCTATGTCCCTGCTTGATCCCCCCTGGATTGGCTTTGGAGGACTTAGAAGTTTTGGGAAGCCTTTTGTATCCTTGTCTTCTCACATTTCGTGTGTGTGTATGTGTGTGTGTGTGTGTGTGTCTGTGTCTGTGTCTGTGTTTCTGTGTGTGTATGAAACTGAGGTTTGTGGATCCTTATACTGTGAACTTTATTGCTTCTTTAGAGACTGCATTAGTTGCCTTTCAATAATGTACTTTTGGTCCTTTGTCTCAGCTCCATGATCCAGTCACCTTCATCAGTTTGGGAAGGAAGGTTGCAGTGTAATTAGCCCAACACTAAAGTTCTCTGATAATGTACTTTCGTATTGTTAATGTCACAAAGGTAATCTGAATATTGGTCAGAGAAATAGCAACAATTGTGTGTCCCTGATAACATCAAACAAGTCAGCTACAGCAGTATATCCAAGACAAATTGGATACAAACGTAGCAGAAGGACCAGTTATGGGGCTGGGGATATAGCTCAGTGGTACAGCACCTGCCTAGCAAGGTCAAGGTCCTGTGTTTGATTCCTAATACAAAAAAAAATTATGTACCACCCTTAATCTTAGAAAGGAGACCTACAATTATGGTGTAAACATTAAGACATTCCAAATATTGAGTTCAATCCCTGGTTCCACAAAAAAAAGAAGAAAAAAAAAACCCAAGTATTAACTTGCACCTGGTATATACTAAATATGACAGCTGTATTTCTGTTAATAGTAGAAAATAATTCAACAGTAATTTTTTTGGTATTTTTAGGACAGGGTGTACAGGGTATACAGGGTCTCACTGCATAGATCAGACTCATAGTGATCCTCCTATTTATAGCCTCCCAGGTGCTGGAATTACAGGCACACACCACCATGCCCAGTCTCAGTTGCCATCTCAGTGAGCCCTGGGGGCAGGGCTGGCACAGCAGGCCCGGGGACAGAACTCCCAGCCCCTGCATCTGCCTAAGCAGGTGCTTTAATCTGCTGAGCTATATGGCTGGCTCTTGGGAGGCTGTAAACAGGCAGATCACTACAAGTCTGATCTAGTAGTGAGACCCTGAACACACTATAGACCCTTCCCTAAAATAAAAATTAAAAAAAGAAGAAATGAAGAAATAAAAATATGAGAAGGGATTAAGAGATTTGTAATATATACCATAGAGGTCTAGCATGGGTCTAACTAAATCTCACAGAAAAAGGCATTAGAGAGACTGGAATGATGACAGTTTTATTAATATAATAACTGTGAATTTTCCAGAACTATGAAAATGGAATCAAATGTCCAAGGAATGAAATATCCCAAGCAAAAAAAAAATAAAACCTCAATATTTAATGAAAAATACCTGTTCCTTATTATGCCTAAGATGTTTGAAATGCAGTGAGATAGTGAGGTTAAGCTTGATAGCCTAAATCGTTTGATAATAACAATAAGCTTGTCTTCTGGATGGTTAACAACCTAAGTTTGCAGACCAAAATTAGAGAAAAAGGAGGGCCTCAAGGAAAGCCAACATTTTGGCCCTAGCCTTCTAAGGTCAATTAAGACTCAGGACATAAGAGAACTTGTACTGTAACATCATGTACCTCGGTAGTGTCCCAAATTTTCTGATCAAGAAGATTATGGGGCCAAAGAGGAAAGTGATCGATGACGTAGAGTGTACCTAAGGAGAGTCACATGGGGAGAAGACACTCTCTCAGGCTTTCACAGAGAGCACATTGGCCAAGCATTGGCCGTGACTCATCCACATGGCTGCACTGACAAAGGTTCTACAATCTGAAGTACAGGATCTCAGGATAAATCCTGAGGGCATTTCACTGACCTTCTCAGACCCAAAAGCTACAACTCTTGTTGCATAGGTCCTGCTTTACCTTGGTCTTAACCATCCAGTAGAAAAGTATGAAGATGAAATATAGGAAATAAAGCCATGCTGTTAAGTTGAGCTGTGGGGGACTCAGGTCAATAATTTCTGACATTGCCAGTTAAACAGAAGACCCAATGCTATTATGGGCTACTGGACTCTTTTAGAATATTTTGCTGAGTTTACACACCTATAATATTCAATAACGGAACTTAAAAAAAATGGGGTATAACTATGAATGTCCATTTTGTATCTGTGTATTCAAAGTGGTTGGGATAGATATATAGTTGCATTCTCTTAATGAATAGAATGATTTGTTCTAATGGTATTTGTAAATAGGATCACAAGTCTGCATCTTGTACAGCAATTAACCACTAAGAAGAATATATGCAGTGTATTATTTGTTGAAACTGTACTTCCAATTTGATTTGAAACTGTCTCATTGCTATCTGTTTATCAATAAAACTTTGAAAATAAATAAATAAATAAAACCCACACCTACACAACAAAATTTTAGAATATCAAAGACAAGGAGAAAAAACTTGCAGGAAGCCAAAGAGAAATAAATCATTAAGTGAATAACAATCATATAAACTAGAAATTGGTGGAATATCTAAATGTCAGAATTGTATACTCAGAGAAACTCTGCCACTGGCATACAGTATTTTTATTGCCTTTAGGCAATCTAGTCTTAGTATACTAGGAAGAACAACTGGTTAGAGTAATTATGTCACTTTGGCTAAAGCAATACAATCAACAGTAACAATAATATCAAACACAGCCTAGAAACTGACAAACTAAGGTAATTATTAATTTCCAACTTCATACTTTAACATTATGAAGTAAACTAGTAGTTATATAACAAAATCTAAAACAAACCACAAAATTGTATACAGAAAATAAGTCCTCAATATAACAATTTTACCCCCAAAGGGAAAAAAATTTAGAAGGGGAGGGAGAAAAATAGAGAACTAGAAGAAGAGAAAGAGATTCGAAGCAAGGCTGGAGGATGAAGGAGAATCACACAGACTTTGAGAAACTGGTGCATAAAATGGGGAAATAGAGAAGAAATAAAGCAAGAACAGCCACACATGCAAGCGTTGTATTATCTCACTAGTATGAGAACCTGAAAGCATAATTAAAATCTGAAGGGTACAGTAGATACTGTGGAAGTCAGGGTGTTGTGCCTCTCCTTCAGTTCTCAGTAACATTGTCTTCACTTCTCTTAGAGTCCTTATTGACAATCACCTTTATATCCAAAATTCTCTGAACAATGCATTCAAGCCACTTTAGACTTTTACTAATACTGTGTTTAAATTTTTTGTTGCTTTTCCAGATTTCACTCACTTCTCCATTCCAGAGCCACTCTCACATTTTAGATTTTTGTAATAAAAGTGTCATTTTTCTAATATCAAAATTTGTGAGACTGGGGACTTAGCTCAGTGAAGCAGTGCCTGCCTGACCAGTGAGAGGTCCTGAGCTCGAGTCCCAGTACCTCCTCCAAAAACTGAGCATTTGTTATCTATTGTGTGTAAGAAATCAACCCTACTTAGATATTGAAAACCTATTAACAGAGTTTGTCACTTTTTTTTTTTTTTCCGGAACCGAGGATTGAACTTGGGCCCCTGCACTTGCTAGGGAAGTGCTTATTCCACTGAGCCATCTCTCAGCCCAATTAACACAGTTTGTTTGTTTATTTATTTATTTATTTAGTACAGGATCTACAGGGTCTCACTACACAGATCGAACTCGTAGTGATCCTCCTGTTTTTCAGCCTCCCAAGTGCTTGGATTACAAGCTACCACATCCAGTCTCATTCAGTGTCTCAGCACACCCTGGGGGTGAGGCGGAGCCAGCACAGCAGGCCAGGGATAGAACACCTGGCCCCTGCATCTTCTAACAGTTTTTTGTAAGTCATAAATCTTGGAGTGACATAGCTGACTGGTTCTGGCTGTATTTCTTATAAGGTTACAAGTGAAGATACCAGGAATGGCACAAGCTTCCTAAGCTCACGTAACCGTTGGCTTTCTGTGTGACTTCTGCATAGGGCTGCAGAGAAAATTCCAGAACTGGCATTACATCACTTCTGTCATACTGTACTGGTCAAATTGATAAACTTTTTTATGTAGTGTGAGACAGAAATGCACAAAGTTGTGCCTGCTGAAAGGTAATGACTACTGAAGTCAACTTGGAGGCTGCTTACAAATCTACAACACAAATGATTGGAAATAGTTTAACAAGGTGTCTGGATATAAGATAAATATACAAAAATTATTTGCATTTTTGTGTATCAGCAGCAAAATATTAGAATGCATTTTTTAAAGCTTGGCATTGTGGTACATGTCTGAAATCCTAACTACTCAGAGGCTGAACCAGGACAATGGTGAGTTCCAGGCCAACCTGGGCAACTTATTGAGACCCTACCTCAAATAAAAAGAAAACAGCTGGAGGTATAGCTTAGTGCAGACTATAGGTTTGACCTCCAGTACCTCAAAAAGTTCTATTAGAGTTTTTATAGAATGTGACAACTTGATTCTAAAACATTTATGAGAAACCTAAATTAAAAATGGCTAAGACACTCCAGTAAAGACAGACAAGGAGATTTGTCCTACATTCAACGAGATTTATTATAAAGCTATAAATTATATACTGCTACATATACAGCTGTATATTATAAAGCTAATAATTAGCTATCAAAATATATCAGTAAAATGGTGTTATATTGACAGAGAAGTAGACAGCTGACTGACCAAATACAGTAGCAGCAAAGTACAGAAACAGGCACGTTTTTAAAAATTTATTTTATTTTATTTTGAAGAGTAAAAACAAAAGCAAAAACAAATACAAAGACAAAAAGGGAGTAACATACAACAATAGATGTGTTACAGATTTTCGAAAGAAGTATAGCAAATTAGCTCGGCTGTGCCCCAAACCTGGGGCATACTGAGACTGTGCTTAAGATTGGGCATGGTGGTATATGCCTGTAATCCCAGCTCTTAGGAGGTTGAAAACAGAATCACTACAAGTCCAACCTACATAGTGAGAACCTACAGACCCTATAGACCCTGTGCCAAATGCACACACACCCCAAAACAAAGCAAATTAACAATGGTTGTGATATTACCTATTTTTATTGTCAAATCTGTTGCTCACTTTAGCAGTTATACAAGATTAGACAAATAATTGAATCTTAATGCTTGCTTTCAATAAACCTTAATTTTTTCTTGTCTTTGTTTACTTTTTAAAAAATTTAAAGAGTAGGGCCAGCCAAATAGCTCAGTGGATTAAAGTGCCTGCTTAGGCAGAAGCAGGGGCTGGGAGTTCGATCCCTGGGGCCTGCTGTGCCAGCCTCGCCCCTGGGGTGCACTGAGGGGACAATTGAGACTAGGTATGGTGGCACATGCCTGTAATCCCAGCATTACAGGAGGATTACTACAAGTCCAATCTATGCAGTGAGACCCTGTACACCCTGTCCTAAATACAAAAAAATAAAATAAAAATTTAAAGAGTAATATATAAGTAAGACTCCCCTCACATTTCTCTACCATGACACAGTCTTCTTAGTTCCTTCCCTGTACCTCTCATAGTCTGCCGCTCACTTGCACACTGACTACTTTCCACTCTCTGCAGTGGATATGGAACTGGATGCTATAGGCTGTCTTCCCCAGACAAGCCAGCATAAGGTGGTGTTCAGCAAATATCTAATGAATAGATTAAAA
>NW_004524729.1:6188253-6190156 GCF_000260255.1 Octodon degus | reverse complement strand
TATTTCCTGGAGGATTTTCTGACTATGTGGAGACCTTCCTCTGTTTATCTGAACATTTTATGCAATTGATGCAGTGTTTTGGCATCTTGTCAAGTTGGCTATCTGAACTATGTGAATATGCCATGCTGCCAGCTTTCTTTTACCAGTGAACCTAACCTAGACCTGAAGGACCGTTTTGTACTTACAATAGGGAAATAAAGCTGAGAGGGTAGTATATACCCATTGTCCCAGCTACTTGGAAAGCTGAGGCAGGAGAATCACCTGAGCCTAGGAGTTTGAGGCCAGCCTAGGTAATACAGCAAGAGCCCATCTCTAAATAGAGAGTTGTCACAGTCACTCTCAGCTACCATATGTTCCCTTCATAAGGATACAAGTGTTTTAAACAATAGGTTTTCTTCTCTTTTATGAACACTGAATCTTTTAATTGGGTATGCTTCCTTCCCTGCCTTGGGCTAGGAAATTTCTGTGGAGGACTGTATGAGTCTTAATTCTGTAAGATGCTTTTTTCCCTGATTTTAATTTCTTAACCACCCTAACTCTGTTCCCTGAGTTCTTCAATTAATTCTATAGTAAAATCTGCTTTCTTTTTTAGCAAAAAGCTAAATATCTTATTTCATTGCTTACTAGTTCTGCCTTTCACAAACCACTAAAACAGGAATACAGCTCAGCTGAGTTGTATTCAGACCTCTCTCGATAAGGGTCATCTTTCCTCCAGCTTCTGCTAGCTACTCTTCATTTCCTTCTGAGACCGCATCAGAATGCCTTTAACCTCTGCATTTCCACAAGCGTTCTATTCATGATCACTTACATATTTTCTAAGAGATAGAGCTTCCTGTTTAAATACCTTTTTTCTGAGTTCTTACCAGACTTACCTCCATTCATGGCAATATTGTATCAACTTCTAGCATGAACTTCAAAACTCTTGTAAAAACAAAACCCAAAAAACACACTCACAGCCCATACCCAAGACCCAGTTCCAAAGCCTCTTTCACACTTTCAAGTGTTTGCTACTTCACCCTCCTTCCTGGTATTAATTTATCTTAATCATTGGGGGTGCTAAAACAAATTACCTCCTAAGGGCCAGGGAGATAGCTCAGTAGAATAAGTGCTTGTCTGGCAAGCATAAGGTCCTGAGTTCAATCCCTAGTACTGAAAAAAAAAAAAAAAAAAAAAATTGCCTTGAGCAAGGTGGCTTAAAAAACATTTTGTTCACAGTTCTCAGGGCTGGGAAGTCAAGATCAAGATGCCAGTAGCTCCAGTATCTGATGAGAAGTCTCTTCCTAGTTTATAGAGAGCCCCCTTCTCACTGTACCCTCCTGTGGCCAAGAGTAGGTTCTTAGGTCTCTTTTATGAGGATACCTTCATGGCTACTCCCCTTCCAGAGGCTTACCTCCTCATAGCTTCACCTAAAGGGTTAGATTGCAGCATATGAATGGAGGAGGGGAGTGGACACAAACTTTCAGTCCATAACCTGTGTGCTAGGCATGTCACACTTGTCACCTATCTCTTCACAGCAAGCTATGAAGTCAAAAAGTAACCTCTACTTTTTTAAATTAATTTTATTGAGAAACAAATAGCAATGAGACAGTTTCAAAACAGGTTAGTAGGACAGTTACAAGAATTAATACATTGCATATTGTTGTCTTCTTAGTAGTTATTCATAGTACAAGATGCAAACATGATATCCTGTCCAAACACTGTTACTACAAATCTTTCTTCTTGTTGAATTAAGAGAAAGTAGCTGTATATCTATCCTAACTATTTTGTATATACAGATACAAAATGGTCCTTCATTTATATCCCCCAGCAGACAAGGCGCATAGGACCGTGGTTTGATTCCCAGCTCCAGAAGCTGTACTACACCTGCCCTTAAGGCAGCCTGAAGTAGCAAAAAAAAAAAAAA
>NW_004524729.1:6177878-6187994 GCF_000260255.1 Octodon degus | reverse complement strand
AATATTATAAATAATCCAATATAGTAACCTCTACTTTGCAGATGACAAGACTAAGGTTAGCATGTTAGTCTTTGCTCAAGGTTTTGTGGCTAGTGAGTGGAGAGCTGTGAAGCAAACCCACTCTGTTCCCAGGTCTATATAATTCACTCTCCAGGAGTCTAAAGTGTGGTCTTCCCAGACATGGTGGCATACACCTATGACCCTAGCACTTAGGGATTACCACGAGTTCAGGGCCAACCTGGACTACATAGTGAGTTCGAGGCTGGCCTGAACTACCTAATGAGACCTATCTCAAAACAAAAGAGAAATGGTTGGTATGCAGGCACATACATCAGAACAGTCCAGGCTGTCATTAGGATATGAGTTCGCAGGCACTTTCTCCAGTATGCTAAATAAAAGCCATCATAGGCCTAGGCAGGAGCAGAAGTCTAAATTAGGGTGTCTCAGGTGCCATTCCTGCTTCCAAGAATTCAGGAATACCTATACCAGCTGCAAAGTCACATGAACTCTGCTCAGACACTGCACAACCTTTTCTTGTAGTTTTTCTCTAACTGAGAAGCTGTTGCTAAGTCTGCTGCCTAGTTGGCCTTGGCTGTATAGCCATATATATGTGCTCTATATTACTAATCATTCTTCTATGCCCTCTTTGGCTAATTGTCCCCAAAGACATAGCTTCCCAAAGTATCCCATACTTTTGGGGCCCACCAAGAAGACTTCTAAGGGGATATAGTTATTGTGTTTGGATGTCACAAAGAGGAGCATGACCTTTTTTCTTTATGGTTCTAGAGACAGAGCCACAGTAGTGGGGGGGGGGGCTGTAGAGCTGCTTCCTACTGAGTGCTCATTACATGTGTTCATCTAGAAACCCAAGTAGACCTACTTTCAAGTTGCTGTCAGGAAAAAAGAAGAAATCCCATCAGTGTGGGTGCTCAACAACCCTAAAAGGAAGAAGATTCTGAAAGCACAGAGGTGCCAGCTGCAGGTGCACCCAAGGCCACTGACCATGAGAAAATGTGAGACTTGAGTCTCACAGACCTGAGAATGCCCAACCCAACTGAGTGTGTAAACTTGGGTAGATGTTGTGGTGCCTGGGGGTCGCCCTGCACCCCTAATTGTCAACTACATACAGGGGGCCTGCAGTTGCTTTCATTTCTCTCACATTTCATATCAGAAGTCCTCCAAGTCTACTGGCTTGGGCTGATGTACCCAGAAGCTAAGCCTTGTAGGAGACCAAGAAGTGCCACCACTACTTTTTGTAGGGAAGGGTGTTTATAGGAATTTTATGAGCTCTTAACATGTAGCCAACTCCTCTCTCCTCTCAGAACAGTCTGGTGTCCCACTAGGGTGATCCCTGGAAGCTCGGCACAGGGGAGGTCCCCAGGGCTGTGGCTCCATCGGGATTTCACTGCCTGTCTGCCTGTTGCAGTGCAAGCAACCTGGATGGCCTACGACATGGTCGTCATGCGCACTGACCCTGTGCTGCCAGAGTTCATGCGCCGGCTGGAGGATGCCTTCCTCAGCTGCAAGGAGGAGATGGAGAAGAACTGGCAAGAGCTGCTCAGTGAGACCAAGCGCAAGCAGTAGCCCCACGTCCCAGCTACAGCCACCACCCTCCACCTGCCCGTGTACAGAGGCCCAGGACCGAGTCAGTTACCTGGTGTGCACTGTATGCATGGTCTTGTTTCTCAATAAACTATTTTGAAGCACAGCCTCGTGATCCCGTCTGTCCTGCACCATGATCTACTCGGGTGCTTACCGACCTTGTTAGCAAAGCATAACGAGTGTAAGATGCAAATGCTGCTTGGGTTGGACATGTATTTGGCACCAGTGATATTAAGCATAGAATAAAAAGCAAAACACAGCCCAGAGAGGGACAAATGAGGCCAGGGGCTGGGCCAGGCAGTATACTAAATCAGCTTTATTTGTCTGCCTAACATGGGTCTCGAGGTGGCTAACGGGAGGACATTTAAGTTCTCATGTTGTATGCCCTGGGCGTTGGTGATCACGCTTTCACAGCTCTTCTGAATGACAAGTGTCCAATGTCCACAAGAAAAACGAGGGTTAAATGTCTGATCCAGTTCCACAGAGCTGTTAAACTTGGGGCTCATTTAGGGGGAGGCTGGTGGGAAGTGGGGTGGGAGTCTGGAAAGCCTGAGAAAGACCCCAGGGGTGTGCAGGAGCCCAGCCGTACTGGCTCTGCCTGGACAGGGTCATGGACCAGGCTGAGGGAATGGAGCACAGATCCCACCCAGCTTCACGGACAACGATTCCAAGCACCACTCCTACCACAAGCCTGGCTCCCAAAAAGCCTCAGGATGGCAAAAGTCCCAGAGGTGAGGCTGTTTTATGGGGGCCCTTTGCTTCCTCATAGGAGCACAAATATGTTTCTAGCCATCTCCTTCCCTGGCTGTGGGACCACCTGGGAGTCCTACAGACAGAGGGGTGACTTGGAACAAGCTGAAGCAGGCTAAGCAGATAAGGACCAAGCAGGAAACCAGGGTATGAGTGGGCAAGGAGGCAATGTGAAGCCTGGGTTGGGGTACAGGGACAGAAGAGAGCTCACTCCAGAAACAGCTTTTCAGAACTTTTAGACAGAGAGAGAAAGGTGGCATTGCAAATTCTGACCCAGCTTCCTCCCCATGCCCCACATCCCTGAGACCCACTTGGATGGTCTCCCTGGCTCTGCTGGTGCTCAGAGTGAGGTCTGCAACCAGGCCTCGGAAGGCAGAGTCAGGGTGAAGGGATACAGAACTCCCTTACCCCCCAGAGGAAAGGGCTGTAGTTCTTTGGCCTGGAACTGAGCAGTCCCCTCAGAGACTGTGAAGGTGGCTGTGACCTGGTGGTTGAGGCAGTAGATGGTGTTGCCCAGCACAGCACAGCGCAGTGGAGCAGGGTTGGGCAGCGGCAGCGAAGCAGCACGGCTCCAGGAGCCTGTTACTGTGTTGTAGCGCATCACCGCTGCACCCACACCCCGCAGCAGGTCAAAGCGGTACAGGAACCCCCCCAGGGCCACCATGTCACTGGAGCGCCGGTGGCTGGCACTGTAGGGGCACTCATCCCATGAGTCCTTCCTAGGACTGTATCTGAGCAGGCGGTAGAAGAGGTGTCCTCCTGTGACATAGATGTCCCCTCGGCAGGCCACAGCCTCGTGGGCCACAGGGAACGTGCCGGCAGGAAGAGGTGCCCGTGAGGTCCAGGAGTCTGCACGGGGGTCGTAGCACTCCATGCTGTACAGGCACTCACCTCCAATAGCATAAAGCAGCCCGTCCACAGCCACCAGCTTGAGCTGGGCTCGGGCCTGCTGCATGGGCCGGACTTGGCTCCAGATGTTGGTGAGAGGGTTGTAACAGAAAACCTCATTGGAGCAGATGGCCTTGGCACCAGAGCCCCGGATCCCACCTGCCAGGAACAGGTAGTTGTACATGGTGCAGAGGCCACAGCCCCGGAGTGGGGCTTCCTCAGGCACCTGAGTCAGGGGCCGCCACATGTTCTCCCGGGGGTCGAACACATGCAGGTATGTACGAGCAGGTATGGACACCGTCTGGGTCACAGGGGCCTCCTCTCCATGAGAGCCCCTCAGCAGCCCTGCACGGCCCACCTGGTAGAGGCTAGGTAGCACAAGTATGCCCAGCACCGCCCGGCCCTGGCCAGTGCGTAGGCTCAGGATTCGCTCTCGCTCAGCCCCACTTAGCTGGCGGTAGAGGTGCGCATCACCCAGAACATGAAGCAGATTGCTGCTCATCAAGGCATAGGTCTCCTGGGCCAGGGCCAGTGCCCCATGCTGCTGGGCAAAGGCCAGTACCTCCAGACAACTGTCCAGGTCTAGCCGCTGGGGCCACAGAGCCACGGCTGCAGGAGACTCCAAGGCTGGAGAGCGGGGATTCCGGGGGAGCCCTTCCACCACCCCCCAGCTTCCAGGCCTCTGCAGAAAAGCCATAAGTTTCTGAGCTTCCTTCTGCTTTTCTGTGAGGATTCCTCTGCTGCCAGCTGAGCCTGCTCCATCCCCTGGCCCCTGCCCCTGGTGCTGCCCGAAGGCTGCCTGGCTGATCACCTTCTCTGAGCTCTGTGCTATCTCACACATGCTATGTTTCCTGGGTCTGGGTACAGGCTGGGAGTCTTGCCTCACAGGAGTGGACTGCTTGGGGCCAGACTGGCCCTGTACTGCAGGCAGTGAGAGGTCCCCTGGCGGGGCATCTTGGGCTCGCAGGTTCACATGTTTCTCTTTGCTTCCATCACCTCCTGGGCCTGAACATGGGCCTGCAATGGTAGCCTCATTGGACCTGAAGCTCACTGGCTGTGGCTGACATCCAGCCTCAGCCAGGCCCCCTGTACCTCCCTGTGAGATTGTCCCCAGAGAAGGGCTGTGCCTGTTCTGGGGGCTGGGGACAGCCTCTTCCAAGTGGAAACTAGAGCTTCCGGCCTTAGAATATGTGCAAGTGCTAGGGTCTGAATGGTTTAGTGGAGCTGCTCCTGGAGCACTCCTTTGGGGCCTCTCTGGCCTGGACAAGGGGTGACTTCTAAGAACCATGGCAATAAGGTTTCCCCAGCTTGTTAAAATCTGTCCTTCCTGATAGCCCTTGGAGACACCCACTTTGGGCTCCCAAGACAAGGGTTTTGACTCCATTTCTGGTGTTGGGGTTGGGACTAACACTGGAGCCGAAGTTATGGTCAAGGTTGGGACTGGAGCTAGAGGTGAGGCTGGGGCTGCAGCTGAGTTTGAGGCTGGAATTAGAGCTAGGGCTGGAGCTGGGACTGGGGCTGGCTGGGAGGCTGCCACTGGAGCTGAAGATGTGGCTGGGGCTGGGACTGTGGGGGAGGCTGGAGTTGTGGGGAAGACTGGAGTTGAAGCTGGGGCTGGAGCTGGAGCTGGGGCTGAGGCTGAGACTGGAGCTGGGGTTAGAGTTGTGGCTGGGGCTGGTGGGGAGGCTGCGGCTGGAGGTGAGGTTGCTGCTGACACTGGCTCTAGGGATGAGAAACGGTGAAGGGAAGGAGCCCCTGCTGGGTCCAGGTCTGGAGTCGCAGCTGAAGCGACACCTGGGGCGGAGGCTGAGGCTGGTGCTAAAGAGGACTCAGGCACTGCTCCCCGTTTTGTGGCCTTAGAAGGCCCCTGGGTGACTCTGCCAGGCGCCAGATTTGAAGGAGCAGGGACTGCAGCAGGGTGGCCAGGACAGGGCCCTTGGGCCGCCTGCTTGCTGTTCTCGCTTTTCAAGGACCCGGTTCCCTCCCGGACGCTGAGATCTCCCGGCATCTCAGTCCAGGGCTTCCCTGACGCCTCGGCCCGCTCAGCCCCCGGACCTGGGCCCCGGCCAGGGTTCACCCGGGGCCAGCCCTCCTCGAGTCCTAGGGTTTCCCTGGAGGCGGCAGCCGCGTCCACCGCGTCCCACACACTGGCTGCGGCGCCCAGGCGCAGAGGGTCTGGCCTGCTGGCGTGGCCGCGTCCAGCCCGCGGGCCCGCATCCGCGCGCCGCCGCCGGCCACTCCAGCCTCTGCTGCGTGCACCCCTGCCGCCAGCATCCACCCTTAGCTCCGCTTCACAGCTAGGACTGCGAGGGGTGAAGTGGATCAGGAGGGGCGTGGGGGTCGTACTCAGGAGGTCACCTTCTGGCTTCAGAGGCTGGCTCTTGTCCCCCCGCGGGGCTCTTGAGGTGCTGTCACGCTGCTGTCCCACGGTCCCTCTGCCGGCCACCTGGCTGGGTGTCTTGAGGGGAAGCAGGGTCAGACATCCACCATGCGGGGACCCCTGATCGTGGGCTCCAGCAGGAGCAGGGGCCTCCTGGCCTCTTCCTGGGGAGTCTGGCTTCCCTTGCCCGGCGCCCTGTCCTTCCAAGTCACTGAACTTGAACTGGGCCTGCAGGCTTGGCCTAGCTGTTCCCATCTGAGCAGGCTGGACCCTGGGGGCCATCGACTCTGGTCTCAACACATCCTGGTCATGTCCGGAACCAAACCAGTGTAGAGCCAGTGCTGTGGCAGCCACCACAGCCAGAGCCAGCAGGGCAAGCACAGCACCATCCCAGTCATCCTCGCTGTTGCCATCCCAGCCCCAGAGGGGTCCACTGGTCTCCATGGCGCCCTGGATCATGGTGCTGGGAAGCGCGATGCAAGCTGGCAGCTGTTGATGCCCCAGACAGGGCCCTCGGCTGGCTCAGCAAAGATGGCATCAAGAACGCCCCGCCCAGGGCCCTGGTTAAGGTGGATCCGTTAGCACGGCCTGGGCAAGGCAGATCTGGCAGCACCCTGGCTTGGAAGTTTGTCAGCAGGTACACAATAGTATCTGGGGACCCTGTAACCTTCAACTGCCTTCCCAGCTGCCCCTCAGCTCCCGCCTCCTCCTCCTCCTCCTCCTGCTCCTCCTCTTCCTCCTCCTCCTCCTCCTCCTCCTTCTCCTCCTTCTGGGGTCCCAAGTCAAATAGCAGTGTTCCTAAACACTGGTCCAGCAGTGCAGTCAACCTGCTTCTGCCTGACACCCCCAGATTCCCTTCACACCCCCTATCCAGGCCGAGGGGGCTCTGACGGGGAAGGGTTACCAGTGGGGAGATGTTATCTCTAGACTTAGCAACATGATGCAGCCCTGATGAAATTACCAGAAACTGGAGAGGCTGATTCCACTACAGTCAGCAGGGAGGGACAGGCCCCCGGGCAAGGGAGGCTGAGGAGGAGCCTGGGCGTGGGTCCAGCAGTAAGGATACCCTGGCCTACATCATGAGAGGCTGGGGTTCATGCACACACACACCCCAGCACCCAGACACAGCATAGAATTTTCAAAAGAAAAATAAAATGGAATAGTACAGAAAACCCAAACGTTCCCTTTCATTCATTGTGATCAGGTTTAGTCCAGCACCAGGCCTGGATGTGCGGGCCCCTGAGCCTCTCTAGCCTACCCATGCACAGATCTACCACACCGCTGGCAAGCCCTGAGTCCAGGCAGCTCCTATTCCAGAGACTGTCAGCAAATCCCCTCTGGCTCGGGTGCTCTCCCAGCCCTCAGCCTGCTACCTGCACTGAGGACCACCCTTCAAGAACAGACAGACTCTAGCCCACCCCTTGCCTGGGCCCAGTCCCCTGAGGCCAGCGGCAGATGTTTCCACCAAGCTTGAGTGCTTGGTTTCTTAGGAAGGAACTATCTCCTCCATCTGTTTCTCACCAAACCCATCTCAGGAGTGAATCTTGGGACAGGTGCCAGGTGGGGTCCAGATATGAAACAAAACCTGGAGTGTCCCTGGGATAGATAACCCCCAAAGTACGCTTCCTCCTTTCCTAGACATAGTGGGGCCAGGGACTTCCCCCTACTTGGGCAACAAGGAGATGCCAAGTTCACCCCTGGCACCCAGCCTGGGTTCTGCCAAGCCTCAAGTGTCTCCCCTGGCCTGGTCCCCTCTCAGCCTTCCCCAGCACTATTATATGACAGTGAGAGGGTGGATCGGGCCCCACACCTTAAGGCAGACTTCAAGTTGGAGGAGGGCTTTCTTGTCCTCATTCTTTGTCCCAGGCCAAGGCTCTACCTCTGGGTAAAGTTGGGCAGATAGAACTGACTCTCCCCTCTCCCAGGAGCCATTTGGTACCCATCAATCATCTCTACCTAGCTTCTAAAGACCCAATCAGAGCCCCAGGTCACTGCCAGGAACAAGAGGGGGATCTGTCAAGTGATGGGGGAACACCACATGTGGAAGACAAGCTCAGGGTTCCTCCCACCAAGGAGCTGTGAGGACCCCCGAGGTGCTGCAGGCACACAGGTAAGCCAGGACCTACCCAGTCCCATCCAAAAGGAAGCAACTCCCTTTGCCAAAGTCAGACCAGGGGCAAACTTTGGGCAGAGAGACTCTTGTGGCAAGGGTGACTGGGGGCTGCTATCCACCCAAAGTGGGGTCTTTCTGCTCTCTTCACCTCTGCGGCACTGCTGGAAAAGTGTCAGAACTCTGAAGTGCCTACAAATGTGAGACGTACAAATGGCCTGAGTGTGCTGTGGTAACAGAAATGTCAGAAATATTTTTAAGGAAAACAGTAAAAATAGATAAGGGGCTCTGGGAAGCTCCCACCCTCAGCACCCTCCTGTGAGTCTCCCTTCTCCTATGGCTGCAGAGGCTTAGCCCTCAGGGGCTCGTCTCAGTCCCAGCAGAAGCAGAGATAGGCTATGTCACCTCACAACAGGGCCCACAGGAACAGATGCCACCCCCACCTGTGTGCTGCTGGGGTCACCCCATGCCAGGGGCACTCACAAGATGGACCTACCACAATGGGCCCCAGTGCAGGCGAAGCTGGTCCTGGCCACCACCCCACTGTACCCTTTCTGGCCCTCACAGTGGAGGCAGAGCACAGCACGAACATGAGTCCTGGTAAAACATGAGCCTAGGATGCACCACAAACGCACGAAGGGCAGAAAGATAAGGCATTCTTTATTTCTGAAATTATTTAAGCATTAGAAACACTGTATACTCAGCAAAGATATAAAACAATGACATATTATCATTTAATTATACTGATCTTTAAAAGCATGTGTATAGACATATATACACACATATGCACAGGTAAATTTAGACTAATTTTATAGACTTATTTTTTTTTGGTACCAGGGAATGAACTCAGAACCTCGCACTTGCCAGGAAGGTGTTTATGCCACTGAGCTATATCCCCAGCTTGCCTAATTTTAAGGCTTAGAAAATATTAACCCCAAGACTGTACATGGTGGCATGTGCCTATAATCCCAACTCTTGAGGGGCTGTAAATAGGGGGATCACTATGAATCTGATCTAGTAGTGAGCCCCTGAACACCCTGTATACCCTTCCCTAAAATACAAAAAAAAAAAATTTAACCCCAGACTTAATAATTAAACAATAATTATTATATGCTATTTTATTATAATAGTTATTGTTGCATGCTTGTACAATAATTATTGTACACATCAGGAAATACTTTATTTTGGTCTTTTTTAAAACGGGGACTCGCTGCGCAGTTCAGGCTAGCCTTGAGTTCACTTTGGTTTTGTTTTGTTTTGGTTTTTGGTGGAACTGGGGATTGAACTCAGGCCCTTGTGCTTGCCAGACAAACATTCTACTGAGCCATCTCCCCAGCACCCTGAGCTCACTTTGTAGCCCAGGATGGCCTCAAACTTGAAATGTTCCTCCTGCCTCAGTCTCTGTGGGCTGGGATTACAAGTGTGCACCACCAAGCCCATCTGGAAATACCTCCTAAAGAACTCATCTAGGGGCTGCCGAGCAAGGTCAGTGGCAAGCCAAGCCCTTAGCACACATAGGCCCTTGGTTCAACCCCAGCACTGCCGCCCTCCCCTCCACAAAAAGTTGTTAGGAGAAACAACAGAATACAATTTATAATTTTTTTTTTAATTTTTTAATTTTTTTTTTTTTTTTTTTTTTTTTTTTTTTTTTTTTTTTTTTTTTTTGGCGGAACCGGGGATTGAACTCAGACCCTTGCACTTGCCAAGGAAGCGCTTATTCCACTGAGCCATCTCCCCGGCCCACAATTTATAATTTTAAAAAATGTGTTCAATCTTACAAGAATGGTAGAAAAAACATGCCTATAATTTTAAAATGTGGTATTGAAAAGCTTATACTCACTGGTAACATGGCTAAAAAGGTTTTTAGTATACGTGCGGCCAAAGCAAGCACCATGGCTGTGAAGTTTAATACATTAACAGGGAGTCTTATGGGTCAGGGAGATGGCTCAGTAAAATAAGCGCTTGCCCGGCAAGCACAAGGGTCTGAGTTCAAATCCCTGGTTCCGCAAAAAAAAAAAAAAAAGGAGTCTTATTTTTTAATTAACAATAAATGTGCCTCAGATAAACCTCACTGGTTATGATACTGCCATTGAGCAAAGCTAGTAGACAGTCTTCGAATAGAAGGGACAGAAAAGTAAAAATTTTAAATAAGAAAAGGCATGGGAGGCCAGGCATAGCAGTGCATGCCTGTAATCCCAGTACTCAGGAGGCTGAGGCAGGAGGATCATTGACAGTTTGCAACCAGCCTGGGCTACAAAGTGAGCTCAAGACCAGCCTGAGCTGCATAGCAAGACCTTGTCTCAAAAAGACAAAAAAAGAAAGAAAAGAAGGAAGGAAGGAGGGAGGGAGGGAGGGAGGGAGGGAAGGAAGGAGGGAAGGAAGGAAG
>NW_004524729.1:6174027-6177778 GCF_000260255.1 Octodon degus | reverse complement strand
AAGAAAGAAAGAAAGAAAGAAAGAAAGAAAGAAAGAAAGAAAGAAAGAAAGAAAGAACAAGTATAGGAAAGGAGAGAGAAGGCAGAGACAAAGCAAGCAAGGGCTGCTGACATACTTCAATGTTGGGTGCGCCCTAACAAGCACAATGGCTTAGGTTCAGCCCCAGTACTCCCCTCAACATGCCCAGCCTACACTGTTTAATTCTTGAGACCAATTGCTAAATTCAGTCATTGTGAATTTAAAATGCACAGGGTGGTGTCCCACGCCTGTAATCCCAGTACTGCAGAGGCTGAGGCAAGAGGACTGGCAGGAGTTCAGGACCAACCTGGACTACAAAGTAAGTTTAAGGCCAGGCTGAACCATATAGTGAGACCCTGCCTCAAAAACAAACAAAACTGGGCCGGGGAGATGGCTCAGTGGAATAAGTGCTTCCCTGGCAAGTGCAAGGGTCTAAGTTCAGTCCCTGGTTCCACCACAAAAAAAAAAAAAAAAAAATCTTTAGATATTTACAACATTTACCAACTGGAAACTATTGTGTGGGTGATGCTAAGTATTGAACCCAGGGTTGCATGACACTAGGCAGGCACTGTAGCACTGTAGGAGAGAACTTGGTGCCTCTTCCTTCTGAAGAGAGGTTGATGAACGTCTTTTTCCTTCTCCAAAACTCACTTAAGTCAGTTCTTCCTCAAGATAAACTATACTGAGACAGCAAGCTGTCATTAGCAGAAGAAACAATGACCTTTATTAACAAAGGTGAATTAGCTTAACCATGGAGGTATTTGTAGTTTATCATTTACTCTCTAACTTTGTGTCTAGGTACACGTTGTCTAGGCCTATAATTCCTGCCTTTGCTGTATACATTGTCCACACACTAGCAGGAACTTTGCAGGAAAATAGGCTGAAGTTACAGAGACGTTGTGGGGAAAGAGGGAATGCAGGTCTTTGGGCTCTAGAATACCTTTATCCATAAAAGAAAAGGCAGAGGTCTCAGAAGCGGCAGTAGTATCTTGTCATTCTCCTCCACAGGGACAAGCAGCTCACTAATCTGGGGGAGATTATTTCAGACCTCTCCAGGTGGTCTCTTGGGGAGCATCCCAGTTGCAGATCCCACCCTGGTATAAGCGCTTCTGGGTAGCTTCTGCTCCTTCCACCCTGTTCTCTCCAGTCTACTTTGTTACAGGCTCTTAACTTATGCCCTTTAATTGCTACCTTCTTAGTTTAGTTTTCTGTAAGTGAACTGGGATGATAAAGTACTTCTGATGATAATTGCTTTGTCTTTGTAATAGTTTAACAAATAAATCTAGGTTTTCTAAAAAAAAAAAAAAGAAAGAAAAGTCCTGCAAAGGCTGGAGACAGTGTAGCTGTCAAAAAAAGACCATCAATTATTCATGCTTACAGAAGTTAAAGCCAAGCTGGACATAGCAAATCTAAAAATAAACTTAAATTAAAATTTGGAATGAACCTGGGTGTGGTGGCACACACCTATGATCCCAGTACTCAGGAGGCTGAAGCAGGAGGATCGTGGCAAGTTTGAGACCAGCCTGGGCTACACAGCAAATTCAAGGCCAGCCTGAACTGCAGAGTGAGATCTTGTCTCAAAATAGACCCTCCCCAAAAAAAAGGAGAATTCATAATTAAAATTTCTTTAAAAGTACAAGAAACAAAAGACATCCAAATTGGAAAAGAAGAGGTGAAACCATTTTAGGTGGTGTGATTTTTATGTAAAGAAAATCCTAGAGTCTACAAGAAACAACTAAGGTAAATAAAATGAATTCAACAAAGTACAAGTTCAACATATAAAAATCAGTTGTCTCTAAACAACAGCAATAAAAAACCTGAAAAAGAAATTAAGAAAGAAAAAAAAATTTTGAGACAGGGTTTCCCTATATAGTTCAGATTGGCCTTGAACTTATTACGTAGCCCAGACAGGCCTCGAGCCTATGATGACCCTTCTGCCTCAGCCTGCTAAGTGCTGGGATTATAGGTGTGCCCTGGAAACTTCAATTTTTAATGGTACCCCCAAAAAATCAACTACTTAGGAATAAATTTAAGCAAAGAGGTAAAATATGCATGTGCTGAAAGAAATTAAAATCTAAGTAAATAGAAAGACATCCTATGTTCATAGAAGTCTTAATTAGTGTTAATACCCATAAAGATCTATAGGTTCAAGGATTAAAGTGCCTGCAAGCAGGTGCAGGGACCGGGGTTTGATCCCCAGGCCTACCTTGATAGCCCTGCCCCCGGGGTGCACTGAGACACATCTGTAATCCCAGCTTTTGGAAGACTGTAAATAGGCGGATCACTACGAGTCCAATCTAGTAGTGAGACCCTGAACACCCTGTAGGCCCTTCCCTCAAAATCAAAAAATAAAAATTTTTTTTTAAATTTGTAGGTTCAGAATTCCAACAGCCTCTTCTATGGTAATAAAAACCAAGCCTCAACCCTTCAATTCATATAGAGGCAGCACATGTGGTGCCAAATGCCTATGATCCCAGCACTCCCAAGGCTGAGGCAGGAGGCTCACTTTGACTTTGAGGCCAGCCTGGGCTATATAGTGAGACCCTGTCTCAAAAATCAATCAATCAACAAACCAAACTGTAGAATGAGAAAAAACATTTTTAACTCATGTCTCTGATAAAGGTATAATATATAGAACATACAGAGTATATAAAGAACTCTTACAAGTTGTTTGTTTGTTTGTTTGTTTTTGTTTTTTAACGAGGAAAAACAATTCAGAACAAGATAATAGGAGAGGGGCCGAGGAGATGGCTCATTGGAATAAGCACTTCCCTGGCAAGTACAAGGGCCTGGGTTCAATCCCTCCTTCCGCAAAAAAAAAAGATAATAGGAGAGGGCTGTTGTACTCTGTCAAAACTGACTCCATTTTGTTGCCCTTCTAACCTCGCCCAGTTCCTGTTCTGTATGCGCCGACCCCTCCCAATTCCTCACCCCTGTGACTCAAGTCTTATGATATCTGTTCCCCAAACCTTATCTCAATGAACTATATATAACTGCCAACTCAGCACCTCCACCCAGCAGGACCCCCCATGACCTGCCACTTCTTCCTCTCCATCCCCTCCCTGTTTTTTTCTGTTTTCAAGCTTAAATACTGACCCTTGTCAATGCTCGGCGCGCACTTGGGCACTTTGTGCCGGGTGTTGCCGCTGGGTACCAGCTAAAATAAGGCGCTTCTTTTAACTTTTGGACTTGCCTCATTGTCATTCGATTTTTGAGCTACAAGGGCTGGTGAGCTAGCTCAGCAAACGAAGCGTTGGATCGCTGGCCCCACCCCTGGGCACGCTGAACCGCTCCCCGAGACCCGGAGACCCAGCGTAGTAGCGCACACCTGTAATCCCAGCGCTGGAGGTTGAAAACAGGAGGCTCACTACAAGTCTGAGCTGTGTAGTGAGATCCTGTACCAAATACATTAAAAATAAAAACTAAAATAACAGGAAAAGCCAGCCAGATAGCTCAGTGGGTAAAAGCACTGTGCTGGCCCTGCCCCCAGGGTCCGCTGAGACAGCAACTGAGATTGGGCATGGTGGCATGCACCTGTAATCCCAGCACTTGGGAGACTGAAAACAAGAGGATCACTACGAGTCCAATCTGTGTAGTGAGACCCTGTAGTGTCTGTACTAAAATACATTTTAAAAATTTTTTTAAATAAATTAGTTCTGGGGCCAGGGAGATAGCCCAGTAGAATAAGTGCTTGCCTGGCAAGCACAAGGGTATTAGTTCAATCCCCGGTTCC
>NW_004524729.1:6166382-6173631 GCF_000260255.1 Octodon degus | reverse complement strand
CACAAACCTTTATTAAAGAGGCTATCTTTCTTCTAGTGGAAGAAAATTTGTCAGTCAAGTGGCTATGTCTGGAGCTATTTTCTCATCTTCTAATCTGTTCCATTGATCTTTCGGTCTTTGTTGCCAGTACCACACTGGTTTTTTGTTTTGTTTTGTTTTTTGCAGAACCGGGGATTGAACTCAGTTCCTTGCACTTGCCAGGCAAGCACTTATTCCACTGAGCCATCTCCCCGGCCCTCCACACTGTTCTTATCACCTTAACTTTATAGTACGATTTCAGGTGAGGGATTGCCATACCCCGGCCCTCCTTTTTTTGCCCAGAATTGCCTGTGCTATTCTAGGTCTCTTAGGGTTCCAAATGAATTTTAGGGTTGCTTTCTCTAAATCTGAGATGTGCTGTTGGAATTTGGAATTTTGATCAAAATTACATTAAATCTGTTCAGAGTCTTGGAAACACGGCCATTTTCACTATATTGATTCTCCCTTGCCAAGAACAAGGAATATCTTTCCATTTTCTGATCCGCTTTTCAATCTCCTTTTTCAGGGTACCATAGTTTGCCACGTAGGGGTCTTTCATATCCTTTGTTAGATTAATTTTGAGGTATTTCATTTTTTTAGATGCTATTTTGAAAGGTGTTGCTTCCCTAATTTCTCTCAGTGAGTCTGTTATCTGTATATAGGAAGGCTAATGATTTTTGAGTGTTGACTTGGCATCTAGCTATACTACTGAATTTATTAAATCAGTCATTTTTTAGAACTCTTACAATTCAAGGGAAAATTTTTAAATGGGCTTCAATTGACGTTTCCGCATTCTCCAAATGGTTAGCAAGCGTGGGAAAAAGAAGTTCATTCTTACTGTTCTTAGCAAAATATAAATGAGGCCACAGTGAGGACTCATGCCTGCTAGGACTGCTATAAACTAAAAAGGCAGGAAGTTTAAGCCTTGGCAAGAATGTGGCAAAAGCACAATGCTTTCTCAGGTAATCTAGTTTTGTTTTGTTTTTTTTGTTTTTGGTTTTTTGGTTTTGTTTTGTTTTGTTTTGTTTTGTTTTGTTTTGTTTTGTTTTGTTTTGTTTTTGGCGGAACCAGGAATTGAACTCAGGCCCTTGCACTTGCCAGGGAAGCGCTTATTCCACTGAGCCATCTCCCCGGCTAAAAGTTACATTTCTTGTTATACAGGTCTTTTTGTTTGTTTGTTTGTTTGTTTGTTTGTTTTGGCAGAACAGTACAATGCTCTCTAAAAACTGGCTAGATTTTTTTTTCTGGGTGGGCATGTGTGTTTATTCTCTGTGCAGGCACCCGAACCGAGAACCACACGAAGCCGCAGCTGGCGATAGAGACCTCTTTCGGCATGCGGAACACACACAGCTCACCGGTGCCTGGGGGCACCCAGCGCGTGGTGTGGAACGTGGGCTCGCCCACCCTCCCGCCCGGCACATCCTTTGTGCTGAGGCCTCCTCCTCCAGGGTCTTGCGCAGCATCTGCAGGACACCTGTCCACCCACCACCTGGCACGGCCAGATGGCCTGGCCCGTTCTCATGCCACCCAGAGTGCAGGAATGTGCACTGGCCCGCAGTTCTGAGATGTCATTAGTAATCACTTGGCTATTCATGCACAAGTGATTACTTAACCAATTAAACAACAAATAAAGAGAAAAGAAATCATTGAGAAGACAGACAAAATCTAGGGTTTTATTCAGAAACAAAGTACATGGTGGTGGGACTTCTCTAAGGGGAAGCTCTTCCAAGGACACTGGTTGATAGGGTTGATTGACCGACTGATTTTGTACTGGGGATCAAACTCAGGACCTCACACTTGCCAGGCGTGCACTTTTGCAGCTGAGCTATCTCCCCAGCCCTGATAAGGTTGATTAAATTAAAAACCACACACCCACATTTTGTTTTTGAATTTTGGAATATAAGAACAAAACCAGTATAGACTGTTTGATCACTTTTGCACACCTATATATCTAGTAATCTGAACAACTATTTATATGCAATTGCCATTGTTAATTTCCTAATATCTTGTTTGAAATGCTGTATTGTTTTCTATCTTTAAAATAAAAAAGTAACAAAATAAGTCAAAAGAAAAACAAAATATTTCCTTGACAAATATAACAAAGAATTTCACCCATGATAAACAACACCCAATAACTTAAGAGAATGGGGTCAGTGTTGCGGCGCCCTCTGGTGGCGGGGCTGTGGCTATCGCCCTCCCAAAGAAAGGCTCAAGTCCAAGGAGGAGCTCATAATAGTTCTCAGATGTAGTCTCAGCTACTGTAAAACGTACCTAGAAACTGAATAAAAATGTCTGTGAAGATACACTTAAGGCACACCTAAAAATCATTTCTGACAGTCTTGTGTGTGCCTTCTGCACTAACTGATATTTTCCGTTGTACACTGAAAACAAACTGGTGGCCCGGGGAGATGGCTCAGTGGAATAAGCACTTCTCTGACAAGCGCAAGGGTCTGAGTTCAATCCCTGGTTCCGCAAAAAAAAAAAAAAGAAAAAGAAAAAAAAAGAAAGAAAGAAAGAAAGAAAGAAGGAAAACAAGCTGGTTATGCAGTGTGGATAAATCTGCTATGTGGGGCGGGGGGACATCTGCTATGTGGAGCAGGTCACATAGTGAGAACACAACGTGGTACCACCACCCTAGAAAAGTCTGGCGATCTCCTGAAAGCATAAGACCCACTTACACATGGCCCACCTGAGCACTCCCAGGTATTGAATCACGTCTTTTTCTTCTTTCTTAAGCACTAGGAATTGATCTTAGGACCTCACACTCACCAGGCAGGCACTGTGCCACTATATCCCCAGCCCTCACAGGCATTTAAAGAGAAGCGGAAGCTGACAAGTACACAAAAACCTGGACATAGCTGGACGCGGTGGCTCATGCTGTAAGCCAGCACTTGGGAGGCTGAGATAGGAGGATCACTGAGAGTTTGAGGATAGTCTGGGCTACACAGTGAGTTGAAGGCCAGCCTAAACTAAATGACGAGGCTCTGTCTCAAAAAAAAAAAAAATCTGGACATAATTATATTCATAGCCTCTTATTTTTAATAGCCAAAATGGGTTGTGGCTTCTTTTTTTTTTTTTTTTTTTTTTTTCTGATCCAGGGATTGAACTCAGGCCTTTATGCTTGCCAGGCAAGCACTTATTCTACTGAGCCACCTCCCTGGCCCCCATGGGTTGTGTTTTTGTTGTTGCTTGTTTTTTGTTTTTGTTTTGGCTGGCTCAGCCCACCCTGGGCATGTGCTGACAGGATGGAACCAGGGTCCCCAGCACCTGCCTAAGCTGGCCAAGCAGGCGCTTTAGATCTCTGAACTATCTCACCCCATTTTTTGGTCTTTTTGAAACAGTGTCTCCCTATGTAGTTCAGGCTGGCCTTGAGCTCACTTTGTAGCCCAGATTGATCTTAAACTCGCAAGGATCCTCCTGCCTCAGCTTCCCAAGTGCTGGGATAACAGGCATGTGACACCACACCATGCCAGGTAACTGTTTCCTCAATAAATAAGAATGTTAAGTATCAAAATGACCAGATACAACTAAAACCAAATTTAGAGAAAGATCATTCCTATAGTTGTAAGTGCTCTGATTATGACTGAAAACAGGTTAATTAAGCTTGGGTTTCTCAAAGCCAAGAGTCAGGCAGGGATCCTGCACTCAGTGGCGGTTAAGAAGAATAACCAAGGAGGGGAAGAGGGTGGGCCCCAGGGCACAGATGTCGCACTGCTTCTCTGCACTTGGCCCAACAGAAGCAGAATAAACTCACTTATCAATACAGCAAAGCAAGAAAGGAGAGTCCATCTGATCACAAGCTCCGGGAAGAGCCATGTCTGGCCCTTGGTGCTGTATGGTGAGGAGGTGGCAGCTGGCCAGCCAAGGCACAGAGACACCAGAGGGGGCGGTCCCAGGGGAATCTGGCCAGAGGGCCCTGGACAGGCTCCAGAGGGTCTGATACATCAGCAAGTAGTTGTCTGCATTAGCCAAAATGCATTTAAAAGCAAAAAAAATAAAGCAAAAAAACAAATGATTTTAAATTTCAAGAACTACAGGTAACTGAATATGAGAATTAAATGAGAAATTAAGGCAGTCACCCCTCTTCAGTCTGTATGATCAACACGTGAGCCACTGAGCATACCAGCTGAAGAGCGTGGGAGACTGGGCCTGGAGCATCGTGCATTTGGGTGAGCCAGCCGAGGCCATCACACATGCGCATCCCAACTTATTGCGCATCCCAATCTTCTCTTTTCCATTTTTGTGGACTGCTTCTCCTCCCCATCCACAGTTCCACCTCAGCAATGGCGGTCCATTTACATTTAGTGAAAGGGTTTGTGTTCTTCCTTAAAATTCACTGTTCTTAATTTTATAGTGCTTTTTCCTCTGGCCCCTATTGGAGGAGGGTTCTCTGAAGGGTTTCTTTGCTTTTGCCTTCTCACGGCTTTCTTGCCAATACTGGAGATTGAACTAGGGCTTTTCTACTGCATTGCTATATCACCAGTCATTTCTTCTGCTTTGTATTTTGAGACAAGTTCTCATTAAGTCACTAAGTGGCCCAGACTAGGCTTGAACTTTTGATCCTCCTTCCTCAGCCTCCCAGAATCCTGGGACTACAGTTATGTCCCACCATGCTGCAATATACAAATAAACTGCACCAGGAATTTGGAAATAGACCTAAATGAGTGTCTTTACAAGTGGCATTGTTTTCAAAAAATGTATTTAGTACAGGGTCTACAGGGTCTCACTACCCAGATTGGACTCTGTGATCCTCCTATTTTCAGCCTCCTAAGGGCTGGGATTACAGGCTCATGCCACCATGCCCAGTCTTAATAGCCCTCTCAGCGCACCCCAGGGGATGGGGCCGGCATGGCACACCAGGGATCAAACCCCAGTCCCTGTGTTTGTCTAAGCAGGCGCTTTAATCCACTAGCTATCTGGCCGGCACTTACAAGTGACATTTTAAAAACAACTCTGCCGGGCAATTATTCTGCATTTTATAGTAACTTAGCTGGGAAGACAGTCCTCTTGCAGCCCAGTAGGATGTTAAGATTATACCACAGGTGCACCTGGGGGGCGGGGGGCAGGAGTCCAAGGGGCTGCACTCACCACGCCCCAGAATCCTGGCTTAGGAAAGGTCCTGAGAATGCAACCAGGTGCCCCCCTCCTGATGGATCTCAGCACCATAATGCTTGCTTCTGCCAAATCCCTGGCTGAAGGCTGCCATGAGCGCTGGGCTCTCTAAATTGGAGACAACACAATGCTCCTGCAAAGGGGCAGGCTATGACTATTTTGCCTTCATGGTCACTCATTCTGCATGGCAGCATGAGATCAGCCACAGAAAACTGTGAATACGTGCAGGCGGCCATGTCCCGTGAAATGGCACCTACAAGAGCGGGGGTCAGACACTGATGCCAGCTACCCCAGTGGCTTACTGATGTCTCCTGCTTTTATCTCCAATCTAGACCTCTCCACCCATGTGTGTGGCAGACATTTCTGAAAGGTTCTGGCCCTAGTATGAACTGCTGAATTATTATGGTGGTCATGTAATACGGCTGAAGCCTTTAAAACAACAGCTTATCTTCCCAGAGACCACCTCTCCCCTTCTTCTCCAACCCAGCACAGGGTGCAATATCCTTTCACTTTTCCTGCTGTCACAGGAAAGATCCCAATCAGCTCCTCAAATATTTCTAAACATCCCCTCAAACTCCACCTATAACAGAAGTCCATGAAAGCCTCAGCTTTGTCTCAGTCCGGCGGATCTACCTGCCCCATCTTCCCGCGATCCTCTCCATGTCTTTGGAATTAATAAAGGCTTCTTGTATCCTCCCTCTCTGTACTGCAATGCCAAAAAGCCTATGAATTTCAAGTCTGAAATTCTCAGAAGTCTTGCTAGTCCACCTGTCCCAGGTGTGGTCAGTAGCATTCAACCCCTATACCACATATTTCCCTATATTTTATTTTATTTTCGCACTTTGGGGTCTATAGGATGTTCAAGGTCTCACTACCAGATTAGACTCGTAACAATATGCCTGTTTTCAGCCTCCCAAGTGCTGTAATTACAGGCATACACCACCACGCCCAGTCTTTCCCTATATTTTAGAACTCAAAAGCCACACTTCTATTTGGCAGAGTCCCTAGGTTAAGCACGCCTGTGGGCAATGGGAAGGCAGGAATGGAGGAGGCTGTCGCTGCCGAGCCTCTTTCCCTGCATTACTGTCCTCTGTGGGACCAGGACCAAGCGCAGGTGTTAGGTTCTAGGGCCTACAAAGGCCGTGGTGCTAGCGCAAGTGTGTTGTGGGCTGCGCCTTTTTTTTTTTTTTTTTTTTTTTCCTGAACCAGGGATTGAACTCAAGCCCTTCTTATTCTACTGAGCTATCTCCCCAGCACCCATAGACTGCATTTTTGGGCATGTGGTGCCCACCATATCTGTGGAGATTTGCAAGGCAGTTAAAAAATGTGGCTGCCATGTGGCCACTGAAGACATTTTGCCACACATTGCCAGTTCCTTTCAGTTTTAAAGAAGACAAATCTAGATTCTATGTAATGTTGGATGAAAATTTTAGAATTTTATGAAGTAGTGAAGACATTCATATAGTCAGATTTTGGCTGAGTGGTTTGCTTGCAATCTTTGACATTGTATTATTTAGACAATGACATAAAAGCAAACAAGATGACAGTGATTACTTATTCTAGAGTAGGAAGCATAAGAGAATGGCAAAGTTTTATGAGTGAATTATAATAGTAAGCATTTATATAAGTATTTTAAAATTTAAATATCCCACAAAGATGTCATCAGTCTTGGACATCACAATGGTGTGGAATCACGTTTCAGGCACTTGCCTCCTTTTACTTTTCAAACAACAGGGCATAAATTAAAACCAGCAATCAGTGAAACAATGAGTACATTTAGCGATCTATCTTAGGAGGGAAAATGAGGCCTGACTTCCCATCTGCGCTCTGGACTGGCAGCCTGGAAGTACACTGCAGGCACAACTGTTTGGGGCTCTGACTTTGAAAATCCTTGTTACGTCATTAATTTAGCTGGACTTGGCAGCACACACTGGTAATCCCAGCTGGGAGACTTAAGGCACAAGGATCAGCATGAGTTGAAGGCCAATCATGCAGTATAGCATACAGTGTGACCCTGGCTCAATAATAATAAATTCAAATCTCATACATACCTGAACCCTATAAGCAACTAAGTTTATAACTGCAGACATTCATCACCACGCACATCTAGAGTTTCTTT
>NW_004524729.1:6155764-6165817 GCF_000260255.1 Octodon degus | reverse complement strand
CACACACACACACACACACACACACAAATAAAAGAAAAGAAAATAAATACTCTGTAAGCTTAAAGTTCTCTCCACACACAAATTGAGCTTACTGTTGAATATTCCTTTCACACTGGTTTTCTGTCTGCAGATCTAACTCTGGAATGGGTGCACCAAACTTGGCGGTAGGGTGAGACCCTTCTGGTCCTTAGTGCAGCCTGGGTCCCTCCCGGCGGCAGAGGCGGGGTGAGCGGTGTGTGTGACAGTCTGGTTGCCTGGAAGCAGCTGGAGACACAATGGGGCTTGGGAACTGGGCGGGGTAGGGTGAGGTGTCCGGCTACCCCGTTTTGTCCTCCAACCCAGCAGGTCAGTGTGTCCTCGGCCGTGCCCTACATTTTTTCCCAGCGCCCCACAACTTCCTGCCCCCACCCCGAACCCGAATTCCCTTCTCCAAGTCTGGGTCTGTATTTGGTGCCGTTTGGGGATCTGAGACCGGGGAGGGCCGCGGAGCTCAGTGCCTGGCCCAGTCCAACTGCCCCTGGAGTCCCATTGTCCCGGGTTTGTTTTCCGAGCAGCACCCGGGATACGCGGCCCCGCCAGGCAAGCCGAGCCGGAGCCACCGCCGCCTCCCACCCTCAGGTGCAGTCTCCACTATGGGCTCCGACGTCTGGGTTGGGCCATGGCGGCCTCACCGGCCCCGCGGCCCCATCGCTGCGCTGTACAGCGGCCCAGGGCCCAAGTACAAGCTGCCGCCCAACACCGGTAGGTGAGGCGCGGAGATGGCAAGCGTGGGGACAGCCTGGGGGGTAGGGCCGGGTGGGATTCAGCCAGAGATTACGAGGGAGGGGACAGCGGCGGGGTGGAGTGTCGGGACAGCAGTGGCTCAGGTCGGGCGCCCCTTGACCAGGCTACCTGCTGCACGACCCCTCGCGACCGCGCGCTCCAGCTTTCACCTTCGGCTTGCGCCTCCCGGCGGGGCAGACAACATGCGGGCCCGGCCCGGGCTACCTGGTGCCGCCCCGCATGACCGCACGGGGCACCGACGGCTGCCCTGCCTACTCCATCCAGGGCCGCCTGCGACCCTCGGCACCCTTCTGCACTCCCGGACCGGGTCAGGACCCCTGGGACGTTGACCTCCCCGGGGAGGGCACCCGAAGACCCCCTTGAGCCCTGGGTCCCCCTTGGCATCCAAGCACCCCACATGCGGACCTTAACAGTCCAGAATCCCCAAGCCCACGGGGTTTGTCAGGGTTGGCCCGACTCCCGTCCCAGTCCCAAAATCCACGCTCGGTCCCCACCCACGGTGTGTCCCACAGGCAGGTACTTCCCGGAACGCTCGGGGAACGCCACGTACCCCAGCGCGCCTCGCCACACCATCGCACCCCGCAACTGGGGTGTCCGAGGCTGGCACCAAACGCCAGGTGAGAATGGAAAGCCCAGTCCCCACATCCCGATCCCTGGCCAGCCACCCTTAGGCCGAGAAAGCCGACCCTCGTGCTCCTCCCAGGCCCGGGGGCCTACACGGTGCCCTCGCTCCTGGGCCCGCGCGTCGTCGGCAAGGTCTCGGCGCCCACCTACTCCATCTACGGCCGCAGCACGGTGGGCAGCTGCTTCGAGGACCTCAGCAAGGTTCGGCACCACGAGCACGGGGCGGGCTCAGGGTCCGGGCCTGGGGACGAAGCAGACCCACGACCTCTGTCCTCCCGTAGAGCCCAGGGCCCTGTGCCTACCACGTGGTGAACCCCGGGGTCTATAAGGCTCGCGCCCCCCAGTTCACGATGCAGGCGCGGACTTTGCCCCCCCAGGACAACACGCTCAAGCCCGGGCCTGCGGCCTACAACGTGAACCAGGTGGCCCCAAGGCTGCCGGTCCTGGGTGGGGCGCGTGGCCTGAGGCCCGCGAGGGTCGGGGCGACGAGAAACGCGGGCTCCAGGAGGTCAGCGGCATCTCCTGGGTCCGCAGCATCAGAAGCCCCGCGGCTGGAGCTTCGGGATCCGGCACTCGGACTACCTGGCCCCGATGGTGACCGATGCGGACAAGTGACCTGGGGGAGGGACGCTGCCCGCAGGCTTTCATTTAAAGTTTCCGAGCCAGCCGTGTGTCCGCCTCTCTGTCCGCGCGGTGGGTGAGGCCTGGCAGCGTAGAGCGCCCGGGGCAGTGGGGAGAGCTCCGCGGCCGGGAAGGCCTGCGCTCACCCGCAGCTGGGGATTGGCCGAGGCAAGACGAGCCGCGCCCTTCCAGACTCCGCCCCGAGCGGCGGGGGATCAGGCGTGCGCAGTCCTGGGGGTTTTTGGTAGCGTGCGAAGCCGGGAGAACCAGGAAGGAATCAGGAATCGGTGCCGGAGGGGCGAGGGCTGCCGTAGCAAATAGGTACGGGCTGGATCGAGTTGTGAAGCTGAGACTGAAAGCGACCCGGGGCGGGGGGGGGGGGGGGGGGGTTGGACATCAGACACCGCAGCAGGGTCGGGACAAGTGCGTGTGACCACAGAGACACGGAACTGGGCCAGGTCCCAGAATGTCTCCCTCCCCGCAGGCCCGGAGCAATGGCGGCTCCCCCTGCACGAAGTTTCCTCTCAGGGGAAGGGGGACGGGGACCTCCAGACCCCCCTCCAGAGCCCAAGCAGCTCCCTGAGCTGATTCGCAGGAAGAGAGATGGAGAGCGCCTGAGTGAGGAGGATATCAGGGGCTTCGTATGTGCGGTGGTGGACGGCAGTGCACAGGATACACAGATCGGTGTGTGGGGAGGGCTGGGCACCCTAAACCCCGACCTGGACCCTGGTGCTGACTGTCCCACAGAACAACCACTTCCAGGGATGCCACCATGCACCCCACCACAACCAGCAGCACCAACAATACCAATGCTATGGGGACATCCCTCCCCTGTGTCCACACCTAGGGGCTATGCTGATGGCCATCCGGCTGCGGGGCATGGATCTGGAGGAGACCTCTGCACTGACTCAGGCCCTGGCCAAGTCTGGGCAGCAGCTGGAGTGGCCAGAAGCCTGGCACCAGCAGCTGGTGGACAAACATTCCACAGGGGGCGTGGGTGACAAGGTCAGCCTGGTCCTGGCACCCGCCCTGGCTGCATGTGGCTGCAAGGTTAGAGTCCACTTCTCTCCAGAAGCTTTGATTCAAGAGTCCACAACCGGGCCAGCTACAGGCAGCTCCCAACCTCAAATCTGACCTAGACAGAGCCTCCAAATACAGGTCCCACTTGTCCCACCCAACCCCACAAAAAACTTGGATCAGCCTCAAGCCCACATTGGTCCCTTGGGATAAGACCAAGGTATAAAGACAGAAATCCCCTGATCCTTCTGTACCCGAGAGAGGACACCAAGGGAACACCTATGTACTCCTCTATCCCCCAGACTCCAGCCCCCAGGGATGGGGACTACATACACACACACACACATGCCCCAGGCAAGGCAGCTTTCCATTTCCTCCTCTCTATCTGGGAACCCACTCAGTGTCCCTCCCTACCAGGTGCCAATGATCAGCGGGAGAGGTCTGGGGCACACAGGTGGCACCCTGGATAAGCTGGAGTCCATTCCTGGGTTCAGTGTCATCCAGAGCCCAGAGCAGGTATGAGGGGGCCACAGACTGGTCCTTGCAAGGGGCTTATGGGAGACAGGGGCCATAACCACTGATAGGCACTTTATGAAACCTGAAAGGTTGACAATCATTGAACTTGAATCAGTCATCAGAACTTTGACCAAGATCATTCCTGGGGACTTGGGCTGCTAATCATTAAAGAGCCATACACTGATCAGGACCCTTGCCAGGCCAGAAGTCAATCACTGCTGAGAACTTAATCATCTCTAGGTCACTAATAGTCATTAGTCACAGTTCTGGGCCTTTCTGAGTCACTGAGAGGGGCAGGGATGGGGTCCTTCATCAGTGTTCACCTTTGGGTGGGCTCTGACCAGATGCAAATGCTGCTGGAGGTAGTGGGCTGCTGTATCGTGGGTCAGAGTGAAGATCTGGTCCCTGCAGACGGACTCCTGTATGCAGCTCGAGACGTGACAGCCACCGTGGACAGCCTGCCACTCATCACAGGTGACCTGTCCCGACTCCAAGAACTTTCTTCTGCATGTTACACATCCTGACCCCCAATCTCACTGCCAGGACCCTCTCATTATGGGTGACTAGACTGTGGGACCTCCCCAATCACAGGTGATCTGACCCCAATGCCAGCATCCCCTTGTCACAAGATGCCTGACCACCAATTCCTGGGAGTGGCCTGCCTGACAACCACTAAGCACAGCCGTCCTCATTGAGGAGGCCAGCCCCTCCTGATCCCAAAGCATCCCTGCCTGACCTCTCTGCCTCCCCCGCAGCCTCCATCCTCAGTAAGAAGGCCGTGGAGGGAATATCTGCTCTGGTTGTAGATGTTAAATACGGTGGGGCCGCAGTCTTCCCTGACCAGGAGCAAGCCCGGGAGTTGGCAAGGGCATTGGTGAGCCCTACCTCTCCCTGCTGGGCCTAACCTACCCTGCACACCCTTCTGCTTCTGCACACTCAGCAGTCTCCCCCATTTCAGCCCACTGCCCACCACTCTTGCCCAGTCAAGGCTGACCTGGCTTAAGCCCTCAGAAACCCTCTAGGGGGTGCTCCTCCATTGCAAGACTGGGAAAAGGTCCTCCTGATCCTTCTACCTGGCATACTGCTGTGCTCTGGTCCCCAGCCCAGTCTTCCCTGACCTCATCCTGGGGGTACTGGCAAGCAGGGTGCGGCAGGGCTGGAGTATGATGATGGTGGGCCACGGGAGAGCCACAAGATGTCCACACAGCCTCCTCCACAGGTTGGCGTGGGGGCAGGCCTAGGGATGAGGGTGGCAGCCGCGCTGACCTCCATGGACAACCCACTGGGCCGCAGCGTGGGCCACGCCCTGGAGGTGGAGGAAGCGCTGCTTTGCCTGGATGGCGCGGGGCCGCGGGACCTGCGGGACCTGGTCGTTCAGCTGGGTGAGCAGGGCAGAGGGCGGGGCCCAGGCTACAGGGCTGTGCGTGGGACACCCAGCTAACCCGCCGCTCCGGGCGGCAGGTGGCGCCCTGCTCTGGCTCAGCAGACAGGCGGAGACGCAGGCACAGGGCGCAGCGTGGGTGGCCACGGTACTGGACAACGGCTCGGCAAAGGCCCGCTTCGAACGCATGCTCGAGGGGCAGGGCGTGGACCCTGGCCTGGCCCGGGCTCTGTGCTCCGGGACGGCGGCCCAGCGCCGCCAGCTGCTGCCCCGCGCGCGCGAGCAGGAGGAGCTGCTTGCAGGGCGGGACGGTGAGCGCAGCCCCGCCCCTCCGTCGCTCGCCCGCCCGCCCTCTCCCGGCCCTGCCTGCGGCTAGTCCCGCCTTCCTTCCCGCTCGCTCCCGGCAGGCACAGTGGAAGGCATCCGGGCGCTGCCGCTCGCCCTTGTGCTGCACGAGCTCGGGGCCGGACGCAGCCGCGCAGGGCAGAAGATCCAACCGGGGGTAGGCGCCGAGCTGCTGGTGGACGTGGGCCAGAGACTGCGCCGCGGTGAGCCCTGCCGGGGACCTCGCGCTGTCCCGACACCTCCACCGGGCGCGGCGCCCTAACCTCGCGCCCTGACGTTCCCCTCAGGGACGCCCTGGCTCCGCGTCCACCTGGACGGCCCGGCGCTCAGCGCCCAGCAGCGCCGCGCCCTGCAGGGGGCCCTCCTGCTGTCTGACCGAGCACCCTTCGCACCCCCCTCGCCTTTCACCGAGCTCGTCCTGCCGACGCCCTTCCTACAACCCTGAAGCGGAGCAGCCCCGTAGCCGGGTCGGTTTGCGGGAGGGCCGGGCACGTGATCTTTGTGCGGCCGTGGCGCATGCGCTGCGACGGCCGGTGTGGGCGGCGCCGGCGGGCAACCGGGACCTGAGCGGGAGCGCGGCGCGAGGCGCGGGCGTCCGGCTGGGGAGGGTCAGGGACGCTCGACGCGACGCGGCTTCTGGACTCGAGTCCGGTCCGGACTCGGTGCCCCGTGGTCCTTTCCAGAAGGGAAGCGCCGAGCTGGAAGGGAGAGTGGAGAGCGCCGGGGAGGGTTACTCTGTGGTGGTTGCAAACCAACCACCCAGCCCTCAGAAAGCGAGTTTCTCGCACGTCTGTACATGTACACAGGGTTCTGGCAAACCACCTGGTGCTTTCTACTGAAATAACTAGCTCACAGTACCATGCATAGGTGGGGCAGCATGAGGGGAGTCAGCTGGGGAGCCATGTTAAAAGGCCAGGAGTGGCAGGGTGGCGCTGGACATGACACTTGGTGTCGCCCAAGCTAGAGCTTGCAGCTTCAGAGGCACAGCTCTGGGCGAGGGGACCTGGCAGCTGAGGAGCCTGACGAAGAGCCGGGACGCTTTTCTTCCCTCCCTTGTAGCTCTTGATACCTTTGCTCTCTTCCAGGAGCAGCAGGTCCATGTTGCTGCTGGCTCGAGGGCCCAACGCGTGGCCAAGGCTCTCTCAGCTCAAGCCCCAGATCTTCCCTAGGCCCCTGGGAAGCGAAATCCTGCATCAGAGGGCCTTGCACTCATCAGGAAAGGGCCCTGCAGAGACTGGTCGGCAGGGCCTGCACGGAGGCCCCAGGCTGCGAACCAGGCTCCTGATCACTGCCCTGTTTGGGGCAGGGCTGGGTGGGGCCTGGCTGGCTGCCAGGGCTGAGAAGGAGCGGCAGCGGCAGCAACGTCGGGCAGAGGCCCTGCGCCAGGCAGCCGTGGGCCAGGGCGACTTCAGCTTGCTGGACCACCACGGCCAAATCCGTTGCAAGGCCGACTTCCGGGGTCAGTGGGTGCTGATGTACTTTGGCTTTACACACTGCCCGGACATCTGTCCTGATGAGCTGGAGAAGCTGGTGCAGGTGGTACAACAGCTGGAAGCACATCCTGGCCCACACCCTGTGCAGCCCATCTTCATCACCGTGGATCCTGCCCGGGATGACACTGCAGCCATGGCCCGATACGTGCGGGACTTCCACCCGAGGCTGCTGGGCCTGACAGGTTCTGCTGAACAGGTGGCCCAGGTCAGCCGCAGCTACCGTGTGTACTACAGTGCTGGCCCCAAGGACGCGGACCAGGACTACATCGTGGACCACTCCATTGCCATCTACTTGCTCAGCCCTGATGGCCTCTTCACTGACTACTATGGTCGGGGAAGGTCAGCAGAGCAGATCGTGGGCAGTGTACGGCAGCACATGGCTGCCTTCCAAAGTGTTCTTTCCTGACCCACTGTAGCCCAGGCCCTGTCATTAAACAGGGAGCACCTGTGTATTGAATCTGCACCAAGCACATGTGTCTCTGTGTGTGTGAAATCTGTTCCAGAACACGTTTCAAGGTTGTTGTTTTGTTCAAGGGGTAGGTGGTGGGGCCAGGGAGATAGCTCAGTAGAACAGTGCTTGCCTGGCAAGCACAAGGGCCTGAGTTCAATCCCTAGTTATACCAAAAATAAATAAAAAAAAAAAGGGGTAGGTAGGACGATAACTCCACTTTATTTTAGCTGGACCAGCCAGGAGACAATAAAACAAGCAGCCCCTTGACACACAGGCTTCTGGACATGCTTCACTCCCATATCCACCCTGCTCCTCACTCAGGGCTTGGCCATCGATGGGGCTGCATAGGTCTGGAAACGCCTGTGGGCTCGCTGGTGTGTGAGCAGTCTCAGAGACATGGTGTCCACAGCTGCCTCTAGCCCCGGCTGCTGTCGGATCTCCACTGTGTAGTCGTTGGCCTGCAGGACAAGGTATCAGTAGGGTCCAGCGATCACTTCCCCCACCTTTATGTCCTAGGGCCACTCACCAGCTGTAGGGAGGCCAGCATGGAGCGACACACCTCAAAGGCAGGCTGGCCGGCCACTAGTTCCGCAAAGGGGCACCACTCGTTAAGCTGGGGGAACTGAGAGACCACCTGGTCCCCATAGGTGTGGATGTCGAAGGGCTTGTGCTGCTCCTAAACGGGAGGGTGCATTGGTGGAGGGGAGGCTAAGGCACTAGTCAGAGCCTGGGCAGGCAGTTCCAGCTTGCAGGTTACAACCACTCATCACCTGCTCCTGCAGCAAAGGCTGGATGGTGTCCTCCCAGTCCCTGATGCGCTGGCTCAGCTCAGTCTCCTGGACAAACTTCTGGGAGGTGGCAATGAAGAGCTCCTAAGACAGAACCAGCAGGACTTCTTGCTCAGATGCCAGAGGCACCCTCACCGAGCTCTTTGACCCCTCTGACCCAAACTCACCACATTCCTTCGAACCAGCTCCTCGTACCTCAAGGCCTCTGCATCTGGGAAGAGCCAAGAATGAGCTGTCACGACTGTGGACTCTGTCCCCCCACTTCATTCCCACGGCTCCTGCCTCAGGACATCCTGACCAGCCACCAGCTAGACCTACCCAGGTTAGGGCCTTCCCCTGGTTCTGCTCCCTCAATCTCCACATCCTCCTCGGGCTCTAGAAAGTCATCTGCTGAGACATGGAGGGGCCCATCAGCCAGCTGGCAGGGGTGCTGCACCCACCCACCCCACCAGGCACCTACCAGCTGCCCCTAGGTCCTCCAGGGAATCCTCCACGTGGTCGTCTTCGGCAGGCCACAGCCCCTCCTCAGCCCTGGGAAGCCACCGCTCAGCCGTCTGTCCAGGGAGATGCCTGTTGAGGGCACCATTGCCTCTGTCGGGCCCACGGGGTCCCCGGCCCTGGCACAGGGTACTCACCTCCCGCCTCTGCAGCCTCCGGAGGGCCTCCAGCTGTTCAGTCACGTGCTTCCAGTACAGGGCCTCCATGTCTGCAGACAAAGCTCATGAGTCCTGTCCTGCCTGGCTCTCACCAGTCTGGTCAGACCTTGGGCAACTCCAGGGCAGAGGGGTGAGTGAGGACAGATCCCTCCTCGAGCATATCCACACGCATCCTCGCCTCACCTGCAAAGGTGGGGCCCTTTCGCCGGGTCCTCCTGCTGTCAGCATGGTCAGCATCTGTGAGATAACTCAAGTCAGCAGAAGTCAAGCCAAGACCCTCACCCCTCACCAGTAGGGGCTGCAGTCAGCATCAGGACAGGGTGCTGGCCTCTACCTCCAGGCGGACGGGGGGCACCCCACTCACAGGCAGCCAGGTACCACTGGTGGAAGTCCTGTAATTTAGCAGCACCCTTCCTCTTGCGCTTCTGTCCTGGCATCTCCTCCACACAGGTGGGCACAGAGTAGGGCTTACCTGAGGCACAGAGGCTGTCTCAAGAGCAGCCATGGGTTAGGGTGTCAGCCTCACCTATATCCCACTACTTTGTACCCCAGCAAACCTGGTCAGCAGACCTGAGTAGAGGTAGCCATTCCCAGTTACCTTTCTTGAAGGGCTTAGAGTCCAGGGAGTCGAAGGGGTCCAGGCTCTGCCAAGGGTCCGACGCCTCCTGAGCACAGCACAAGCAGATGCTAAGGAGGAATAGGAGCTGCATACCTTCCCTCCCGAAGACCAGGCACCAGGACCAATCACACTCCCAGAAGAGGCCAACCACACCCAACCCAGGACCTCAAAAGGTGGTGCTCAAGGGAGGGAGACAGCCCAGAGGTGCACAGAAGGGACTTCAATTTCTGGGAAAAGGAAGATTTCCTTGAAAAGTACAAAGGGCCGCACAGGCTCTGAGCTTAGGGACTGAGGCCAGAAACCAGCAAGTAGCACCCGTGCAAGCATCCCTGCGGGACACCTTACCTGCAGCCGGGACACGGCCTCTGGGGCCACCTCTCGCTCCCGCAGCATGCACCTCTTGGGTGGGGTGACACTCTGCAAAGAAATAGACCACACAGTGTACCCTTTTCTGCCCCTTGCCCAACCAAGCACTGGGTACCCCATCAGCTTGGCCCTGAGGTTCACATCACGAACATCATGGGGACCCCCTTTGGGACAAGAAATTAAAATAGTCAAAAGACTAAAATAAAAAACCCTAAGAAAAACTTTTAACATATGAACAGCTGCTGCAAAACTTTTTTCTCAGGGCCGGCCTGACAGCTCAGGGGACCACAGTTTGATGTGTGCTGTGCCAGCCCCACTCCCAGAAGCATGCTACTAAGAGGGCAAGGTGGTGCATGCCTATAATCCCAGCGCTTGGGCAGCTGAAAACAGGAG
>NW_004524729.1:6146959-6155319 GCF_000260255.1 Octodon degus | reverse complement strand
CCCCTGGTGGGCTGAGCTGGCCACACACACACACACACACACACACAATAAATAAACAAATAAAATTTAAAAAAATAAAAAACAAAAAATAAATAAATAAAAATAAAAGCTAAGCACAGTGACACATACTGTAATCCTAGGATTTAGGCTGAGGCACAATGACAAATTTGAGTCCAGCCTGGGCAACTTAGTAACAGTCTGGCTGAAGATAAGAGGCTGGAAATGTAGTTGAGTGGTGAGCATACCTATGTATTTTGGTGCTGGGGCTTGACCCCAGGGCCTCACATGCTAAGCCAGAATTCTACCACTGAGCAGCACAGCCAGAGTGTTGGTCTGTGTCAGATCAGTTCAGTTCTGTTTAGTAGGTAAGGATTTCCTAGCTCTGTATGGGAAGTTGGACCCCTGCTGGTTGAGGGAAGAGACAGAGCCCTCTAGACCCATCCTGCCAGCCTGACTACATGGCATCAGCCTTAGAGAATAGCAGGCATCCCAGCACCCCAGCTCCACAGGGCTCAAACCTTCAACACCAGCCCACCACAGCACCAGCGAGCAACTGCTCTGTTCCAGAGGGAGTGCAGGACAGCTGTGAAATGGCTGGCTAAAGAGAGCCGGGCCAGGGACCAGGCCCCCCAAGCCGGATGTACAAAGACGAGAGAAACCAGCAGGCCCAGAGCCATGGCCACTGCACTGTCGTCCTATGAAAGTCCCAGAGCAAGGCAGCCATGGGGTCCCACCTGCTGCGGGCTCCCCAGCTCCTCGGGCTCCAGAGCAGCCCTGGGGGATGCTGCCTCTGAAAGCTCCGCCGCCTCCTGCACGGCCACATCATCTTCACTCCCACCACTGAGCACTGGACTTCCTGGAGCAGTGCCTGGGCAGGAAAGAGGAGGCCAGTGAGCTCCAAGGGGGCTGCCTTGGCTGATGCCAGCGGAGCCCAAAAGGCCTCGCTCTTCGCGGCTTCATCGCTAGCACCGAGACCCTGGCAGGGGCTGATACGACCACGCAGCAGGCCTGGGCTCATCTTGTTTCTTAGCAAATATTCCTCTTTCCATGCTGCCATCTATGTCTGCCTAGAGGTGGCCCAGGAGGGCAGTCAGAGGGTGTGGCCGAGGCCCCAAGTCTATCAGCAGGGAGCACCCCCAGCCTGTCCACCCAGGGCTGCCTCCCTGGCCCCTCCTTGGTGTGCCAGTCCTTTCTCACCTGGCTTGTCCTGACAGAAGCCAAGCACAGGGACAGGACTGCTACGCCCAGAGACTTCCATCGGCTGCTCCTCAGCCCTCCTGGCATCTGAGAGAAATGGAGAGTAGACAGGGTCCCTATCTGGTACCCAGAGAGCCCCTCTAGAGGGATAGCTGAAGGCAGAGCTCCACAGGCCCCAGACCCCACACGGAAACCAGCTGTGATCTCATCAGCTGCCCATCAAGGGACAGGAAAGATGGGAGAGGGACAACTTCCACCAGAAAGCAGGCACCCGCAGAGAGAGCCCCTAAGACCTAAGCTGGCAAGCATGGGATACCTGACAGGACCACCCCCCAAAAGATCTTTGACACATTCCTTCCCGCCAAGCCTTGCATACCTAAGACCTCACCCTCTTGACTGCCTGGCATGGGGCACAGGCCAACTGGCTCCAACATGAAGGCCCCTCTAGGATTGGGGGTGCAGGTGTTCATCCTGAAGTCTTTCCGGCTGGCCAGGACCTCACCCTGACGGCTGTACTGGCAAAACACGCCTGCTGTAGACCCTTCTCAGGCAGGCCCCCCTGCTCCCTGTGGCTGGGCTCAGCACATACCTGTACAAGGGGCAGCTGTTCTTCTCTACTTCATCGGGGCCCACTAGGGCCATGGGCAGGAGGGGTATGATAAGCAGCTCCTGTGGGCCAGCCAGGGGTCAGGGCGTGAGGTGCCCAACACAAACCTCCAAACAAGACTAGATTAACAGCTGACACCCCACCACCACCACCACCACCACCACCACCAGGGCAGACACTCACGCTGGGTGCCTGGTCACTCTTCAGATCCACATTGGTCCTGGACTCGGGAAAGTCATCCAGTGACAGAAACTGTGGAAGAGGAGAGCTCACAGCGAGAACATAAGCAGGCACCTGGGGCAGGGGCCATGGGTCCACTCACCTCATCCTCTGCCTCACGTACTTCCTGGGAGTTGGAGGCCCCACCAGCCCCATCTTCCTGCACTGAAGAGAGCTGCTTGGCCCGCCTGAGAGAGAGAGCACCCATGGGCATCCACGAGGCTGCAAGGTGAAAGCCTCTGCCTTCACTCTGCCTCCAGTACTTACCTCTTGCCAGAGATGAAGTCAAGAGCCTGGCAGACCAGTGAATAGAGGTATTCCACCTGGTGACACAGGAGGCAGTGAGGACACAAGAAAGCAGAGCCATTTGAACCCTCCCAGGAGGCCCGGCCAGTCTTGCTATCCAAGTCATTCTCAGGGCAAATCAGCATTCCCATCCGAATTGTTCTACCCCCTGAAGATCTCTACTTCCCTCCTGTGTCCCCCAACTCCCCATGCAACAAACAGAGCCTCAGCTGATGGCACAACCATGTCATGGCGCACCGTGGACCTGAGCCCTCACGCCAACACCCACTGCTCTTCTGCCCATGCTGGCACCTCCTCCTCAGGTCCTTAGCTAGGCCAACCCACCCCCAAGATTCCCATTAGGCAGTGCCAACCCCATCAACGCTTAAGCCATAGTTGGCCTGCCAACATCCTTCATCTCTTAGGAGGTCTTAATGCTAAGCTAAGGGCTGGAGGGATTTTGGTTTTTGTCTTTTTTGAGACAACACATCACTACATAGGCCAGGCTGCCTTTAAACATTCGATCTTCCTGCGCATCCTCCCAAGTGCTGAGCGCTGGAGTTCTGAAGCAGTCACAGGTGAAGGACAAGGACAGCAGAGCATGTGGACAGCCACAGTAACATGACCCTTTCTTCATGGCTGTGCCATTTTTATTACTTTTGTACTTGTATTTTCTCCAGTACTTGGGATGGAACCCAGGACTTCATGCACAATAAGCAAGCACTGCCATGCTGTTTCAAACTCAAGTTTAAGTGTAAAGGAACAAGGGTTGAGGCCGGCAGCACTGGTGAAGTCACAGACAGGATGAGCACAGTCACCTGCCCTAACAGGCCCACTGTCATTCAAGTGCCAAGGCCAGCAGCCAGATGGCACCCACCTTCTTACTATAGACACAGGCTGAGCCCTGGATCAGCAAGGCTGCTTCAATGAAGTTCATTGTAGTTTTGCCTTCGTCAAAAGAAATGCAGATCTGGTCCAGCTGCAAGAAATGACGCAAGTGCAGGGAAGTTCAGGCCCGGGCTGTGCTCCCCCCTCCTAGGGAGGTTCCCTGCCCACCACTTTACCCACGGCCCTCTCTTCATTAGGCACACCCTCCACCAGCACACTTGTCCACTCTAAGCCCCAGCCACCAACACATGCCAGCAACGCCCAAGCCTACCTCTGACCATCTTTTTCTCAAAGCTTTGGGGCTGCACGTATAGCTGTCCCCTAAGGAACTGCACAGAGATCCAAATACTTGCACAATTTTTTTTTTTTGGGGGGGGGCGTAAGTACTAAAGTTTCACAACCCAGGGCCTCACGCATGCTAGGACTGATTACTGAGCTACGCCCCCAGCTCCCCAACATTTTATCTCCATACTTAACTCAGGATCTTCCCCCATGAAAAAACTGAATCCTCTCAGCAAGCAAATCTCTTAAACCCCCACGTTTTTCTGAGCTCTTTGGTTTTGCTCTTTGATGTGTCTGCCTGGTACACCTGTCCCCAGCTGTCCCTGGTAAATCTCCTGCAGGGTATCCCTTACTGCCTGGAGCCTCTTGTTACCCATCAGTGTGTTTTGTTGGGTTCTTTTCTTTTCTTATTTTGGAGACAGGGTCTTGCTATGAAGTTCAGACTGGCCCTGAACTCACTATGTAGCCCAGGCTGGCTTTGAATTCACAGCAATCCTCTTGGCTCAGCCTCCCATGTACTGGGATTACTGAGATGCGGGACCTTTCCTGGTTTGTTGCACTATTTTCATTTGTAATGGACTGTGAGCAATGCTAGGATAATACCAACCTCTAGTTCAAAGCCTGACGCTACTGTCCAGTAAATTCTGATCAACTAAAAATGAAATGATGACATCAAAGTTAAACCTGAGGGGCCGGGAAGATGGCTCAGTGGAATAAGCACTTGTCTGGCAAGTGCAGGGGCCTGAGTTCAATCCCTGGTTCCGAGGGGGGAAAAAATGTCATCCATGCAAGGGGAATTAGCAGTCAGGATATCAAACTTAGGAAAATGAGTATTACACAAATATGGCCAAATGTACTGTGTGCTAGACAGGCATATTGAGCCCAAGGGCAGATGAGGAAGATCTAGGAGGAGGTCATCAAGGAGGGGAATTTCCACTCACTCGGGAGCTCTACAGTCTACAGAAGGGTGAGGCCATGACACGGCCAGAACCTGAGAGCCAGGCCTGAAAGAAGGGGCATGAAGTCCTGCAAGCCAGGCTGAAGGGTGTGTCCTTCCCTGTGATAGATCTCAGCCCAGCCCCTCATCCACTCCAGAACATCTCATTTACTCTCACAGCTTCATGTTGGGCCTCTGTCTAGGCCCAAACCCCATGTCCAATCACCTTGGTCAGCCACTTAAGACATCATAAGCAAGATGTACAATGAACAAGTCCACACTTAACTCTAGGCAGCTCCCGATTTAGTGCCCAGAAACCCAGGGGTTTCCTTCCCTTCCCAGCCCTTGCAATTCAGGCCCAGTCAGGCCCAGCCCAGATTTGTCCCAGATTTGTGCACTAAAGGAGTTCTTCCTGTCTCTTTTTTTTTTTTTTTTTTTTTGTAGAACCAGAGATCTTCCTGTCTCTTACTCTTCTGCACTCAGTGCTGCACGAGAACCCGGATGGCACCACTCCTAGCACCCCTCTGGGAGCCCTCCACGCTCACCACCCTCCCTCTGCTCCATCCCTCAGCCAGAGGGGTCCCCTTTCAGACCCTCCAAGGCCCCAGAGCCTTCTCACACAGAACCTTTGGCCTCTCTACACGAACTTTTCTTCAGCTCAAGGATGAGGCAACTCCTTCACCACAACAAACAAATTAAGTCTGCCCATCAAACTCTTTATACAGTGCAGTGGACCTGGTCTGCCTGCCATCAGCTGTGATTCTGGGCACATCCATAACCCTGCTAGGGCCTCTTCAAATAGTTTTGGCGAGGATCAGACACTTGTGTGTGTAAAATGCACAGAGTGCTCGGCCAAGCAAGCACCAGAAGCATGAAATCAACACCCACCTGGCTGCTGCTACATCAGGGCACATGTCTCCACGACAGTAGAGTCACACCGAGGCACAGACTATTTATCTTACTTTTTAGTTGTGTTTGGCTTTTTTGTGTGTGTGTGGAACCGGGGAGTGAACTCAGACCCTTGCACTTGCAGGAAAGCACTTATTCTACTGAGCCACCTCCCTGGTCCTCGTTTGGCTGTTTTGAGACAGTTTTACTGTACAGTTCAGGCTGCCCCTGAATTAAATATATATCGGGCCAGGGAGATAGCGCAGTAGAATAAGCACCTGCCTGAATTACGTATATAGCCCAGGCTTACCCCAACTTATAGCAACTCTCCTGCCTCAGCCTCCCAAGTGCTGGGACTACAGGTGTGTATCAACACACCCAGACTCTGTTGTTTTTGAGAAATGGTCTCTATATGTGGTTAAGGCTCCCCTTGGAGCCTGGTGGTGATTCTCCTGTGTCAGCCTCCGAGTACTGGGTTTATAGCTGTACACCACAGCCCTTTCTCAAGAGTTTAATTTGTCTGGGGAGGCAGCTCAGCAGCATAAGCACCTGCTTGGGAAATGAAAGGTCCCAAGTTCAATCCCCAGTACCGCAAAACAAACAAAAAGGAAGAAGAATGTTTAATTTGGTTATCTGCACAGAAGATACTTGGTAACAAAATAAATAAATAAAAGATTCTAAGATGCATTACAAATAAAGAACATTCTGGACCACTATGGTCACTCTCACCATACTGTACTTCTTTTCCAATTTTTAATTGGCCCACATCACTCTGCAGAGCATGTTTCTGTTCCCGCCTTTAATAAAAACAAAACTTAGCTACCTTTAAAAGAAAAAAATTTTCTGGTTATAAAAGGAGTGCAAAGACAAAAGTAGCAGCCAGAACTCAGGACCTTAGGGACAGGGAGGGTTGGAAAAGCAGTCATAGGAAGCAGGTGGAGAACTGACCCAGCCAGGAAGCAGACCCCAGGCACCCCCAAGAACCCTGCTCTGTCCAGGAACCTCAGGAACCTGAATCCACAGCAGTGGCACCTCACACAGTTCTCCCCGCTTGCTCAGCAGATCATGCATCAGAGCAGAGATCGTCAATCATCAGCTTGCACACACACTTAACATTTATTCTGCATCTGCTAGGGCGCTCTCCTAAGCAGAAAGAAGAGAGCACAGACATGGTCTCTGTCCTCGCAGAATTTTCTTTCCAGGTTGAAAACAGGCCACAAACAAGTGAGGAAGTGGAAGACTGTGACAAGCACTCTAGTGTAGTTACGTGCCATGGCAGAGTTTAGGACTATTTCAGAAAAGGCTGTCACTTCAGCTACCACCTAAGGATGCAAAGAATGTGACCATAAAAAGAGTATTCCCCAGTGAGAACAAAAAGTGTGAAGATATTCAGCCAAAAATAAGATTGGGGCACTGTAGGTTGACTGTTCGAAGAACAAGGCACAAAACAGCCTATGAAAGGCCAAAAACATTCAGTGAAAAGCCAGTGAAGAGTTTGAGTTTGGGCAGTCCTTTGCCCTGACTTTAATTAGGAGACGATCACACTTGGTGCTGAGTGGAACACAAATCTATTGGGCCACAAAAGGGGGTACGGTCCACAGATGGGAAGGTTTTAAACAAACCCAGGTCTGGGCCAAAGAAAACGTAGAACAGACAAATTCACGTGATATGCTGGAAGTGTACTTAGAGAATTCACGGATGAACCCTGTCCACAGTTCAGCTCTGTTACCTATGTTCTCCACTTTGACCTTCAGTTGAACAACAGTGCCATTTACTGACATGAATAAGGTGAGGTCTGGGCAGAAAGATGAACAGCTCCTCTTTAAGTCAAATCTGAAACATTCCCATACCACATCAGGGAAGGGCAAGACAGCACCTAGCTAACAGAACAGCTTTGGAAGACAGACCTGGCTGGAAAGAGGCACAACACTGGGAGCTCATGTACAGGTGATTTTTAATGTTTTGGTCTGTTCTGAAGCACTGGGTGGCCCAGGTTGGCCTCAAACTTGCAGCAATCCTCCTGCCTCAGCCTCCTGAGGGCTGGAATTACAGCGTGCCCCACCAGGTCCCACACAAATGATATTTGCAGTCACACAAACAAGTGTGATTGTTTAAGAGAAAGAAAGTTCCATCCACCCTGAGAAGTTCAATACTTAGAACAGGAGAAAAGAGCAAGCAGTGAACAGCAAGTCACACCATCACTGTTGAAAAAGGAAGGGGGGCCGGGGAGATGGCTCAGTAGGATACGCGCTTGACTGGCAAACGCAAGGATCTGAGTTCAATCCCCGGTTCCGAACCCTCAGCGCCATAAACACTGCAAAGCTGAAGACGGCATTTCCAGGGCCCTTTGGGTTTGGTAGGATGGATGTCGCCACTGATTAAGACTAGAGAAATGTAAGCGTTCACTAGAAAAAGCCAGGCTGCGCTGGGCTGAGGAGCGGAAATGATGCGCAGGAACGAGACAGCTTCTTCCCGGGTCTAAGACCCGCGTGAAACGTGCAATAAATTCTGACAGGAACCAACATGGCCCCAGCTTGACGCCAGCCTGAAACCCGCGCGCTACAACAGCCACGCCAGGCGCTGTCCCGCTCGCCCACAGGCGACTGCACTAGCAGCTCCCACGCACCGGGCGAGGCCGATCTCCGCCGGCGGCGCGGGAGCCCGCGGAGGGCGCAGCCCGAGGACGAGCGCCCGCGCCGGGCCACGCCCCGCCGCCGCCGCGCGCCAGCCCGCCGCCTCACCTCCTCCAGGTACTCGCCCAGCTGGGCCGCCACGTCCACCTCCCAGTTCTTGGTGAGGTCGCGGATGGGCTGCAAGAGGTGAGCGAAGCGCGCCTCCACGTCCTCCATGTCAGGGAGGGGCCGGGCGGCCCGGGGCCCGCAGCGCCGGCTTCAGACAGCGCCCGCCGCGACCTCAGCCCGCCACCGGCTCTGGCGCCATTTTGCTGTTCCCGCCCAGGAAGTGCGAAAGCGGAGCGCCGCCAGCGACTCTGCGACGCGCGCAGCCCGAGGCGCCTGCGGGGCCGGGCCTCAGGGGCGGGCTTCAGGGGCAGGGCGG
>NW_004524729.1:6115825-6146859 GCF_000260255.1 Octodon degus | reverse complement strand
GGCCTCGGGTGGCACCGCCGCCCGCGGCTGTGGGCGGGGCTGCGGGCTGCGGGGCGGGGTGCGGGCGCAGGCCGCAGGATCCAGGCTCCGCTCCGGCCCACCACGCCGCGTAGTAGATATGGCGGGCTCCTGGCTTCCCCGGCAGCTCTTTCTCCAGGGCGTGGCTGCCGTCTTCTTGTTCGCCTTTGCTTCCCTCTACATGCAGATCCCTGGTGAGGACCCGAGGGTAGGACTTCCCCGGGTGGGGCACCGCCTCTGAGGCGCGTGGCCCGGGTCGTCCCGGGTGGCCTACCGCGCGCGCCCGCCACTTGGAGCGGGGTGAGCCCCAGCCCAGGCGCAGGCATGGGGGGTGGGAGCGCTAGCGGGAAGAAGACGTGGGATGTGGCGGCCGGCCGCAGCACCTTTCTCCAGGGCATGGCTGCTGTCTTTGCGTTCAGGGAGAATTTAGGCTGGAAGGGGGTGTGCAGGCCTCGCGGTGACATCCCTTCCCACAGGCCTCTATGGCCCCGAGGGCATCCTCCCTGCGCGGAGGATGCTGCGGCCCCAGGGCAAGGGGCGCTGGCAACAGCTGTGGGAGACGCCGACGCTGCTGTGGGAAGCGCCGCTGCTGGGACTGGACACAGCCCAGGGCCTGGAGCTGCTGAGCCTGCTGGGCGCAGGGCTGGCTCTGGGTCCACTGCTCCTGCGTCCGCTCCGCCACCCCCTCATTTACCTGCTGCTCTGGGCTGCCTACCTGTCGGTCTGCCAGGCAAGTAAGCCCCTCGTCACCCCACCCCACCCTACTTCCCTGCCTCTGCCTTGCTCCCTGACAGCCCTTCTCCCCACAGGTGGGCCAGGTGTTCCTCTACTTCCAGTGGTGAGTGACTCTGGCTGCCTTCTCCTGGGAAGCCCTCTGAGGGAGGAACAGGAGCTGTACTTGGGCCCATTTCCTCTCCCCACAGGGATTCCCTGCTCCTGGAGACAGGCTTCCTGGCTGTGCTGGTAGCCCCATTGAAGCAGCCCTCCAGCCAAAAACAGGGGGTGCTGGTAGGGGCCTCGGACTTTAAGGGCCAGCCCTTCTGGCTTGTGCGCTGGCTGCTGTTTCGCCTCATGTTTGCCTCCGGTGTGGTCAAGCTGACCAGCCGCTGCCCTGCATGGTGGGGACTCACTGGTGAGCATCCTTGCCTGGACCTGGGGTGGCTATGGGAGCCCTGCACAGCCCTGACCAGCCCCTGTGTCCACAGCCCTTACCTACCACTATGAGACGCAGTGTCTACCCACCCCTGCTGCCTGGTTTGCACACCACCTGCCTGTTTGGCTGCATAAGCTCAGCGTAGTGGCCACTTTCCTCATTGAAATCGCAGTGCCCCCTCTGTTCTTCGCCCCCGTTCGCCGCCTGCGATTGGCTGCCTTCTACTCTCAGGTAGGTGGGATATAGGGCAGCCCTGGCAGACAGGAGGCTGCTGCTCTCGGGGAAGGCTCACAGCTGAAAGGCATGTTATTAAGGGTGGGCAGGCATGCACCAGCAGCCACGCTGAAGGAGGTCTGGTTCTCAGGCGCTTCAAATGCAAACTCCCCAGGTGCTGCTGCAAGTCCTCATCATCATCACCGGCAACTACAACTTCTTTAACCTACTCACGCTGGTGCTTACCACTGCCCTCCTGGATGACCAGCATCTGGGTGCTGAGCCTGGGCTCAGCCGCCCCAGGAAGACACCCACCTGTGAGTGTCAGGCTGCGCCTGCCAGCCAGCTGTCTTCACACCGGGCCCTCTAGGGTGTCTTCCTCCTGCCAGCACTCTCAGAAAGAGCTACATCCCAGCTCCCCCAGCCCTTGGTTGTGAGCCCTCTGCCAGCTATTGACTGTCCTGCCCACAGCCTGGCCCAGGGTCCTGCTGACCAAGCTGTCCTTGCTGCTGGAACTGGCCATCTATGGGACGCTGGCCTATGGCACTGTGCACTACTTTGGCCTAGAAGTTGACTGGCAACAGCACATAATCCACTGCAGAACCAGTGAGTGCCAGGTGGGGGGCCCAGGGGTGAGGGTGGAGTCAGCCCTCCTTATGTCTCCCTCCTTTGGCAGCCTTCACCTTCCACCAGTTTTCCCAATGGCTGAAGATGGTGACACTCCCCACTATGTGGCTGGGTGCAGCCTCCCTGACCTGGGAGCTGATGGCTGCACTCTGGAGGTACATGCCTGTGGCAGGGAGAGGGGACTGGCTCCCAGGGCAGCCTGATCACACTTGGCCCTGTCCCCAGGTGGGCACAGATGCAAGGGTGGCGGCAGAAGCTCTGTGCTGCAATCCAGCTTTCCATCTGGGGCACTACCACAGTGACCATGTTCCTCATTAGCCTGGTAGGTCCCATGACAGGAAGTGGGGCTGGAGGGGCCCAAAGGGCAAGGCTGAGAGTCTCTCCACCTGCTGCAGGTGCCCTACTCCTACGTGGAGCCTGGGACCCATGGGCTCCTGTGGACGGGGGCTCGCCACCTCTTTGGCACCGTGGAACACCTGCAGCTGGCCAACTCATACGGCCTATTCCGTCGGATGACTGGTCTGGGTGGGCGGCCTGAGGTGGTGCTGGAAGGCAGCTACGATGGACACCACTGGACAGTGAGCCTTCTAGGGGCTGGGGGTCGCAGGGACCTAGGTCAGCCAGCCTACCTGACCCGGGATCCACCTGGCAGGAGATTGAGTTCATGTACAAGCCTGGAAACGTGAGCCGCCCACTCCCCACTGTGGTGCCCCATCAGCCGCGCCTCGACTGGCAGATGTGGTTTGCAGCCCTCGGCCCACACACGCACAGTCCTTGGTTCACCAGCCTGGTGCTCCGCCTGCTGCAGGGCAAGGAGCCAGGTGAGAGGAGCAGGGAAGGGCAAGGAGCTAGGTGAGGAACAGGGAAGGTGGGAGAGGAGCCCAGGGCATGTGCCCTCCATGTCATACTGAGCCATATCCCCTCACAGTGATTCACCTAATCCAGAATGATGCTGCCCAGTACCCCTTTCACAAGCAGCCACCCACCTACATCCGAGCCCAGCGCTACAAATACTGGTTCTCTCAGCCTGGGGAGCAGGGGTAAGCTGGGACCCTGGGCTGGGGCTGGGGCCGGGGCCAGGGCCAGGCACAGGCACTAAGGATCCAGTCCTGTTGTAGCCGCTGGTGGCGCCGCCAGTGGGTGGAGGAATTCTTCCCATCTGTGTCCCTGGGGGACCCCAACCTGGAGAGGCTGCTGCAGCAGTTTGGACTTCAGGTAGGAGGGTGTGCACCACGCTGGGAAGGGGAGGAGGACTCCTGCCAGCAGGGGCCAACCCTGTGGGCACCCTCCTCCATCCTGTTCACAGGACAAGACTCCGCCCCGGCACCGAAGCTCTAGCCACATGCTAGCCCAGGCCCTTCACTGGGTACGGACCCAGCTGTCAACCCTGGAGCCCCCAAACCTGCTCTGGGGACTCTTGGGAGCTGTAGGTGCTGTGAAAGTCGTGCAGGCCCTGCTGGCTTCTTGGTTGCCTCAGTCCTCCCTCCTGACCAGAGAAGAGAAGCACAAATTGATCCCCAAAAAGGAGTCAGGACCTGCATCCACACAAGCCACGCCCACCCCCAACAACTGTAGCAGTAGCTCCGGGACCCCCAGGAGGAAAACATAGCTTTGTGTTCTCATGTAGCCTCTGAGGGTTGGGTCCCTGCAGGGCTCCAACCTGCAGCAGGACACTGTCCTGCCACTGTGCCTTAGTCAATCATGCCAGGAACCACTCAGGCTGGGTACTGCTCACTGAGGGTGCTGGCTTCTGGGTGCTGCCCAAGACTTGCTGTCCCCTCGTGTCCACTACCCCAGGCTGTAGAGGTCTGAATCTGGAGTCCTCAGCTGTAGTTCTTGTGTGAAAGGGACATGGGACCCACTGAGGACAACAGTGAAGGGGTGCACTGCATTGTGGTCTCCACCCAGCCCAGCCTCCTCTTGGATCCAGCACTAATAAAGGCTCCCTTGGCGCTTGGCTGTGCTGGTGTTTCTTTCCTGCTGGGCAGGTGGCCTGAGCATACCAGAAATCACCAGCCCGGCTGAATGGGTACCTCCCTGTCCCTGTCCCTCCATGGTGTCCTCAGCCAAACTGACCCAGGGAGCCTCAGAACCAGCACAGCCTGGTGCCATTGTCACTCTAGGGTCACAAAACCATCGACGGAACACAGGCTGAGCAGAGCCCTTGGAAACCCGGACCTCTTATCCATTTTGCGGACCTGAGCAAGAACAAAAAGCCTCAGTGGGCAAGAGATGAAGGCGAGGCTGAGCACAAGGAGGAAGGCGCAGGGGCCTGGGCCCACCAAGGGCGGAGAGGTTGCTCAGCACCTCAGTGCTGTCCTGGTAGGGGTCGGCAGTGGAAGTGGGGATCAGGGCAGGCTGGGTTTTCTGCTGGGGTGAATTTGTCTTGCCAGGAGGCCACCTCCCTCCCTGGGAACTCAAGTACAATGTCTCTGGCTCCTGACTTTAGCCTCGGTCCACACCTGCCCTGTGGTTTCCCTTCTGGACTCCCGACGGCTCCATGTCCCTAATTCAGCCCAACACCGACTGAGACAGTCACAGCTCTGTGTGCAGGTAGCACTTGGGCTTTCAGATGCCTTCAAGGGGCTTGCACGTGGAATCAACCAGCTGGCAGCTGGCAGCTGGCAGCTGGCACTGGCTTAAAATACGGTAATGTGCTTCAAATTCAAATACCTGTTCTTTTTTTCTAAGCCTTTAAACTCAGTTTATAGATCTTCGCTGGGTTTTCTGTAACAGCTTTTTGAAAGCTCATGCTGTACAATTCCCCCACTTAAAAGTGCACAATTAGGAGGCTGAGGAGATGGCTTAGTAGAATAAGCACTTCCCTGGCAAGTGCAAGGACCTGAGTTCAATCCCTGGTTCCACCAAAAATAAAAAAATTTAAAAAGTGCACAATTAGGGCTGGGCATGGTAGCACATGTCTCCTAGAACTGGGGTAGCTGAGACAGGATCATTGCGAGTTCAAAACCAGCCTGGGCTACAATATCAGCTCAAGACCAACCTGAACTGCATATCATGACCTTGTCTCAAAACAACCAAAAAAAAGTGCACAATTAGGGCTTGTAGCATAGCCACACTTCAGTCACCAGGCAATTATAGATCCTTTGTCACACAAAGAGGCAGCACGGTGCCAGGTGTCAGTGACCCTCCCCTCCCCAAAGTCCAGGCAATTGTTAATCTACCTCCTGTCTTAATGGATTTCCTGTAAATCAAGTGGGCTGGGGTGTAAGTAATAAACTATTTGTCTAGCACCCATGAAGACCAGGATTCAATCCCTTGCACCACCAAGAAAATATATTTTTTAATTGAGCTATAAACCAGATGTGATGCATACCTGTAATCCCAACACTTTAGAGGCTGAGGCAAGAGCATCACAAATTTGAGGCCAGCCCCAATCTCAAAAGAGCCAGTTAGGGCCTAGCCCTAACTGTGCACTTTTTAAAATTTTTTATTTTTGGTGGAACCAGGGATTGAACTCTCCTTTGTTCCGGACAGCCATCATTGTGGCTGGACTCCGGACCCTCTTGATTCCCCATTTTGGATATATTTTTGTGTCTGTGGTGAGCAGGGCTAGGCCAGAGGCCAGGTAAGCCACCTCTGGAAATCAGAGAAGGATATGCAGAAAGAGTAATCTGCATAACAGTGCTTTGGGGTCAGTGCTTAGGCCAAGGCGCGATCGTCCAAACCCCAGGAAGTCATAGCCTCTGTCTCAGGAGCGCTCGCTCTCTGACCTCATCCAGCACCTCATCCAGCTCCTCATCCAGCTCGCACTAGGGAGCAGCAAGTGGGGGCTCCAGAAAACACCGCCTGGGGGCCTGCCGATTAGCTCAGTGGTTTAAGCACCTGCTCGCGCAAACTCATTCTCAAGCCCCAGCTCCACCTGCCTTACCAGACCCGCCCTTAAGGCAGCCTGTGCCAGCCAAAAAAAAAAACCTTCAGAAAACACTGCCTGCCATCCTCAAAGACTACCAGCAGCACCTGGGCTGGACCCATATACATTGCTGAAAGCCAATTGAAAGGATAAGAAAAACCTAGCCAGCTCTGTATATGTCACACATGGAAATAGGGTCAGGCTCAGCCGAAGTGAACAACTGCTCCTCCTTCAAGGAGAGCTGCCCATGGGGGCTTCCACAAAGCTACAGCCACTTGGTAACATACATCAGGCTTTTAGTGGGTTGGGGGAGGGCAGGCTTCCGGGAACTGAGTCCAGGGCCTTAGTGCTGAGCTGCATCCCAGCTCTTTATTATTATTTAATGAAACAATCACAAAAACTGACTAGGCTGGCCTCAAACTTGCCTCAGCCTCCCAAATAACTGGTATTACAGGCAAGTGCCGCTCCACCGGGCTCAGTACCTCATTCTTTGCACCATTGTATGGATGGACCACATGTTTATTCACTTGTCCTTGGGGGGCTATCTGGGTTGTTCCACCTTTTACTGAGCAGGTAGCTGTGTGAACACTTGGGGCAAATGCTCAGGTACACAGGATTTGGGGTGCATGACTTTTTGTTTTTTCTCTTTTAAATCTGGAAACTCTAAAGAGACCTTTAATTCCATTTACCAACTTTAAGTACCATCAATATTTTAACTCCTTTTTTTTATTTCCCCCTTAACTCCTTTATAAATACAATTTTGTCAATTTCTTTTTAATTGATATTTGTAGCAAAATGTGCATACCGACATACATCCTAAGCCCTTTTTGTTGAGCAAGACCTGTTTGTTTGTTTGGGAGATTTTGTTGTTAAATTGTTCAGCCTTCAACTTGTGATCTGCCTGTCAGCCTTCCCAGTAGCTGAGACGACAATTACAGCCATGCACCGCTGCACACAGCTAATTTTAACTATTTCTAAGTGCATAGTTCTGTGACATAATGTATACCCACACTGTTGTGCAGCCATTACCACTACCTATTTCCAAAACTTTTCCATCATCCTAAACAGAACTCAGCCCTTGGCGCTCTACTTTCTACTTTCTGATTATTATTTTTATCCTAATAAACATATCCTTTTGCATCTGGTTTTTCTCACTTGGCATCATGTCCATCCCTTTCATTCTGTTTCTCTCTCAATGAACTTTTGAGTTTTCCCCACTTTTCCTGATGATAGGGAATAATCCTGCCATGAGCACAGGGGTACAAACATCTGTCCAAGCCCTGCGTTCTGCTCCTGTGGTGGATAGAGGAGTGGGCCTGCAAGGTTGAAGTGATCCCTTGGTGGCTCCTTGAGGAGCCGCCTAGCTGCCTCCCACAGCAGCTGCTCCACTGTGCATTCTCTCCAGCAAGGTGCAGAGGTTCCAGTCCTGTCCCATACGCCCTGTCCCTGTACCATGCCCCCACAACACCTGCTTCCTTCGGTAACAGCCTTCCTGATGGTTGTGTGAAGCATCTCATGATAGTTTCAATAAATGCATTTCCCTCGTGAAAAGTCATGAGCATCTTTTCATGTGCTTATTGACTATTTGTGTCTTCTTTGGAAAAAAAAAAAAAGTCTACTTTTTCCATGTTTTAATTGGGTGGCTCACTTTTTTAAATTTTCTGCAAAGCTTTATTTTATTTATTATTTATTTATTGTGGAACCAGGAATTGAACTCAGGCCCTTGTGCTTGCCAGGCAGGCACCTATTCTACTGAGCTATCTCCCCAGCCCCCTCTGCAAAGATTTATTCCAGGGGGGCTCAGTCCTTGGCAGCTGTCTTCCTTATGGTGGCCAGCGCGTTGCTCAGCTCCTCATGCTTCCGCTTGGCACAGATGGCGTTTTTGTCCTTGGAGACCTTGAGCAGCTCCATGGCTCACCACTCACAGGGGGCGAAGCCACACACCTCCCCAATCATGTCCTGCATGAACTTGGTATTTGATGAGGCCTCTGTGACAGCGGCTGTGCCTGGGTTTATTCACATTCTTAGTCACCTTGTGGCCCTTGTTGAGGCCCATGGCCATGGGATAGCAGAGGGCCATGGCTACTGTTCTTCAATGGTTGCTACAGCAGAATTTATTTATTTATTTATTTTTATAGTTGAGTTGTAGCAGTTCTAGATAGTAATCTACCCAATATATGATTTAAGTTATCTTTCACTCATTTTGGGACCTGAAAGTTTTGGGTTTTGCTTTGGGCGGTACCAAAGTTCTTTATCTGAAAGAATTAAAGAGAGTCTGGGAGATAGCTCAGTGGTATAAGCGAGTTTGATTCCCAGTACCACAAAAGAAAGAAAGAATAAAAGATCTTTGGTAGATGGTCTAGTATAATTTTTAGAAAAAGTAAAGGTAACGCCAACACACATGCACAGCCGTGGTGACCAGGAAGTTACCCTGGGTCTTGGGGAGCTTAGCTCTCGTGGCCACTGTCCCCTGGGGTCTGCTTGTCAAGGAGCTACTCTGCCATGCCAGACTTGGGGCTGAGCTGGGGCTTTGATAAGGATTGTTTTAAAGCTGTAGAATATTCTGGTTACTGTCGTTAGCTTCACATTAAGTCCCCTGTAAGTTTTCATTTTCTCCTATTTATTTCTAATAGGTTTTAGCACTAATGCCAGAAGTGTCCATTTGTGTATTTTAAAATGGCTAAAATATTTACACTGCTTTATAAATGGGAATTTATTTGCTAAGCCTTCAGTCTTTTGACCTAACAATCTTTTCAAGCAAAGAAGAAGGTGGAGGAAGAAGAGAAAGAGAAAAGGGAAAAGGGGAAGAGGAAGGAGAAGGAGAAGTCAGGTGTGCTGGCACACACCTGTCATCCCAGGCTGAGGCAGGAGGCTTTCCTGGAGTTCAAGGCCAGCCTGAGCTATGTGGTGGAGACCTTGCCTCACACACATACATGCAAGTAAGCATGCAAATACAGCAAAATGCCTTTCATCTTGAATGTTCCTATCCCAGTGAGAAAAGCAGAAGCTAGCAGATTTGCACCAGCAGCGAGACGTCACTCCTGCTGCCCCAGCCTGGCCTCCTTCATCTTCTGTACTGTGGTCACAGACCCAGATTCCTCAGCACACCCAGCTCTAGCCACCCCCGGAGCTTATCCCAGCCCTTCAAAACACCAGTGCCACCCCAGCCCTTGGCAGGGAGGATAACAGAGCTCCAGTTGGCGAGAACAGCTGGTATAACTCAGCAAAAATCCAGTGGAAGGCTTCTCAGCAGGTTTAATAGATGACAGTCATCTCTACCATTGGGAAGTCATTATTGATCCTCTAGCTGTACTTCATGATGGTGTGTAGAGAACCACCTAAGTGACTCTCCTTGAAAGAAGAGCAGTTGTCTACATTTTGGCTGTGTCTGACCCTATTTCCATTATGTACAGAGCTGGCTAGTATTTTTCCTTATCCCTTCAACTGGCTTTAGGCAATGCATATTGGTCTAGCCGAGGTGCCATGTTTCCCTGATAACCCACACCTGCAGCTCTTTAATATGAGCTGGGTCCAGACAGGACAAAGAGCCAGTGTTCCACACTATCACTGGGATGGAACCTTGAGATACAGGCTATGCCTTCCTGGGGCTTGAAAGATTACTCATCAGAGGGGCCAGGGAGATGGCTCAGTAGGATAAGCACTTGATGCAAACACAAGGATCTGAGTTCAATCCCCGGTTCCGCAAAAAAAAAAAAAAAAAAATAGATTACACATCAGAGCTAAAGCACTGGACCCCAGAACATTAGCTACTATCTCAAAATTATAATGCAAAGTACTTTTTCTGAGTATCCTTTTCTCTGCATATGACAGAGGTAAATGAGTCCTCCACCTAAACCAGCTCATAGCACTCCCCCACTTCCTGCAATTCCCAGTTGTTCATCCTCAAGCCACTCCTCCACCACTGAATAAAACCCGGGTGGGTTTGGCCCAGAGTCGAGACCTTTATTCCTGGTAGCCATCATCATGGCTGGACTTGGGACCCCTCGGCTCCCCATAACTATAAATATAAATATGTTTCAGTGTCTTTATTCTCACCATGGGTTGTACTGGATGTGGTAGATTGGAATTAACTCAACGGAATTCCAATAACTTATCCATGGAATTATGAATGTAATCTTCTCAAACTGAGACAAGGACCAGAAAGGTCTCCCTGTAACAGTGGTGATTTTAGAGCTCATCTCACTTTCCCAAAAGATTACCCCTTCCAGCCTCCTAAATGAAATTCATTACAGAAATCTGGTACCCCAGTGTTGATAAAAATGGTGGTGTGTGCATGCTGTGCTTCAGGGATGTGGTGAGAATAAATATGGTCATGAAAACGCAGAGGAACTCTGGTCCCAGCCACATGGTGGAAGCATCACCATTAGTGTCCTTTGATGCTGTTGGATCTTAATAGACTCACCTGCTAGTGTGGATTCTGCGAAGGTGTAGAGGGAAGACAAAAATGGAGCATTTAAAAGAAAGTTGCCGGCAATATTAAAAAAAAAAAAAAAGCCAAGAAACTGCTTTTGAGTGACATTTATTCTGCAGCTAGAAACTTCACTTATTTTAAGGTCTCTAACTTAGAAACATGGCACTGTTTTCCTATACTCTACCCACCCATTGCTGGACTTCTGTTTATCTTTTTTTTCAGTACCGGGGATTGAACTCAGGACCGTGTGCTTGCCAGGAAGGCGCTTATTCTACCGAGCTATCCGAGCTATCTCCCCAGCCCTGGACTTCTACTGTAACAGGCTGGCAAATGCTGGCTGCAGCAGGGCTGTAGTGAATCATGCCAGTCATCCATGCTGACAGGAGGCTATTTATTTAGTACAGGATCTTGCTACGCAGCTCGGACTTGGAGTGACCCTCCCGCCTCGGTCTCCCCAGCCCAGGGCTTACGGGCATGACCCACCATGCCCACTTTCAGTGGCTGCCAGGGCACACTTGGGATCCTGGGGTTGGCAGGGCATGCGGTACTGGGAATCAAACCCTGACCCTTAGGCTTGCCAGGCAGGCACTTAGCCGCCAGGCAGGCACTTAGCCGCCAAGCTAGCTCCCTGGCCCCTGCATTTTCAATTCTTATAAACTGTTCTAACCTTCAGGAAGAAATGTAAACATACCTGTACATACCACAACATGATCTGGGTCATATTTATACACTATTCATGTATATTCACACACACACACACTGTACCAGGTAATTATTTCTGGTAGTGAAATAAGAATCATGAGGTAAAAAAAAAAAGAATCATGGGGTGGTGTAGTGAAATCTCATACCAAATAAATAAAAGAATTTTTAAAAATCATAAATTCTAAAAGATTTTATCAGGTTTTCTTTCTTTATTCTTTTTTTTTCTTTTTCTTTTTTTTTTTTTTTTTTTTTTTGCGGAACCAGGGACTTGAACTCAGGCCCTTGCGCTTGCCAGGGAAGCGCTTATTCCATTGAGCCATCTCCCCGGCCCTTATTCATTGTTTTTTATGAGTTTTTGTTTGTTTGTTATTAGTTTTAAAAGACTCCTTAAAGCATCTCAGATGAAAAGCAATTAGGATTAAAAGTTTTAACTTAACATCCTTTAAACCACTGAAGCGGGCTGGCGAGATGGCTCAGTGGTCTAAAGCACCTACATGGAACAAGCTTGGCAAAGCACAGGGACCACGGTTTGATCCCCCAGCACCACATGCCAGCCAGCCCCGCCCCCTGGTGGGCTGAACTGGCCACACACACACACACACACACACACACACAATAAATAAATAAATAAATAAATAAATAAACCACTGAAGCTGGGGCTGTCAAGCTAGCTCAGTGGACCCTAAAGTGCCTGCTTAGGCAAACTTAAGCAAGTGCAGGGGCTGCAATTAGACCCCCGGCAGCCACCACATTAGCACCAGCCCTGCCCCCACAGTGGGCTTAGCTGGCTAGAGTCCTGGTATAGTGGCGCAGGCCTGTAATCCCAGCGCTGGGGAGGCTGAAAGCAGAAGGATCACCATGAGTCCTAGCTGTGTAGTGAGACTCTGTAACAACCAAGTACATAAAAAACAAAAAATAAATAAAAAATAAAAAGTTAGTAATGAACCACTGAGGCTTCATTAAACTCCTTTCATCAACTAAACTTTTCTACCTTCTTTGTTTGGTATTAGGGATTGAACTCAGAACCTTGTCTCTGAGGATTGTAGGCATGCTCTACCACACCCAGCCAGTTGCGCAATATTAAGGAAGGTTTAAAAACCATGCATAGCTACTGGCTTTCTACTTCTGGGTTTGCAATTCAAGATGCTGGTGCATGCCTGTAATCCCAGCACTTGGGAGACTGAGGCAGGAGGTTCACCACAAATTTGAGGCCAGCTACAAAGTGAGTTCAAGGCCACCCTAAACAAACAAACAACAAAAAAAGCTATTTGCCCTCACACCCTTCCTGGTCCTTCATAGTCCTTTGCCTCAATTCTTCTACACTACAGATTTTTCTTCAGCTATTGTACAAAGAAATTGCAATGTATATTTTCATGTAATTTGATTTTGGAATTCTGTCATTTTATATAGTGAATTCTTCTAAAATATAATCTTTTTTCTTTTTGGTACTGGGACTCATAGTGATCTGCCTGTTTATAGCCTCCTAAGAGCTGGGAGTACTGGTACTCAAACTCAGGACCTTGCAATTACCAGCCAGGTGCTTGTGCTGCTGAGCTAGATCCCTGGTCCTCAAAATATAATCTTTTTCTAATAATTGTCAAGTTGTTGGCTTTTTTATTTTATTTTATTTTATTTTATTTTATTTATTTATTTTTGGCTGGCTCAGCCTGCCCTGAGGGCGGAGCTGGAGCGGCATGTGGTGCTGGGGGTCAAACCACTGTCCCCTGTGCCTGCCTAAGCTTGCCTCAGCAGGCACCTTAGACCACTGAGCTATCTCACCGGCCCTGTTGTTGGCTTTTTGTACTGAATGAAGGCTGTGACACTGAATGCCGAGAACTGTAGTTTAGAAAATCTCAGGCTGATTCCTTATGGTGTTCCGGCCCACACATGAACTTACTGAGACTGACCACGCCTCAGGCCAGACAGTGGCCACTGGGTTGACACTGCTTCACAGGGCCCAGAGTGCCACAGGAGCATTCTGGCCCCTCCAGAACCACTTCCTGGTCACCCTGCCTCTGGGGCTTCTGAAAGGCAGGAAGGAAGGCAGCCAGCTGCACTCCTCAGACTCATGAGGAGGACGCACTGGTATTCTGCACTGGTAGTTAGGGTCCCTGGAATCCCTGTGAGTCTCATTTATTTTTTATTTTTTATTTTTTATTTTTTTTTTTTTTTTGTCCTGGGGATCGAATTCAGGACCTCGTACTTGCCAGAGCTCTCTCTCCAGCCCTGAGTCAGACTTTCTGACTTCAGTTCCCCTCCCCACAACATGGGCAGAGTGCCACATCCCACTGGAGCTTTGTGAGGCCTGGAAGGCTCCCCTGACAGCCCCTCCAAGTCTTTGGCTTCCACACTTCATGCACCAAACTATGAGGTTAATCACCAGGAAGGACACCAACCACGCACTGGCCAGCCAGGAAGGCGACGTGAGGCGTCCCTCCATCCAGGCTCCAGCTGCAACTCGGCACCTCCCGAGCTCTCTTCAGAAGGGTCTAAGCCCTTGCATCCATCCAGTCGGCAGAGGGTGCTGCTGGCTGCCAGGAACCCTGGCCAATGGGCCGCGGAGGTCTCCTGCAGCCAAATCGACCCTGTCCATCGTGGCACAAAGGGCCTAAAATGACCCACGCTAAAGGGTGCAGTTTGATTTGCTTTGGTTTGGATTTTACTGTTGCTGCTGTGAGACAGGCCTTGCTGCCCAGGCTAATCCAGAGCTCATGTGCTGACCTGATCCTCCTGACTCAGCCTCCTGAGAAGCTGAACGACAGCTGCACATCACCCCACAAAGAAGGGAGATTTAACAATATTAATTTTCACTTCTTCACAAAGACAAAAAGGTTAATATGCACTATGTGCTTGAAAATTGCTAAGAAAGCCCTGGGCACAGTGACAAATAGCCATAATCCTGAACTCTGGAGAGCATGGCCCGGACAACCGCTCTGTCCCAGCTATCTTGTTGTTAGAGTGAACACTGGCTCTGTGAAGAAGGCAGACAGCTGCTCAGAGCACCCTGAAAATAGCTCTGGCCTCCCAGCCCTGTGTGGAAATGAGCAGGCACCAGGAGCTGCTGCCGAAGCTCAGCACAGGGCAAGCGGGAAGAGGCGCCTCTCTGGGGTGGCAGCCTCGGGAGAGGCTCTTGGGAAGTGGGGGAAGCAAAGGCAATGCAGCGAAGTCCAGTGGCCACCCCAGGGATCAGAGGTGGCAGTGGACATGCAGAGGGTCATCAGCTGGGGGCTGGGGACAAAGCACTCGCCTAGCATGCATGAGTCCTGGGCACTATTGCCCACACTGAAAAAAACAAAAGTAATCAATGTAGTCTTCAGCCCCTGGGTGGGACTTTGAAATATGATTTCCCACTCAAGGGAGCCAGGGTCCTTGGAGGCCGGGGCAGCCTCTAGGGAGGCCGGAAAGGCGGCAACATTGTGCCCTCGAACTGTGGGACGATGTTACTGGGAAAGGCATCTCTGCATGTGAGTGAAGAGTCTTACTACAGGAAAACCACCTGGACTGTTGGATAGGCCCGAAACATGTGTGCATGTGGTGTGACACCCCTGAGCCAGGGCACACCCTGAGGAGGGATGGCTGAAGCACATAGTAGGAGTATTTGTAATTTTTTGACCAAATACCATACTATTTTCCATGATACCAATTACATTTCCATTGACTATGAAAAATTCCCTTTCTCCACACTTCTACCGTCAGGTCAGCATTCTCTTTTGTTTTGGTTTTCTTGATATAGAGTCTTGCTGGGCAGCTCAGGCTGGCCTTGAACTCACTCTGTGACATTGGTTGGCCTCAGCCTCGCAGCGATCCTCCTGCCTGTGCCTCTCAAGTCCTGGGACTGCTGGTGCGTGTCTCTTCCCCCAGCTCTCTTTTATCTTTTTTATTTATTTATTTTTTCTTCCGTCTTTTTTAACAACAGCTACTCTAAAGAATGAGCGGTGGCACTCTGTGCTTTTAGTTTGCAATTTTCTGCTGATTCGTGGTATTGAGTGTTTTTTTTATGTGTTAGTTATTTGTCCCTGTCTGTCTGTCTGTCTCCCTCCAGCCCAAATGTCTGTTAGCTATTTGTCTCTGTTTCCGTCTCTGTCTCTCTCTCTCTGTCTCTCTCTGTCTCTCTCTCTCTGTCTCTGTCTCTGTCTCTCTCTCTCTCTCTGTCTCTCTCTCTGTCTCTGTCTCTGTCTCTCTCTCTCTCTCTGTCTCTCTCTCTGTCTCTGTCTCTCTCTGTCTCTGTCTCTCTGTCTCTCTCTGTCTCTCTGTCTCTCTCTGTGAGGTGAGGTCTTGCTGGATTCCCTAGGCTAATCTCAAGCTCAGGGATTCAGTCAGGAAAATAGCTCTGTGGTCTAAGTGCCTGCCTGGCAAGCACAAGGACCCAGATTCAATCCCCGATACTACATGCTGTGCCAGGATCCGCCTGCCTCAGTCTCCCAGAGAGCTGGGATTGGAGGGATGCACGTCCAGCCTGTTTTGTTGCCATTTCTAGGATGTGGGGACAAGTTGGGCCATTGGTCTCTCAAGCTCTGGAACACAGAAGCCAAGCGGTCAAGCAACGCTTAGGGTGGCAACGTCCCTTTGTTAGAGCTATGCCTGCTGCCATAGAGAAGAGACACCCACACATTGTGTCAGGGTATTTACTGCAAGGAAGGGTGCAAATGGCCATGGAGGAAGGGGCCTGGGAGTGGGTATGTGGAATTTCCAGCAAAGCCATGGTGGGGTCGTTGTCCCTGTGGAGCTAGTACAGTGCTGGGTCACCAGCTCAGGACCCCGGGGCAGAACTTGTCAACCAGAGCCTGGTAGTAGGGCCGAAGCTTGTCCACATCTGGCAGGTCAGGGCACTTGGTGTAGAGGTCAAACTTGCTGCAGGGTTCAGGGACAGTGAGCCTCACAATAGCATCCCTGTTTGTCACTGTCCCCCACCGCCGGGTCCTTGGGAAGCCCTACTTGAACTCCTGCACCCAGGGCAGCATGTCCAAGTCCTGCTGGCTGCACAGTTGCCGGTAGTCGCCCCCCGTGTGCCATGGGTAGAAGGAGTGGAATCGGATCATGTAGAAGGCCTGCAGACCACACCTGCCAGTTCAGCTGCCTGGCCCAGGGGACAGCACAGCAGGGCGGGGCTGCCCACACACACCTACCTCCTTGGGCAGGGAAACTTTGTTGAACTTCATCATCTGGTACAGGTACTCTGCAGGACAGGGGTGTCAGCACAGGCCGCTGGAGAGTAGCCCTGACCAGCCCTGCTGCCCCCCAGCCCCGTGGTCTCACCATCATGGCCCCAGGACATGAGGACGTTCTCCAGCCCACAGTGGGGCTGGTACATGCCGAATTCTGTGCTATAGCAAGAGATGAGTGAGAGGGGGAGAGGTGATATGGGGGGAGGGTGACCTACCATGGGGCAGGGGGCACCTGTATCGGGGATCCCGGAGGTCAGGGTTGTCCTGAAACGTGGAGTCACAGAAGACCACTGAGGCCTGTGGGCGGCAGCCGACGGGGAAGGTATCTCCAACAACAGCCCACTGGGGAGGGAAGCAGTTGTGTGCAGAGGGTGCTGGCATGTCCCCTATGGAGTCTGGAAAACAGCTGAATATGCCCCCAGCCCACCTCCAGCTCTTACCTGGGGCTCCCCCCACAGAGCCAGGACCTTACCCAGGTCGTGCAGGAGCCCTACGAGGTGGAACCAGTCTGTAAGAGAGAGACAGGGGAGGCTGCAGGACAGGGGGGCTGAGAAAGGAGCCCTGGACCGAGAGTGAGAAGGGGCCCCGGGCTGTGCCCCTCAGAGGCATCTCCTGGCAGAGGCCTTCCCCTCAACCTTTCCCTTCTAGGGCAGAGGCAGTGCAGCCCACCACGGCTGGGGAACAGACCCTTGTCAGGATGGGCCTTCCGGATGCCCTCTGCTGTCTGGAAGGCATGGAAGGAATTGGGAAAATCCACATCTGGATCTGACTCATCCACCAGGTTGTTCAGCATGTCCATAGCCGCCATGATAGTCATTTTTTTGCAGGAGAAGCCCCCAAACTGGGCGTGCTGGATGGAAAGGGAGAGGTCAGCTCCTCCCGGGGTGAGCAACATAGGGCCTACCAAGGGGTACAGGGCAGATCCACCTACAGAAGCCTCTCTGACCCCTGCTAGGCACACGACTGAGTTTGGATGGACACGGGGAAATGCTACCTTCTTCCTGACGTAGTCCACTGTCTGGTATGTGTGCATGAGCTTGTAGGTGTTGAAGACTCGGTCCAGAAGGGGGCCTGACTACAAATCAGACAGTCAGCTGGGCCACACAAGGGCTACCACCTCCCTCTCCAGGACAAGATCCAGTGTCAGAGAGGGCTTCCCAAGGATCCCTAGAGCTGTAGGAGGGGTGAGGTGCTCACAGTGTAGTTCCGGAAGTTGCCCTTGTCTTTGGCCATCTCTGGGTCCACATCAGGTCGGTAGATCAGGGAGGGGTCCGGGCCCTGGTGGGGAGGGCAGATTTGACCCCTTTCACTATCATGCCAGCTGCCCCAGGAAGCAAGAGTATCCTTATAGGGTGTGGAGGCTGGGGGGCCACTGAGGGCACAGCCCCGCCACAGACCATCCCAACTCTGGCCTGGCCAGCGAGTCTGTGGAGCTGTCACTGTGGCATCCTTGTCTGTCTTCATCTGCCATGTGGTGTCTGCCAGGCCCTGCTTGAGATGGCAGATGCCGGTGACAGCTGGTGCTGGAAGCTGTCTCTAGGAGGAGGCTGGGGCCAGGGCCTGGCCCCCAACAGGAAGCAGAGAGCCCTTTGTCCTGGACACAGAGGGCCAACAGGAGCTCCCTGTGAGAGGGTGGTGTAGCTGTCTTCCCACAGGGAGCACTGGTCTAGAGAGCTACTTCCCAGCAGCCGAGGGTACTCACCACAGCCACCTTCATCCTGGGAGGCAGCAGTGTTTAGTGGCAAGGCTGGCAGGAGGATGGGAATCCTGTTGGCCCAGGTAAGCATATATATGCCCACAGGTTACATAAGTGACCGATTCCACCAGGCCCTTGGCCTCAGGCCTTGGTAATGAGTGACCACCCATCCTTCACTGGATTTGGCAAACTAATGTGTCAGCACAAGAGTGGCCCCAGCTCCCTCGCCCTGACCCCAGCCTCCCTGTCCTCCAGGGGGGAATGACTGGATCATCGTGCCTACCCAGCCTGCTCTGCAAAAGCCTGTCTGCCCCTGCTGTGCCCACTTCCACGCTTGCAGCAAGCTCCTGGAGAGACCTCACCCTGTGTCACAGTGCATCACACACATTTCTCGGAAAGCAGTGACTTGTCCGTGGGCACCTAGGAACTGGGGGTAGGGCTCATTAAGGAAAAGCGATTCTGGGCTAGCAAGATGGCTCGGCAGCCTGCTCAGGCAGGCACAGGGGACCGCGGTTAGATCCCCAGCACCACATGTGGTGCCAGCCAAGCCCTCAGGGTGGGCTGAGCGTAGCACTTTCCTAGTGTGTGCAAAGCCAGGGGTTCAACCCCAGTGCTCTCATCAGAACCCTGAGGTGGGGTCTCATGGTGACAAAGAATGAAGCCGGCACAGGAAGTAGGGAATAAGGGAACCCATTTAACCGGTATAAAGACACAGAAGCAGCGCTCCCACTAGCCGGGGGGCTTCTGAGCAGGAGGCCCGGGAAACCTTCGTTTTGCTTTTGAGGCAAGGTCTCACTGTGTAGCTAAAGCTGGCCTCTAGCATTCTCCTGTGTCAGCCTCCCTAATGCTGGGATTAGGTGTGTACCACCATATGCAGTTGTCTAGATGTTTTTAAGAGTTTAATTTAATTTAATATTTATTTATTTTTGCAGTATCAGGGATTGAACTCAGAACCTTGGGTTTGCCAGACAGGCACCTATTCTACTGACCTATCTCTCCACCCCCTATTTTATTTTAGCCTTTTGAGATAGGCTCCCCCTTTGTAGCCCGGGCTGATGATGAGCTCGCAACAACCCACCTGCCTCAGCCTCCTGAGTGCTGGATTACAGGGCTGCACCACCATGCCCAGCGGTGTTTAAGAGATTTAGAAGGGAGCTTGGGCTGTTATGTAAGTAATATAATCTCTATCCTACAGGAGATGACATTTGTTTATAGAGTGTTGGCACAGTGCCCATACAGGGTCCATTTTTGCCCTTGAGTCAACAGCCTGCCTGATCATGTTTTGCAGAGATCCTAGACAGCTGAAGGACACCTGGAAGATGTTTGTGTAAGATCTATTGAGGGCTGTGACTCAGTAGACAATATTTTGGATTTTCTGAGTATTTTGGAATCAATTTCCTTATCATCTAATAGAACCCTAACTTTTTTTTTTTTTTTTTTTTTTTTTTTTGTCTTTTTGAGACAGGTTTCACTATGCAATTGAGGCTGACCTTGAACTCACTTTGTAGCCCAGGCTGGCCTGGAACTCACAGCAATCCTCCTGCTTTAGCCTCCTGAGTGCTGGGATTATAGGTGTGGGCCACCATATTCAGCAGAGTCTTAACTCTTGCCTCATTGACTTTTATTACTTTATTTATATATTTACTTTTAATGTATTTAGTACAGGGTCTCACTACACAGATCAGATTCATAGTGATCCTCCTGCTTTTCAGCCTCCCAAGCACTGGGATCATAGGCATGCGCCACCACACCCAGTCTCATTTGGCAGTCTCAGGGTGCCCTGGGGACTGGCCAGAACCACAGGCTCCAGATCGAGCCCCCTGCCCCCGCATCTGCCTGAGCAGGCACTTTAATCTGCGGAGCTATCTGGCTGGCCCCTGTCTCACTGATTTTTGTTCCATTTCCCCCCACAGAAGACGTGATGACCCTAATAACTGTCGGTAGGGAAAGGGGGCAATGACTGCTTAGCTGTTTGAGCTGTACAGGGGCATCCTGCAGAGGGCTGGTCTGATGGCCTGCAATAGGAGTCCGATGAGATCTCTCTGTGGTGGGTTTTATTCACAGGACCACTTAATAGGCTTTTGGCAAGAGGAAACAAAATGAAGAAGGAGACTGAGTGAACAGGGCAAGAACATGGAGGAGCAGCAACTCTGGCATGAGAGGTCCTGTAAGGGCCCAAGCCGCTCTTCACGGGGACTTAGGCAGGGAGCTGCTGAACTAGACCGGCCGAGAGATTATTGTTTATTTATTTACGTGTTTATTTATTTACTTTTTGGGGGCACAGGGAATCAAACTCAGGACCTCGCACTTGCCAGGCACAGGCCGCACCACTGAGTTATATCCCTCGCCCTGAGGAACTACTTTAGGCAGGAGTCCAGATAAGAGATGAATCTACACATTTGGAAAGTGGATTCCTTAAAGAATCAGAAATCAGGGAGGGTACTAGCAATAGTATATCTTTTCCTCTATGAAAAAGGTAGAGTATGGTATAAAAATTTTCCACAGGGAAAACAGAGGCTGGTTTTTGTGACAGTGACAGTGATGGTCTTGCCCTATAGCCTGGCAAGTTTAGAGGTGGATGGTCACCATGGACCTATGGAAGAAGGTCTAGCTCTAGAAAACTAGCGGCCTATGCACAGAGGAGGGTCTTTAAAGGTGTGATTGAAGGGGTCTTGCTGTGCAATGTTTGGGGTAATGAGAATGAAAGAAGAAAACCTGGAGATGAGGTAATGTCTTGTCTCATTAAGTACAAGGCCCAGGGCTGGGGAAATCAGGCAGTGGCCTATGTGCCTGCCTGGCAAACTCAAGGACCCAGGTTCGATCCCCAGTACTGCATGCCATGAAACCAGGTGGTGGGGGTGCCTGTCATCCCAGCATTGGAAAGGCTGAGAGATCGCTATGAGTCTGAGCTGCGTAGTGAGACCTCGCGCCAAATAAATAAATAAACTACTTAATTAATTTTGAAAAACTGAAGTAAATTTATCAGCCAGCCAAGACTGGCCCAGTGGGCTCTTGTTAACTCCTCGAAGGTTGCCAGGAAGGCTTGTTCCCTTCTCTGGGTCCCTAGAGAGGAGTTAAGCCCAATTTTGTTATTTACTAGGACTCAGTGCAGGCCTCATACTATTCAAAAGCTTTTTTTCCCATTGACCTCAGAAATGGAGCCACAGTCTTTATCCAGAAGTCCCAGCTTATGACTGGGCATGGCACCTGCCTGGCAAGCACAAGGTCCTGAGTTTGATTCCTGGTTTTAAAAAAAAAAAAAAAAAAGCACTATTTTGTGTGATATTCAGGAGGCTGGAGAGTAATTTAGCTGGTAGGAGTAGTGGAAGGAGACTGAGACAGGAAGAACATGACCCTAAAGGGAGACAAACGACTGCAGGCAAGACCCTCAGACTCAGCAGCAAGCAGGGCAAAACTTTAGGGTACAGGAGAGGATTATATGCCAAGGGCACTTGTTCTTTTCTTTTCTTTTTTTTTTTTTTTCTGTCTTTTTGAGATAGGGTTTCACAATGCAGTTTAGATTGGCCTTGAATTCACAGTAGTCCTCCTGCCTCAGCCTCCCGAGTGCTGGGATTATAGGTGTGTGCCACCAAGTCCCACCTGACTCTTCTTCTTCTTCTTCTTTTTTTTTTTTTTTTGTTATACAAACATAAAACATAACCTAGCAGGTACATGGGAGTTGTCTTGAGCCTGGTGGAGACTACCGTGCTCTGTCCCATGATGAAGTTATTCTTTTACAGGAGTCTTAGAAACAGTGGATTTAGCCAAGCATGGTGGCACAGGCCTGTAATCCCAACACTTAGGGGGCTGAGGCAGGAGGATCGTTGCAAGTTCAAGACCAGCCTGGCTACAAAGTGAGCTCAAGGCAGCCTGAACTGCATAGCAAGACCCTGTCTCAAAAAGACAGGAGAGAGAGAGAGAGAGAGAGAGAGAGAGAGAGAGAGAGAGAGAGGTGCAGATGCTCTTATGGCTTTAACTGGCCCACCTGTGCCTGCAAGAATGCAACCAGACATTTAAAATGAGACAAGGTCTGGGGTCTTTCTTACTCCAGGCCCACTAAGAAAAGGAGTCATGGTGGAGAGAGGCAATTCATTACATGTAACGCCTGTAAGATGGCTCAGCCGCATAAGCACCTATCTGGCAAGCACAAGGTCCTGAGTTCAGTCCTTTGTACCAAACAAAAAACCTAACGCCTGTGGGGAGTTAAAGAACAGCATGCCCAAGGGTCAGGAGCTCTGAGGAGCCAAGAGCACCGAGGGCAAAGGTCGCTCCCTCACTAGCACCAACTGGAAAGGAAACTTGAGCTGGGATAGGGATCAGCTCAGCCCACAGCAGTGAAACCTGCCCAAGACCTCAAGGTTGGTGAGATGCTCATCACTTTTAATTGGTCGACAGGGTCCCAATATGGTTTTGAGCATAAAGCTGCAAAGTGTGTAAGAAAGAATTGACTTTACTTGCCTCCTCTTTCGATCCCAGATTAGGCCCCAAATATGTTGCTGCAACGCTGGAGTCAGATCCCATGGTGATGAAGAATGGAGCTGCAGCTGGTAAGGTCTTTTTTTAAAAAAGACATAAATGCAAGAAAGTAAAGCTCCTACTAGCTGGAAGAGGGCTCTGTCTGTGGGCTTTTAAAGGGCTCAGAAAGGAGTTCGGGTTGTTTGTAAACAATATAATCTCTACCCAACAGGAGCGATTATGCCCTATATATTTTCTATCGTCCAATCTGCGTGATGTGCACACAGTGCCCAAGGAGGGCCCATGTGCCTTTGTGATAGTGGGCTCCCTGATCAAACTCCAGGAGGTCCCATGCACCCCCGGGCACCCAGCAGATGTTTCTGCAAGATCCTGCAGGGTGGTGACTCAGCACATTCCATTTTGGGCTTCCCAGCTCCATTCTGGGGCCACTGTCCTTACTGCCTAATAGAATCCTAACTCCTGTCTCACTGACTTCTGTAATAGTACCAAGCAGAAAAAGGAAGAGGAAGCGAGGGGCAGGGTATATTGCTCAGCGGCACAGCATCTGCCTGGCAAGCGTGAGGTCATGAGTTTGATTCCCTGTACCAAAGGGCAGGGGGAAAAAAGAGGAAGGCAGAGGGAAAGACAATTATCCTGATGCTTGTTAAAATGGCAAGGAAAACTTTATTGAAGACTGTTGCTTTGCAGTAGGGCAGTGAGGTGACTAGATACAACTAAGATGGCTGGAGATTGATGACCGATGAGCAGAACGAGGGTCCATGGCTGTGGCACCAACGGTAGGAGGGCGCTGAGTCCCTAACGGGGTTCCTGTGGTGGGAAGGGCCAGATACAGAGTGGGAAGATTGGCACTCATGCTGGGCTAGGGCTAGGCAGGCCTAGCAAGGCCGGGGCAAGGTGAGACCTAGTCCTGAGGAGGCTGGGGGAAACAGGAGAGTGTTGAGGGCCTCCGTGTGCCAGCCACCCCTGACCAGGACTCAGGCAACAGAGCCATGTGGTCGGCTGGTGCTAAGGACATAGCAGGAACCAGGTGGACAGCTGTGCCTGCCTGGGGAGCGACCATGTCGCAGAAAGGGGCAGAGTGGAGAGCCCAACAGGGTGGACCACAAGGGTCAGAGGTCTGGGCAAGAAGCCTACAGTTGACCCTGTGTGCAACAGGTTCCTCATGCAGCTGTATGAGGCAAACTGGGGGGCCTTGCTGACCCCTCCCCACTGAAGCTCGCAAGCTGCCACCTGTTCCATCCTTCTGTCTGTGCCTGTGGGAATGCAGAGGTGTGGGTGATGAGCTCCAGGAGCCTACAGCTATTGCATACAGACCATGTGGTGCCGCTAGGTATGGCAGCACACACCCAGCCTCCCAGCATTTGGGAGGCTGAGGCTGGAGGATCACTGTGATTTTAAGGCCAGCCTAGACTGCATAGCAAGACTGTGACTCAAAAACAACAAAAGTCAGATGGTGCCCAGTCAGGAGAAGGGCCAGTTCCTGGAGGGGTTTTGAGAAGGGGCCAGCAGGATGTGCCCAGTGGTGTGAGAAGGGCAGTGGGAAGGTGAGGCTAGGGAGGCTTCAGACGCTGTGCCTCCTGAATGCCAAGAGGGGACATGCTGTGGCAGCGCAGTGTGCTGCAGGGCTGGCGTCACACCAGATGCAAAGCCGTGGCTGTGATGGCATGGGACAGCAGGCGCCGCTTCAGGGAAAGGCGCAAGACTTGGGGACCTTGGCTGAGAGCACTGGTGGGTTGAATTCTGGGGACCTGCAGGCCATCCCGCAGTCTGGGCTGGAGGACTCAGGATGGGTTGTTCCTGAGAGGGGAACACTGTGTGCTCAGAAGCAAGTGTGTGGCTGGACTCTGCCCCCAGTAGGGTGCCTCAGCTGGGCATGGAGTCTCCTCTGAGCTCCTGCTTCTGCCCGGCTGCCCTGGACTCCTTTCTGTCTTTGCTCCTGGTCACCACTGCCGCCTACCTCCACAGCAGTCTTCAGTGACCATAGGGCACGTGACCTAAGGCTGGACTGCAGGCCTCTCGGGGACCCAGCCTCACTCAGTTGCTGCCCCCCGCCCCATGCAGAGCCCTTGCGGCCCCCTGAACTTGGTGCAGAAATCTGCTTGTCTCACTGTGCTGCTGCTCAGTCCCACAGCCTAACGCAGGGAAGGTCAGTCACCTGGCCAGGTGGGCTTTGAGTTGCCAGAAGAAGCACAGGACGGGAGCCCAGAGGGGCAGTCCCAAGAGGCAGCCTGCCAGGGACCCCACTTGGAGGCTGAGTTGCACTAACTGGGGCACATCCCTGACCACTGGTGGCTCAGGTAGAAAGATCCCTCCGCCAGGGCAGCTAACAGAGTGATGCTGGCAAGCACTTAGAAATTCAGTACTGTGAGCACCTGCTAAGTGATCCACAGGCCTTTGAACCTGGACTCTGCTGGCCAGTAGCTAGGGATGACAGTGACATAAGGAACACATGCAGAGGCCCACTGGGGACAGGCATGCACCCAGCACTCAGTTCCTCCGCTGTGCTTCTCATTGTTGATGCCCAAGGTCAGTCCCCTGCCTGGCTCACGGCAAGGTACAGAGGAGTGAGCCAGCCTAGCCTCTGTTATCCCCACTCATGGTTCCATGGCTGTCCACACAGGTTGCCTTTGGAGCCCCACCCTTCCTTGGCTGCCCCCAACTCCCCTTGAGGTGGTATTGTCTTCCTGGGGCCTTTTCTCTTCTGTTTGGGTAGGGGGTCATGGCAAACATACACTCACCCACCTCAGGGGGAGGAGGGGAGTCTTTGGCTTGTGTTGGCCCAGACTGGCTCAGCAGCAGCCCTGACCCCTGTGCCACCTCCCTGATTACCCACAGGGGACCCAGAGGGGTCTCCACTGCATCCTCCGTCTGAGCTCCAGGGTTGGCAGTGGGAGCTGCAGAGATCCTTCATATCCCTGTCCCTCAGCCAGTCCTGGGGAACAGTGCCATTGTGTCTCAGGCCAGAGGCAGGGAGGGGTCCTGGGCCCAGGGAAGGGCAATGAGGAGGCAAGCGACACCCACTGGGAAGCGCACCCCCCAGGCCGGCCCACAGCAGGTCAAGCTGACGTCTTAGCCTCACATGCTTGCTCAGAGGGCCCATGTGTCCAGGACCCTGACTTCTGCACTTGAACTTAAGCAGTTCTGTCCCCTCTGAAGCCCTTTTGGTGCAAGGTGCTGTCAGCCACCTCTGTCCAGCACCTGTCCCCGGAGTGTACAGAGTTCTGGGATACTCAGCCCCCTGTTATGCAGACACTGTGTGGGCACCAGCTGGGGCTGCACACCTGTATGGGTTTACGTGTCCAGAGCCACATGGGCACAGCTGCTGCAGGGCCAGGTGCTGACTGCAGCTTTGGGGACCAACCAGGTAGGAGCTCTACCACAAGTCTGGGATCAAGGGTGCCTTGTTCCAGTTGGGCTGGGACCCAAAGGGTGTCCAGGGCCCATGTCAGCCATAGCTGTGGGGGCTACTGGGATCCATAGGAGCTGAGTCTCGCTGGCCAGCCGGCCCTACCAGCTGCCACAGACGGTGGCTGAGTTTCTGCACCTGGCAGGTGCCCAGCACACAGCCCACCCGCATGAGCTGGGCGTGGGGTCTCCGGAGGCCTGAGTGCTGCCGGGAGCTTGGATGTCGTCGGCCACCATCCCGGACAGCCCGGCCCTTAGCAAGGGCTAGGCTGACTGCTTTCTGTGGCTGGGCGGGTAGGTGAGAGTGTCGGGGCAGCAGGCCACTGGGCGTCCGAATAGGAGGCTTCCTGTAGAAGGGAGGGAGACCTAAACCCAGTGCTGGGCCTTCCAGGGCCTGCTCACTGCCTGCTCCTCATCCAGGCTGAGAGTTTAGGTAGGGGAAAACCAGCTACTTCTGAGTGGACTGGCACAGGACCAGGGGAAGCCCAAGCCCCCCCCCCCAGCCTGCTGAAGCCAGGCAAGCCCACCCTCTGTCTGAGCCGGGGTCACATGCCCTGAGAACAGCACCTCCCTGGGCAAAGGGCACCAGGGCACGGTGATTCCGTGGGTCACCGCTCAGAGTTTAGTGACTCCTCAGCCCTTCCCTTGTCCCGCCTGGGAGTGTCCCCCCTCCCCTTCCCTGAGGGACCCTTTGGTTGGGAGGGTCTCTAGAAGTGGGGGAGGCAAAGGAAGAGAGGCCTCTTGCTGCTCAGGCAGGGGTGGGGGTGGCCCTGGCTTGGAGATGAGCCTAGCAATAGGTTCCCAGGGGAGGTGGGCTACAGGGAGCGACACAGGTCTGCCGGGCCAGGGGTCGGTAAGGGCGGGGGTGGGGCCCTCACCTGGGCCGCGCCGGCAGAGGGCTCCCACGCAGGCTGCCGGAGCACGCGCCTGGGAGCTGCAGGTGCAAGAGGCTGATGCAACCGAGGGCGACAGCGACGGTCAGCAGGCGGGCCATGGTGGGGCTGCGAAGGGGGCGGAGAGGCGGGCGGGCAGGGAGAGGCGGCGTAGGCCGGGGGCCCTCTGCCCGCACCCCGAGAGCCCCGTGAGGTCTGGGCAGGGGCTCGGTACCTGCGTCCCTCGCGGCGCGGCGGGGGTCCGTTTCCGTCCCGGGGCGGGCGCGGCGTGCCTGTTGGAGCTGGCGGGCGGGTCGGGGCCTCCTCTGTGCCTTCAACCTTCGAGGTCGGTCAGGGGGCCGCAGGGGGCCCGAGGTGGCACCCCTGGTGCTAAATAGACGTCGAAGCAGGAGGCGGAGCTGGGCTACGGGGCGGGACCTCTCCGCAGCGCGCGACCGCACTCCTGGCGCCTTCTGGCGGGGACACAGTCCTGGAGCCCGGCGGGGCAGAAGGCTGGGGGCCAGGGCCACCCCATCAGCCACGTCACGTGGGGATGGAGCGACCCCAGCGTGAGAGCTGCTCAGTTCCCCACGATGATTTTTCCAGCCCTCTCCAAGCCCCTACAGCCCTGCTTATCAAAGTACCCCGAGAGTTTTGTAGGAAGTTTGCCAGAGTACAAAGCGAAACCCTCGCCTTGCCAGCTGAGGCTCTCGCGGCTCGCGGGTCCCTCTCCACTCTGGAGGGAGTGGGTTCTTGACCTCTCTCTGTATGTGGGTGTGCGTATTCCGGGAGTGTAACACATCCAAGCGCAACGTGTCGTAAGCTGCCGCACGGAGGGACCCGAATTCTTACGGTTGGTTGCGCTTCAGCATTCATGTTCTGTGGTCTACTTAGCTCTCTGTTGAAATTAGGCGACTTCCAGTCTTTTCAAGAGCAAGAATCCCCTGTTGCAGCAAACTCACAGCATGCCACCATGTCCACAAAACTTGCAGCCATGGTCTTTTGTGATCGTCCTCTGCTTGTTACTCTGAGAGGGACCCCTCATCTCCTTGTCCCTCCAGACGCACTTCTGACAGCCTTGCACCCTCTTTTGGGCTAGTCTGAGACCTGGCCCCCTGTGGGTCCTGCTCTGTAAACATTTGCCGCATGAATAGGCTGATGAGTGTTGAGGTCAGAACTCGCAGGAGGGTGGGAAGCATCAGCTGATTCTCACCTGTTTATTTATTTCTACCTGTTGAGGGCAAGAATGGTCTCATTTGTGTCAGGAGAGTGGGATGGTGGCTGTGAAGGCAGGTGAACGTGGGGCAGATAGGCAGGTGCTGGGCGGCTGGCAGAAGTGTGTGCTGTGAGCAGAGGAGGGCGTGCACAGGCCCCCCACCCTGTTCTGGCCCAGCCCTACTGTTGGAAGGTGTGGGGAGCTGCTGGGGAGCAGGAAGAGGGTATGGTTTGGACCCACTGTGGCTGGCCTGTCCACTTCCTGGAGTATCCAGGAAGCGGTGTCTGTGGGGTCAGTCTCTAGCTTTGTGGGTCCAGGACTGAAGACAAGGCCAGTGAGAGCATGGACTTGAGGCCTCAGGGACAGAGAGGGTTTAGGAGCTACAGTAAGCATGGTCCAGAGAGAATGCAGCATTAGGCTGGTGGCTAAGGACAGCCCAGCCCTTCAGCTCTGAAAAGGAAGCAGCAAAGGGCAAGTCAAGGATCCAGTGCAGACACTCTACAAAGGACTTCTCTTCCACCCTCTGGGTCATGATTCCACCTGAGTCCACAGGGTGGATTTCAAAGAAATAGCTGTAGCTCAGTCCCACAAGTGACGCCTAGCCACCAGTAACTGTCACGGTCATTATGCATGTCCACAACACACTAGAACTTGGTGCGATATCCTATCCTCAAACGGTTAGAAGTGCTGGTCATTTACTTGCCATTCCAGTATTTATCTTATGTTTTACTCTTAGTACTTCTTTGCTATCATAAAAACTTTTTCTTAGTTCAATTGTTTTGAAACATTTAATTTTTAATTAATTAGTATTTAATTTTCTGAATATTGCTTAATTTTAATTTTTGTTCTAAGATTTATACTATATCTTTGACTTATAATTTATTTAAAAGACATTGTATGGTATCTTCTTCTAGTATTAGAAACTTTAAAAAGTATGTTTCCATTTCCTGTTGACTTTATATTACTTCTTCCCTGTCTTTTATACACACATACACACACACATATATGGAAAAAAAATACGTGTATAACCCAACATAAGATTGGTACTGTTTCATAGAAATCTGCAATGACCTTTAAATAAGGTTCATCTAATATATCTTTTATATAGTCCTGCATAACTATCATATTGAGAGCTCTTTATTGTTCATCCAGGAGCATACTACAACTTCTCTTGCCTTTTGAATTATGCTGTTTGTTATTTCTTATATGCTACATCTGGAGGTATTAAAATATTTCAAGTTTGTATAACTAGAAAATCTTACTTTTAGTTTTCAAAGGTGTGTTTGCTAAATATAAAATTCAAAGAGGACAGATCTTTTCTTTCAGTCCTTTAATTAATCTAGTTTCTTACACCCTTGGTCCTTTTTTTTTTCTTTCTAATGTGGAATAAGATGCCATTTAATTTTGTTCTTCCATAGCTAATATTTTTATGTATATGCTTTAATGATTTTTTTCTTTACAAGAAGTTTTGGACAATTTCATTTTTGTGCGTCTTGGTATAATTTTATTTAAATGTCTTTGCAAAAGGTTCATTTTTCTTGGAAATGGGGTATTATAAGTTGAACTAAATTCAGAAATTTTAAATCTTTAAAAAAATGCTTAAAACTATTGTTTGAAGCAAAGTACAATTCCCCTATGATGAATGCTATCACTATGTATATATAAAATGTACCAATAAAAAAAAATTCAAGAAAAAAAAAGGATCCAGTGCAGAACTGAGCCTGCACTCAGCCACCTCTCAGCAGCAGCCCCTCTCCACCTCAGTCTGTCCCTGTGCTGCTGCCAGGATCCTTTCTAAACACCACACCAATAAAGAAACCTAAACTAAAATCTCCATCTTCATCAGGAAAGGTGAGCCTCAGTGAGACTGTGGGCAGGAGCCCTGTGCTCTTTGGTTTAGACCCTGACACCACATAACAGTCACTGCCTCCATGAGCTCAGGGCCCATCTCTCCAAAAGCCCATGGGGTGGCCGGGGTCTATCCTTTCGTCCTCAGGCTTCCACCTGGCTTCCCCTACCTTGCCCATGGTACCTGGGTTAGTGGTTCACTCCAGGGCCCTAAAGCACCCTGAATGGTACATTTTTGGCACTTGCTGTATACAACTGTCTACGTGTGCCCTTCAAGGGAAGTCCCAAGTGCCTTATTCATTTCCCTTAGTTGGAGAAGCTGCTTCTGGGGCTGCTGGGCTACCCACCATAACATGATTAGAGAAACAGGGGAAAGTAGGCCAGAGATCAGTAAGGGAGCCAGGACTCTGCTCAGGAGAGCTGTGTGGTACTGGTGACACTGTGGAATATTTTACAGAGGTCTGCTTGGAGCTCGAAGGGTGGTAGCCACATCACAGGAGTCCCTGAATGTGTTAGAGAGTAAAGTTCGAGCCTGATGGTAAGGATCCCAGAGAGAGAAACTGAGTGTGGTGGGGACACTGATTGCAAAGGCTAGGAGGTGTGCAAGAGGACAGGTTTTGTGAAGTGGTCTCGCTATGTAGCCCAGACTGGCTTTGAGCTCAGGGTAATCCTTCTGTCTCAGCCTCCCAAGTGCTGGAATTACAGGTGTATGCCAATATACCCAGCTTGGATGGGCCTATTTCCATAGTAACTGTAGGAGGTTGGGTATGAGATAGGCAGGCTTGTGTCTTGGTGATGGGACATAGTTCTGCCATCTGATGCATCTGTTTCCTCTGGGAAGGAAGAGTGACTGAGAAACCTTGAGACATGGAAAAGGAAGTCAAAGGATTGAGGTGACTACAGAAGACAGCTGATCAGATCTGCAGGGTGGGCATATGTGTGTGTGTGGGTCTTCTATCCTAGGCTGGGGCTACAGTGTCACTGTCAGTCACTATGTCCTGTATGGTAGGTGCAGGACTGGAGAATGTGGATGGTCAGGATTATACATGGCTAGTTTTTATTTTTTATTTTTTTAATGTATTTTAGTACAGGGTCTACAGGGTCTTACTACACAGATTGGACTCATAGTAATCCTCCTGTCTTCAGCCTCCCAAGTGCTGGGATTCTAGGCGTGTGCCACCATGCCCAGTCTTAGTCGTGTTTCAGTGCACCCCCGGGGCCAGGGATCGAACCCTGGTCACTGCGTCTGCCTAAGCAGGCGCTTTAGTCTTCTGACTGTCTGGCCAGCCCTAATATTCTCTCTCTCTCTCTCTCTCTCTCTCTCTCTCTCTCTCTCTCTC
>NW_004524729.1:6088976-6115725 GCF_000260255.1 Octodon degus | reverse complement strand
CCTCATTTTATGTATTTGGTACAGGGTCTCACTACGTAACTCAGACTTGTAGTGATTGATCTTCCTGTTTTTCAGCCTCCCCAGTGCTGGGATTACAGGCATGTGCCACCATGCCTGGACTCGTACCCCAGCTCAGCGTGCCCAGGGGCAGGGCCGGGATGTCATGCAGGACCCGGGATTGAACCCTGGTTCCCGTGCTTGCCAAAGCAGGTGCTTAGTCTGCTGAGCTATCTTGCCGGCCCACATGGATAGGTTTTTGCCAGGTAGGGACAGTGTGGAGTTCTGAATACAGCAGGGAGAGAAGTCTGGGGAGACTACAGGCCTTCAGGAAACAGAGGTGGGCCAGGAGCAGGTGACCTGGGCAGTGTGGACTGGGCAGGAAACTTGGAGGGGAAGGATGTCCTGGGAGGGTTTATTGCCAGGAATGAGGGCTGCTTAGGTTGAAGACACTGGGCCTGTGGCAGGCATGGGGCAGAGGGGATCAGGGTCCTCACTAGGAGGAGAACCAACCCTGGCCTCAGGTTCTGGGCCAGATTTGCACCAGGATTCTGCTGGCCCACGCATACCCAGTGGTATGGAGAAGGCCTTTAGTGACAGCAGTCAAGGTGACATTTCAGGCAGAAAGGACTTCTCAGACCTGCAGCAGCCAGTAGTGGAAGAGACTGTGGCTGGGGTCAGGCAGGGACCCTGGAATCTCTCTCAGGTCTCCCCTGAGTTTAGTTTCATTCATCCTCCCAGGTTACCACCCAGTATATGAAGAAAGCCCGGATACCAACAGTTAGCTCCTCTGTCCCTTCCTGCAGGGTCAAACTCATCTGAAAACAAGTCTGACCGGGAACCTAACCTGAAGATGTCCCACATCTCAGACTACCAGCTCTTCGTGCAGTCTATTGAATGCCTCACCCCACTGAGAAGGGGCTCTCAGGCAGTCCTGAGCCATCTTCGGACAGGGAGCCCCAAGGGCAGGGCCTGGGCATGCTCCTGTCCTGCACTGCCAGGGTGGCACCTTAGTGGGTGCTGGCACCCTAGCTGCGTGCAGTGTCCTCCAATTTAGAAACCGAGTGGGCAGGACCTGGGCCATCGTGTTCTTTCCCCTTGACAGCGCAGGAGCCCGGGGACCCCATTTTCAATCCTCAGCCTGGGAGCTCCAGGAAGGGGCCAGAGTTTCTCTCCGCTCCGATGTCACTGCACCAAGGGTGAGGTCTGTCCAAGTGCTGACCCGCGCCTATGGAAGACCCTGCAGCCGCCAGGAGAAGAAGGGTGCTGACCTGCTGGAGCTGCCGTTTGCGTCACTCGCTGGGGGGCGGGGCCTGGGCTCCGACAGCCGGGCGGCGGGCGGGGGCGGTGCGCTCAGTGCCCGCCCCTCTCAGGATGGGCCAATAAGATGCCCTCTTTCCCAAAGCCCCGCCCACAAGGGGCGGGACGGGGCGCGCAAGCGCACAGCGTTGCCGGGCGGGCCGGCTGGCTGGGAAGATGGCGGCGGAAGCCTTGCCCAGCACCGCGGCGGAGCGGGCCCGGGGAGTCCGGGGTGTGCGGCCCAGGGCCGGCGCCGGGCCATGAGCGCGCCCCCGTCGAGTTCCCGAGCCGCGGAGCCCGCCCGCGTCCCTCGGGCCTCCCCGCGCCTCTCGTTATGGCACGGCTCGCGGATTATTTTGTGCTGGTGGCGTTCGGGCCGCACCCGCGCGGTGAGTGTAGCGCTAAGGGCTGGGGCCGGGGCCGGACGCCTGGGGACCGAGGGCGGATGAAGGGGCCAGGCGCGGAGGGACTGGGCTGCGGGCCGGGTGACGGGGTCAGAGGCCAGGGGCAGGACTGCGCGCCGAGGCTCGGGAAGTGGCTTCCGCGGCCACGGGCGCCCGCAAGGAGCCGGCCTCGCCTGGTACCTGTGTCCGGGCGGAGGTGGGCAGGGGCGCGCCGCTGCAGCCCGGAGGTGGGAGTGGACGGGCTCCCGGGTTGCGCAGCCTCACCCGCTCCCTGTCGGCAGGGCGGCGCGGGCGCTGCTCCCTTGGCCGCCGGCTGTGTGGTGGTGCTGAGCTGCGCGGCCAGGGGTCTCGTGTCGCCAGCCCCTCCTCTGCTCCGTCAGAGCCGAAGTCCCACGTAGACTTGGTGTGGTACGGAGGAGGTGGAGTTCAGTGGTTAGTTACTTCGCGGAGAGATAGCGTTTGAGTTAGAAGTCATCCTCGGAAGATGTCAGACGTGTTGGGACCAGGGAAGAGCATTCTTGGCAACGGGCCTACTGTCCCGGCCCTGCAGGCCAAGCCCTGGATGGTCATTGTGTGCCAGTGTCCAGTGTGGTCATTGGAGCCAGTGTCCGGGAGGTTCAGGTCTGGGGCCAGCACCTGTGTCTGAAAGCCCTTGGGCGGGGGTTAGGAAAAAGCAGAGCCTGATGATGACCTCAACTCGGCCTGGAGACACTGGCGTTGGGGTTCTGAGGAGCGCGCTCAGTGTGCCAGGCCCTGCACAGCACTTTGTATGACCTCACTTCTAGGAGCCCACTGGAGTTGCCTTGATGCTGCCCTCGTCTATAGAGCAGAATCAGGTGCAGGTCTAAGCTGGTTGGGACTTGGACCCAGGCCATCCGATCCTGGTTGCAACGGGGAAGTGTATTGTTGGGGGTAGCCATGTGGTGAGGCTAGGGCTAGCCCTTGATTCCTGGGAGGTCAAGTGGAGTCCTCCCCATGCCATTATCTTTTCTGTTCCCTCTATCTTTCTCCTTCTCTGTTCTTCATGCCTGCAGTGTTGGGGAATCAAACCCAGGGCCTCACATATTCTAGGCAAGCATCCTGCCTTGGAGATGTGCCCTCTCAGCTCTGTTCTTTTTCTTATCAGCCCAGGAGCCACTGCCACCATCCAGGTCCTAAACCTTTTCTCTTCTTTGTGTTGCTTCTTGCTGAGCCTGTACCTGAGTGGGCCCTGCACACTGGTGAGGTCGTCAGTATCTTCCTCACCCCAGGTCATGCTTAGTGCTCTCTCACTTGGTATGCACTTATTTCTGCTTTCGTCTGTTCAAGTATATGTCTTCAGGTTCCGTCGTGAGCACATCTTTCCCTTCAGAGATTGTTCTCAAAGGCAGAGCCCACATCCTCCTCCACCTCCTCTCCTCTGTGCACAGTGGGCCTAGCAAGGAGTGCTGTCTGCTCAGGACCAGGACCGTGTGTCAGTGAGGCCGTAGCAGCTGGAGCAGAGCACTGTACAGATACCCAGGGAAAAAGGGCTGGCTGAGACCTGCTTGAGGGCAAGTAGCCTTGTGCGGGGTTCTGAGGCAGGGGCTTTGGGACAGAGAGTGCTTGGAGGAGAAGGATGAAGGAGAGTCACAGGCTGCAGGCCGAAGCAGGTAGGAGGCAAGGTGGCCGTGGGAGGTGAGAGGTGAGGGTGACTGCTACGGGGCACAAGTGGCTTCATGAGAAGCTGGCTGTGGCACGTGTGCTCAGTGCTGGATCCGAGAGGGTCAGGCCTCTCTGATCTCATGATTTCTGAGCAGGGCAGGATCAAAGACTGAGGCCCAGGGTGTCCACTCTCCTTGAAGGAGTGACTTCTAAGCTGTCCACCATAGACAGGGTGGGGGACCAAGGAGCCCCCTAACCACTGCCTTCTGAGGTTGCGGCTGTCAGCTGCTGGCTGATCACCCAGCCTCACTGCATTTCTGACAGGCCTTAACCATCCCTGTGAAAAACAAACCTACAGCTAGGGATCCAAGCGCTGGGCTGAATAAAGAGCCTGGTGGTAGGCTACGTGTGGGGATGGGCGCAGGGGTGTGTAGGCTGGGGATCAGTTGTCTTCGCTTTGCCACCCCATATCTCTGTGATCTTGGGCTGTGGGTCAGCTCTTTGTGCCTCGGTTTCCTCATCTAGAGGTAGGACAATTGCTTCTAACCTAACCTGTGTGAGGATGTGGACACACTCTTGTGGGACTTTAGGAAGTGGAGGGTGTCTGTTGGCTACTCACTGTGCAGCAGGTGTGTGAGCACTTCTAGGCACAGATGGCTTAAGGTGCCTCTGCAGGAGGGGAGGACTGTTTTTATCAGGCCTAGGAAGGTGGGGTATCAGTGCAGGGCTTTTTGGTTGAGGGGTATTGAGTCGGGGAATAGCTTGTCTTTGACTGGATTTGAAGATCCTCCCTAGAATCTTTGCACAGGGCCTGGGTACTGGATGTATCTCAGCTTCTTGGTTTGGGTCAAGTCCTGTCTGAGACAACATCATGGTTGCTAGTGGTTACCAAGCTGGCAACCTCTGGGGAGGTTGGAAGGGGTGCTGAGGAAGAAAAGTGCTAGGGCTGTGTGTGTGACCCTTTCGCCTCAGAAGGCACCAGCTGGCCCTTCACAGTCCTGAGCTGGTGAGTCAGGGAGCACCGTTGTGCCCTGGGCCTGTTTTGGGGGCCAGTGAGAACCAGGCAGATTATCCCTGCCCAGCTCCCAACAGAAGTTAGTTGATTTAGTGCAGTTTGGCCAGTGCTAAGATAGTTTTGGGAGCAGAAAAGGCACCTGACCTAGCCTTAACCTGGCCTGTAGCCTCCTTACAACCAGTGGGAGGGAGGGGTTGGACCCCTCAGCATCAGGAGAAAAAGACCTGCCATCCTATGGCCTGGTCTCTTTTATTCTTGGGTGATGAGCTGGCTGCATTCTTAGGCGCCAGCTACTGTCCCCGCCCATGTTCCTGCCTTCCCTCAGGAGCAGGTTGGGGCTGTTTGAGATGGCTGATGTTGCCTCCCAATCCCCCTCTGGGGTCCAAGGTCTGGCTCAGAGCTGTTGTGTGCTGACTGTGGGGTGGGAGCAGGTTAAGAAGAGTGATGGGAGAAGCTGGGAGTCCCCTCTGTATGACCTCCATGGTGACTGGGTTCGGGCCGCATGCCTACTCACTGAGGTCTGGGTAGATGGAGCAGCAGGAGGTGCTGCCCTTCTTTCCTTTTCTATAGTATAGCTGGGCTTATCACAGGCAGAAGTTGGCCAAGATGGCCTGTGTGTACAGTGGGTGTGTGGTGGGCCAGCTGGAGGACGGTGCCTTCCTTTGCCTCCTCACAGTGCACCCTGGCACGCTGGCCTGGCTAGCTCTCCAGGCGTCGGAGCCTGGCACTGGGGATGGGGTGCTGCCAGCCGATGACAGAATGCGTGTGTGTGCTCCCCTGCTGGCCAGCCTGCCCTTTGGGCCTGTGGCTTGCATGCAGCTGACTAGTAGATGAAGTTCTCGCTGAGGAGTTTTGAGGGCAGGAGCTTCAACGCCACCTTTGAGTGCTTCCCACAACCTGTGGTTCGAGAGCGGAAGGGAAAGAGGACTTCTTTATTCCTCAGGACCAGGGTGCCTTCCCCCTGGGTCCCTAAAGATTACTGACTCTTGGAATCAGTCTGGCCACTGTGGGGTGAGGAGGGGAGCGTGCCCTCCCTGCTGTCAACCTCTGGTGGGGTTAGGAGCTCAGCTCCTCACTGCAGGTCACCTTTAGAACCACAGGGTTTCAGTGGGTGGGAGACTTGGCAGAGCCTCTTTATTCTGCAGCCTGCCCTGATGGTACCGAGCTGAGATGCAGGCTGGGGTCTCCAGGAAGGGGCCAGAGCTGTAGGGCCTCTCCAGGGTGCACCTGTCTCAGGAGGGCCTCTGGGTCCCCGGGGAGCCTGAGGCTCCAGGAGCTGCTCTGCACTCCGGCTGAGGAACCTGTTTGCTTGCGGGGTGTGAGGAGGCCTGTCACGCAGCAGCCAGCTGTATGCACTCAGCAGGCCGCTCAGTCTGCGGTTCATGCCAGGCCCAGAGCTCTTGGACAGGTGCGCAGTTGTTGGGGGGGGGGTGGTGTGGGGGGAGGTTCTAAGTGTCCTGCCCCGGGCTGCGGCCGAGAGCAGCCAAAACAAGGGAGCACGGGCACAGGGAAGGAGTGTCCCCCTCATGTGGGGGACACTCAGTAGTAGAGATGAGTGGGGTGGCAGTGGTTTGGATGGTGACCACCCTTCTGTGCAGTGCAGCCCTCTGAAGGCCACCTGCCCCGCTTGGCCTTGGGAGAGGCTTCAGAGCAGAGGCTGCTCTCCCTGTCAACACACTCCCTCTTCCTTCCTCCGCCTGCTGCCTCGTGGCAAGAACTGGGTGAGCCCTGGGTGCCAGCCAGGGCTGGGCCCAGATGGTGGTTTGGGGCTGAGCACAAGGAGGCCCTTGGTGGAGTAGGTGGGGGGAGGAGCCACGTTCTAGGAGTGTTGTGCCAGCCAGCCCAGGCCTGTCAGGGTGGCCCTTGGGGTGGGGCTGGAGGGACCCCATGGGAGCTCCCTCTTGGTGGGGCAGGCAGGTGCGTGGGTGTGTGTAGGTGGGCAGACACCTGTCCCCTCATAGTTGCTGCCTGTCACCCTGCAGGCAGCAGTGTTGTGGGGGAGGGGACAGGAAGCTGAGGTTTTGTGAGTCAGAATCGGTTCTCATCACACACACACCCCCCCCCCCACACACACACCTTCAGTGCAGCAGCGACCTGTCTGGTGTGCATGGCCTGGGCATGGCCCTCATGACCCTGAGGGCTGAATGCTCTGCCTCTGTCATTTTGTTGGGATCAGCCTCACTGTCAGGTGGGCCAGGTTGGGTGGATGTGAGGCTGAAGGCCTGAGGAGGCTGCATGTGAGGTGGGTTCTGGGACTCAGTGAGGTCCATGAGGATGCTTATGCTGAGCTCCGTGGCCTTTCCGCCTGCCTCTGCTGCTTCTGCTGGTCCAAGCAGGGGGTGGTGGCCAAGCTTCTCTGGGAGGGGACCGTGAGCAGGCCTTTGTCTTTCCCACCATCCCCTGCTCCTTCCTCTCTGAGTCGTTATGGAAAATGGAGCAGTCTCCTCCAGGAACTGCCCTAATCTCCCTGGGCTCAGTGGTGGCCCTCAGCATGCTTCCTGGTCTGGCTCTGCAGGGGTGACTGCAGGCAAGGCCTTTCCCCCACTGGTGTGGCCTGAATGTAGAAGCAGTGCCCTGGGCATGGCAGCTGGGGGATGGGCAAGGCACTTAGAGGACAGGTCCTTGCTGATGTCCTCGGAAACCTGGGCTGGGGTCTGTTTCTGTCACCAGTGCCATGGACCTGAGTGGCCCCCCAGCCACACACAAGGGGACTGAGGTTTCTTTTTGAACTCCATGTTACAGAAAGTGTGTCCTGGGCACCCTCAGTGTGGGTGCAGGGCAGGTAAGCGACAGGAAGCTCTGTTGCACTTCGCCCAGTGGGCTGCTAGGGTTGTCAGGCTAAGGACCCATGTTGGGACCTGGCTGTGGGGGCGGACGCCAAGGGCTGTTCTCATCTGGGCTGCTGCTCCCATGGAGGGGCCCGCATTCAAGAGACTGGACTGGCCTAGCAGGTGAGAGAAGGCTCTGGCAGGGACCTGGGTGAAGAGGTGCGCAGGGGGAACTTGGGTGCTGCTCTCTGCACTCTGAACTGAGGGGTCGCTGTTGCCCAGTGGCCTGTCTGCCCAGAGCCGTTGTCATAGCTACTTTCTCATTGCTGCAGTAAAATACCAACCACCCACAAGGTAAGGGAGGAAAGCTTTCTTTCAGCTCCCCAGTTTGTGGAGGTTTCAGTCCATAATCAGCTGGCTCCCGGGCAGGGTGGTATGGCAGAGGGGCTTCACAAAGGGGAAACAGTCTGTGGTGGGCAGTAGGTGGCAGAGCAAGCAAGGGAGCTAAAGGGCTTTCTATCCCTTTTATCTTATCCTGGCTACTTAGGACAGGGAACAGCCATATCCTTAATCCTAGTGCCCTTGGTCCTAGCACTGCAGCATGAATCCATCCCAGCATCACACACTAGATCCAGCCACCTCTGAAAAAGCCCCACTTCTGGCTGCTTGAGGCTTCGGGGGTGTATGGATACCAGCCATAATCCATTTTGGGGAAATGGTGGGTCTGGGAGCTCATACTGATCTGGTACCAGAAGAGGGGGCATATTTCTACCCTGGGCCTTGATGGCTGGGCCAGTGGGGTGTGAAAGCCTAGTGGGTGGCAGCTGTGTCCCGAGAGGAACCCACCGACCTTCTTTGTTGCTGTCCTCACTGACATAAACTCTGACCCCCTGCTCTTGTCCTCAGGGAGTGGGGAAGGCCAGGGCCAGATCCTGCAGAGATTCCCCGAGAAAGACTGGGAGGACAACCCCTTCCCCCAGGGCATAGAGCTGGTAAGTGGGGAGGGCCAGTGCCAGAGCCTTAGACCCCTGGTGGAGGGTGGGGTGGCTGGCAGGTATTTGGTGTCCTCATCACTGTGCTGTGCTCTCATTCACTGTTGGTGGCACGGCCAGAGGCTCTGTCATGTTTCTTATACCCAGAGGGGCTGAGGCCGAGGAGATGAGGTGGCCCACAGTCACTGTGAGCCACTGTCCTTGTGCCCTGGAGCCTTGAGGCAGGGGGTGGGCAGGTGGGTGTCCCCGCTGCTGCAGGTGTGGGTGCAGACAGCTGACTGCTCTGCCCTCCCACAGTTTTGTCAGCCTAGTGGGTGGCAGCTGTGTCCTGAGAGGAACCCACCGACCTTCTTTGTTGCTGTCCTCACTGACATAAACTCTGAGCGGCACTATTGCGCCTGCCTGACCTTCTGGGAGCCAGTGGAGCCTACCCAGGTCAGCTGGGCGCTGGGGGGTGGCGTGTGGCAGCTCCCTCTGCCTTGGGGATGTTTCCCAGGGGATGAACTAGAGGAGGCCTCAGTTCATCCAGGCCCAAGTCTATCTTAGCCGGACTTGTCCTCCACCCGGGCTTCTGTCTACAGGAAGCAGTGGGCACCAAGGATGCCTCGGAGAGGGAGGAGGAGGCAGATGAGGGAGGCTGGGGGCAGCTGTCACCTGGAGCTGCAGCTGCAGCACAGCCTGGCCAGCTGTTCGCTCCAAAGACTCTAGTGCTGGTGTCGAGACTGGACCACACGGAGGTGTTCAGGGTGAGACGGGACACCACGACGGGCGGCAAGGTGTAAGGTGCTCCTGTTGGCTGACTGTCATCTCCGTCTGCTCATTGTAGAACAGCCTCGGGCTCATCTACACCATCCACGTGGAAGGCCTGAACGTAGGCCTGGAGAGCGTGATTGGGAACCTGCTAACATGTACCGTCCCTTTGGCTGGGGGCTCACAGGTGGGTCTTGGGGACAGCCAACATCCTCACGGCCACAGGTCCTGGTGTGGTCGTGGGGATGGGCTCCCGAGCCCACTGCTCGCAGAGCTGTCCTCTCTTGTCCCTCCCTGCTCTTGGCTCTCGCTTTCATACCTCTTTCTCTGGGCTGGCGTCTCACATCCCTATCCTCTTGGTCCTTGGGTGTGTCCTGTCTCTGGACATCGTGTCTGCTGTCTGTTCCTGGCTGTGTGCTGTGTGTGCTGGGGGCATCTAACTGTGTCCTTTTGCCTGTCTGTCCTGTGCAGCTGGACTCTGTTGAGGAAGGAGCGGTATGGACCCTTTTGTTTCTTCTGCCCACCCAGGCCCTGCCCCACCCCAGGTCAGAGGCAGCCACCCCTGCCCTGAATCTTCTCTGCAGCACTACTAAGCCAGCAGAGGCAGGGTGTGGCCTTTTCCTCTAGCCATCCCAGCCAGTCCTATTGTGGACTCTGTCAGTACATCAGGGCTTGCCTGGGGCCACTGAGCTCTGGGCTGACTCATGTTTGGTTAAGCTGCTGAGCTCTGACCCTTTTCTTTCCACAGAGAACCATCTCTTTGGGAGCTGGTGACCGGCAGGTCATTCAGACCCCACTGGCCGACTCGCTGCCTGTCAGCCGCTGCAGCGTGGCCTTGCTCTTCCGCCAGCTAGGTGAGCCCATTTATCTTCCCTGCCCCTCCTCCCCAACTTCCTGTGTGTGGCTGAGGAGCAGAGGTTGTAGGTCCTCAGTGTGTGTCTGGGGAGGGCATGCAGGGCCCTCACCACCCTCGTCCTCTTCCCGCAGGCATCACCAACGTGCTGTCTCTATTCTGTGCTGCCCTCACGGAGCACAAGGTCCTGTTCCTGTCCCGCAGCTACCAGCGCCTTGCAGATGCCTGCAGGGGCCTCCTGGCTCTGCTCTTCCCTCTCAGATACAGGTGCCTGTCTGTCCAGACCCTCTGCCCAGCCTTTCCTGGCTTCTCTGCCCGGCCCTACCCTCTGGCCCTGCCCTCCAGGGCTCACTGTGTCCTCTGGGGCCTGCTGCAGCTTCACCTACGTACCCATCCTGCCGGCTCAGCTGCTGGAGGTCCTCAGCACACCTACACCCTTCATCATTGGGGTCAATGCGGCCTTCCAGGCAGAGACCCAGGAACTGGTAAGGGCCATGGTGTGTGTCTGCCTTGCTGACCAAGCCTGTGTGTCCCTGACCACTTGCTGCTTTTGGTCCACAGCTGGACGTGATTGTTGCTGACCTTGATGGAGGGACAGTGGCTGTCCCTGAGTGTGTGCACATTCCACCCCTCCCAGAGCCACTGCAAAGCCAGACCCATAGTGTGCTGAGCATGGTAAGGATGGGGCAGGGGTATGGCTGGAGCCCGGGCCTCTTGGAAGTCGTCACCCAGCAGCAGGGGAACTGAGGCTGGCCATGTAGCTCCATGTCCCTCCTCTGCTACTGCAGGTCCTGGATCCAGAGCTAGAGTTGGCTGATCTTGCCTTCCCCCCTTCCATGGTGTCCACTTCTTCCCTGAAGATGCAGGTGGGGTTGTTGATGCTCCTCTTGGGATGCTATTTAGGTCCGCTGCCCCTGATGGCAGGGTGGGCAGAGCGAGCCCACTGCAAGCTCCTGCAGGCTGCCCTCTAGCTGATACCAAAAGAAGCTTGAGTGCAGAGCAGCTGTGACAAGCATAAGGTGTGGGGTGGTGCAGTGGAGGAGCAAGGCTGCAGGGAGGAGTCCTGTGGCCATTGGGGGGTGGCAAGATGGGTGGGAAGGGATGCTGTGAAGAAGCCCACCATGGCCCTGTGCTCCAGGACAAGGAGCTGCGTGCTGTTTTCCTGCGCCTCTTCGCTCAGCTCCTGCAGGGCTACCGCTGGTGCCTGCACATCGTACGCATCCACCCAGAGCCCGTCATCCGCTTCCACAAGGTAGGCTGCCAGGGGTGGGGGTAAGGGGTGCTCTATGTCTCTCAGGGCTGACTCTTGGTGTTCTCCAGGCAGCATTCTTAGGCCAGCGTGGGCTGATGGAGGATGACTTCCTCATGAAGGTGCTGGAGGGCATGGCCTTTGCAGGCTTCGTGTCAGAGCGCGGGGTTCCTTACCGCCCCACAGACCTTTTTGATGAGGTGCGCCCCTCGCCCCTGCCCAGCCCTTCCCTCCTTCCCTTCCCCCTGGCTCACTCTGTCTCCTGCTCCACCCTTTACAGCTGGTAGCCCACGAGGTAGCACGGATGCGTGCAGATGAGAACCACCCCCAGCGTGTCCTGCGTCATGTCCAGGAACTGGCAGAGCAGCTCTATAAGAATGTATGGCGGGCAGCATGAGGGGTTTTGTGGCGTTACCTTGACTCCTGTCCTGCAGCCACAGCCTGCCTTTTCTCCCCTAGGAGAACCCATACCCTGCTGTGGCGATGCACAAGGTACAGCGGCCAGGTGAAGCCAGCCATTTGCGGCGGGCACCCCGGCCCTTCCCCCGGCTGGATGAGGGTACTGTGCAGTGGATTGTGGACCAGGCTGCGGCCAAGATGCAGGGTGCACCCCCAGCTGTGAAGGCTGAGAGGAAGACCACTGTGCCCTCAGGACCCCCCATGAGTGCGTAATGAGGCGGGAGAGCAGGCCTCAGGCTCGGCCCAGGCTGAGTGTGGGGTCAGGTCAGGGTGAGCATGTCCTGTCTCCTCAGCGGCCATACTAGAGCGGTGCAGCGGGCCACAGGTCAACAGTGCGCGGCGGCTGGAGGTGGTACGGAACTGTATCTCCTATGTGTTTGAGGCGAAAATGCTGGAGGCCAAGAAGGTGAGACGTGGGGGTAGGGCTCTGGGCTGGGGCCACATACCAGCTTTCAGAGGGGCTCAGGGCTATAGGTGCAACCCCTCCAGTGCTTTAGGTTCTGTGTAGTGGACACTGAGTCTCCTTTCCTGACCTTAGTTGCCAACAGGACACGCTTCCTGGCAAGGTTCATTGAGGGGGTTGGCATCAGTTTTTAGAAATCATAAGGCTTTAGCTGGGTGTGATGGCATGCACCTCTAATCCTAGCACTGAGGCAGGAGGTTGAGGCAAGAAGACTGCAAGTTTGAGCCTAGCCTGGGTAATTTAACAATTTAGTGAGACCTTATCTCAAATTAAAAAAAAAAAAAAAAAGTTTGGAGGTATAGCTCAGTGGGAATGCTGGGTGTTTATCTGCTAATATGGAATGAGTAAATGAATGAGTAAATTAGAAGACGTTAAAGATTTTCATTGTTATGTTGCTTGTGCATCCTTTTCCTGAAGGAGTGTAGACCTGCACGTTTTGGGTTTTTTTTTTTAATTTATAGAAATGAGAACCCACTTGCCCTTTTTACTTCCTTCCATGGTGGTCCCAGAAACACAGGGTCCTTTATGGCAGCCAGTTTGTCTCCTTCCTCCCTGTCTGTGTTGAGTCCCCATGGAGTTCCATGGTTTTACAGTGAGTCACAGGCTTCTGTGCCTGAGCTGTGCTGTGTGACTCTGAGCTCCTCAGGCCCAGCAGGCCTGGTGGCCCTGGGCCCTCAAGGGCTGGCATCCAGAACGTATCCACACTGGCTTGGAGCCACAGCCAGATCGTCGCATGTCCCTGTCCTCATGTGGGGGCTTCAGTCTTTGGTGGGCAGTAAACCCCAGCACCTGAGCATACCTGGCCCATGTGGCTTTGGTCTCCTGTCTATGCTTGGAGCCAGGCTCTGGGCTCCTGCGACCTGTTGCACTCTCCTTTTGGTCTACCCTGGTGGGGACCCTCAGCCCGTGTTCCCCTTGCTTTGCCCCCAGCTGCTCCCAGCTGTGCTGAGGGCCCTGAAGGGGCGTGCTGCCCGACGCTGCCTCGCCCAGGAGCTGCATGTCCATGTGCAACAGAATCGGGCAGTTCTGGACCACCAGCAGTTCGACTTCGTTGTCCGCATGATGAATTGCTGCCTGCAGGTGAGGCCAGGCTGGGTCTTGTCCTGCAGTGGTGTGGCATGTGGGAGTGGGCAGGAGTTCCCTACAACTTCCTGTGATCTTTGTGGTGAGTGGAGAGGGGTGCAGGGAATGGTTGCTGTGTCCAGAGGATGGGGTTTGGCGCTGTAGGGAGTGCTGGAAGTGAGGAGAGTCCTACTGAGGGTGGGTACAGGGCTGACCTTGAAGCCTCCTCTAGCCCTGGGGCATTAAAGCCATGGCTCCGGGCGACCCTGGTGAGAGGTGCTGACCTGTGGTCGACACAGATGACTGGAGGTGGGCAGTGTTGGAGGAGAGGGGCCCCCACAGGCTTTGGCTCTGCCCACAGGACTGCACCTCCCTGGATGAGCACGGCATTGCAGCTGCTCTGCTGCCCCTGGTCACTGCCTTCTGCCGGGTGAGCACAGGGCCCCTGGACCTCCTCCCTGCTTCCTAACTGTCTGCATCCAGGTGACCTCCCCAGTTTGTTTCTGCAGAAGCTGAGCCCAGGGGTGACACAGTTTGCATACAGCTGTGTGCAGGAGCATGTGGTGTGGAGCACACCACAGTTCTGGGAGGCCATGTTCTACGGGGATGTGCAGACCCACATCCGGGCCCTCTATTTGGAGCCTGCTGAAGACCGAGCCACCTCCCAGGTGTTCAGGGTTTTCTGGGTTTGGGTGGGGTTGGGTCTGTGTAGCCCTGGTTTGCTCACCGTGCGCCCTGGCAGGAGGCTGCGGAGGTATCAGCCCAGGAGGACGAACGCTCTGCCCTGGATGTGGCTGCGGAGCAGAGGCGCCTGTGGCCAGCCCTGAGCCGAGAGAAGCAGCAGGAGCTGGTGCAGAAGGAGGAGAGCACAGTGTTCAGCCAGGCCATCCACTATGCCAACCGCATGAGCTATCTCCTGCTGCCTCTGGACAGCAGCAAGAGCCGCCTTCTGCGGGAACGGGCAGGCCTGGGGGACCTCGAGAGTGCCAGCAACAGCCTGGTCACCAACAGGTGGGGCGGGGCCCGGGCGGGCCTGGGCGGGGCATATAGTAGGCAGGGCCTGAGCCTCGCCCCCTCCTCGGCCAGCATGGCGGGCAGTGTGGCTGAGAGCTATGACACGGAGAGTGGCTTTGAGGATGCAGAGACCTGTGATGTGGCTGGGGCCGTGGTCCGCTTCATCAACCGCTTTGTGGACAAGGTCTGCACAGAGAGTGGGGTCACCAGCGAGCACCTCAAGGGGCTGCATGTCATGGTGCCAGGTATGAGGTCTGGGCAAGGGAGCATTTAGGCAGGCAGCAGCAGGGGCTCGCCATGAGAACTGCTCTCTTTCAGATATCGTGCAGATGCATATCGAGACCCTGGAGGCCGTGCACCGTGAGAGCAAAAGGCTGCCTCCCATCCAGAAGGTGAGTGGGGGCCAGGCCGGCTGTGGGCACCAGGGCGCTCACACTGTCCTGAGGCATTGTTTATGTCTGAGCAGCCCAAGCTGCTCCGGCCTCGCCTGCTGCCTGGAGAGGAGTGTGTCCTGGATGGCCTGCGAGTTTACCTGCTGCCAGATGGCCGCGAAGAGGGCACTGGCGGCAGCGGAGGGGGCCCTGCCCTGCTCCCGGCAGAGGGCGCTGTCTTCCTCACCACGTACCGGGTCATCTTCACGGGAATGCCCACTGACCCTCTGGGTGAGTCTCCTTGCCCTTATAGGTCTTTGGGGGTCCCTTCCTTGCCCTTCCTTCCTTTTTCTCAGAGATGAGGGGTCCCTGTGAGAGACAGGCTCTTGTCTGGTCCTTCCCCACCCCCTCAGGACCCCATAACTGTGCCCTGAGGTCTGTGACCGCTCCACTCCCCTCCCATGCTGACTTGCTTGGCCTGTTGTAAGTGGGGGAACAGGTGGTGGTCCGCTCCTTCCCGTTGGCTGCGCTGACCAAGGAGAAGCGCATCAGTGTGCAGACCCCTGTGGACCAGCTCCTTCAGGATGGGCTGCAGCTGCGCTCCTGCACATTCCAGGTTGGTAGCATGGGCCATGCGTGGCTCTTGGTACAGTGGCCTTTTCCCGTTTGACCTTGATTTGGGGTCTTGGCTGTCCCCTTGGGTGCTGACCCACGAGTCTGTGTCTTGGGTGTGCTGTGTGAGCTTCAGCCTTGCTGGGCAGCCACCGGAACTTCCCCCATTTACACACTGTGAGTCAGTGTGGGCACCAGGCCTTCCCGAGGCTTCTGTGGCCTGGCTGCCATGAGGAGGAGCCCCTGGTGCTCACCAATATTGCTTTTGGGGAGGGGCTGCTGGCCACATACTCCATGAGGGTGTCTGTCTGTCTGACATAGCTGCTGAAAATGGCCTTTGATGAGGAGGTGGGGTCCGACAGTGCTGAGCTCTTCCGCAAGCAGCTGCATAAGCTGCGGTACCCGCCAGACATACGGAGCACCTTCGCATTCACGCTAGGCTCTACCCAAACGCCCAGCAGGCCAGCCCGCATTGCCAAGGACAAGGGCCCTTCTCTCAAGTAAGTAGCCAGGATCAGGGCCAGGGCAGCCGCACCTGCAGTATGCTTGGCCACCTCTGTGGCCTTTAGCCTCTGTGGGCCCTCTGCACCAGAACCCTGTCCCGGAACCTGGTAAAGAATGCCAAGAAGACCATGGGGCGGCAGCATGTCACTCGAAAGAAGTACAGCCCCCCAGGCTGGGAGCACCACAGCCAGCCACCCCCTGAGGACCAGGAGGACGAGATCTCAGGTGAGCGTGGGCCATCCCAGATAGTCTTCCTCAGGGACCACCCCACAGAGGACGGGTGCACTGAATGGTCTTTGGGTGATGACTCCTTGTGCCTGCAGTGTCGGAGGAGTTGGAGCCCAGCACGCTGACTCCATCCTCAGCCCTAAAGCCCTCAGACCGCATGACAATGAGCAGCCTGGTGGAACGGGCGTGTTGCCGTGACTACCAGCGCCTGGGCCTGGGCACCCTGAGTAGCAGTCTGAGCAGGGCCAAGTCTGAACCCTTTCGCATCTCCCCGGTCAACCGCATGTATGCCATCTGCCGCAGGTGAGGGCCAGCTGGGGCATGCCGGGAAAATGCTGTCAGGGCCAGGTGGGGCGGTGAGCAGCGCTGGGGCTTCTCCCATTCTTAATGTGGGCATGGCCATGGCTTGAGGGTTGGCAAGGAGGCTGTAGGCCTTGATGGGGCACCTGGCTGCACACTGGAGCTTTGGAATGTCAATGTCTTTGGCCTTCTTGTGCCCAGAGCTGTGAACTTGCTCCTGTTGCTGTCACCACCTTACACTCCTCTTCTTTGCTCTCTGAGTCCCTGAGGGTGGGCACAGGCCAAGGCTTTACAGATGCCCTCACACAGCCCCTGCCTCCTGTAGCTACCCAGGGCTGCTGATCGTCCCCCAGAGTATCCAGGACAACGCCCTGCAGCGTGTGTCCCGCTGTTATCGCCAGAACCGCTTCCCCGTGGTCTGCTGGCGCAGTGGGCACTCGAAGGCTGTGCTGCTGCGCTCCGGGGGCCTGCACGGCAAGGGTGTGGTTGGTCTCTTCAAGGCCCAGAATGCGCCTTCTCCAGGTACCCCTCCCACACCTTGCCTGGGCTACCACCCACTCTCTGCAGCCTACCCTACCTGTTCCCTCCAGCTCTTGCCCCTCGCCTAGGCCAATCGCAGGCGGACTCCAGCAGTGTGGAGCAGGAGAAGTACCTGCAGGCTGTGGTCAGCTCCATGCCCCGCTACGCTGATGCTTCAGGACGCAACACACTCAGTGGCTTCTCCTCAGCCCACATGGGCAGTCATGGTGAGTGCACTTGAGGGCAGGAGGTAGACATGGGTGTGGGACTTGGATGGGACAACAGCAGCACCTGCGGTGGGCAGCGGAGGGCAGAAGTGAGCTTGGTCAGGGATGAGTGTGGGAGGAGGAGGGCCCCCCTGGGCACTGTGGGAAGGTGGGAACCCTGCCTAGGCCAGGTGAGTTCCCTGCCATCTGGCCTGCCGTAACCACCGTCTGTCTGCCTCCTCACCTTTCCTGGACCGCAGCACCTGTAGAGGCGATGTTGTTTGCTGCTGGCTGTGTCCCTTCCCAGCCCCTTCCAGATGCCACTTCAGCCAGCTTGGCTTCCCTCCTCTTTGTGTTACTTTCACTGTCACTCATTCCTTCTCATGTGCACTCAGCTGACCTGGCCAGCTTCCCCCACTGTTTTTCTCTCTGTCCCATGGGTGTGGGACCCATTGTCACCTTCTGCAAGGAGGTGCCTTGCTAGGCACTCACTGGCTCTGGGCTGAGTCATGTCTACACTGTCCATGCTGGGCAACAGCTGGTGTCCAGTGGTGAGTGGGAAGCAAGTTGTGGGGCTGCACACAGGGAGACGCTTCCAGGCCAGTGAGACGCAGGCCTGAAGGCCATGTGGGTAGCTCTGTAGAGCAGAGAAGGAGGGCTGGGCTGGAGCAGGAGGTGGCCTTCTTCCTTGGGGCTCTCCTTCCAAGACAGCTACCTCTTTTGCCTGCACCCCCCGACCCCTTGGCAGTGCCTTTCCCCCATCTGACCCCATTTCCACATCTGACACCACCTCCATCCCCCACCTCCTGGTTCCCATGTTGGGCCCCATCTACTCTGTTCTTTCCTGGCTCCTGAGGCCTGTCTAGTTGACCCTCTTGGCCCAGCTAGTAGATGCTGGGATCTTGGGTTGCTAGGGTATTGGTTCTTAGACTTGCAGCCCTGGCCTCTGCCCTCACATCAGGAGTAGTGTGTCACCTGCTTGTGTGGGCTATGTTTATGTCGCATTTCCACACTGGAGAGCCTACAGAGTACAGGTTCACGTGCCCAGCCTGTCCTACTTGCTGATGACAGTGGCAGCACCCACGTAGGGATTGTGCATGAGCCACTCAGACATGAAGCTGGGGCTGTCCTGGCCCACTCTGGTGTTTGGATGGTGGTAGACACTGCGGCATTAGCTCTCATCCCCTGACTCCACCCCTTGATTTCACAGGGTATGTTTTTCTCCCTGCTCCTGGGAGCAGAGTGGGGTGCACAGGGCTCAGGAGCAGTTCGCGCAGCAGAGCCACGCCACAGCCTGCAGGGTGTCTCTGCCTTTCTTCCCTGTGCACCCTGGCTTCTGGGCGCTGACACCCAGCTCTGTGGTCCTTGTCTGTGCCATCTGCCCTCCCTCTGGGATGTCCTCATGTCCTGGTGAGCGTGTGGTCTCATCTGTGCTCTGTGCTCCTCATGTGACCTGGCTCCTTGTCACCATGTGCTGGGTCCTCAACTGAGGACCAGGCAGTGACTTTGCCTTTGTGATCCCCAGGGGCCGCTGTCCCAGGGACCGGTACCACTGACTGGCTATGTACTTTCATTGGGAGCACTTGCTTTCTGTACTATTGTGTGTTTCTGGTCACTGCTTCTAGCTTTTTCACCCCTACCAGTCCTGAGTAGTGCTAGTGGGCAACATCATTGACTACAGCTTCCGTGGTGTCCCCTGGGTGTGTGACCACTCCCTGCTCCTGGGGCCACCTCCCTGGTCCTAGTACTGTCCATATGAGCTGAGTGACTATGCTGGCAGAGTATGGTTTGTGTCAGGCTTTTGCATGTGGCGTGCAGTGACTGCCACAGTGGATGGGGACACTGCCTTGCATTCCTTGTGTCCCGCAAGAGACTTCTGTTTATGTGAGCCTGAGGTGGGCTGGTACTGAGGCCCAGTGACCCAGCTGCCTCTCAGTCCCCGCTCAGGTCTCATGGCCAGGCCACACAGCCCCAGCCTAGAAGTCTGTCCATTCTGGACTGAACTGCTTCAGGTCTCATCTCTCCCTCTTCAGGAAGCTTGTGAGCCTCTTTTCCTACCTATTCCTCCTCAGGTGCCATGTTGCTGTGTCTTCTGGGATCTTGGGTGGGCCCTGCTGAGAGGACTGGGCAGTATCTAGCTGGTGGGCCCTTTCCTGAGCCAGGGAAGAAGAGTATGGGAAGGACAGGTCCTTCAGGGAGGACCTTGAGAACAAGTTGCTCAGAACTGTCATGATGAGAAGAAAGGAGGCACTAGGAAGAGAACCCCGGTCTCTGAGTGCCAAGCCCTCCTACTGCGTGGAGCCCTGCAGCCCTGTTCTGGGGCAGGGCTGGGGTGGCCCTTGTGCGGTCCAGACAAGGGCTCTTTGTCTCCCAAGATCAGGGGCTTGCCCTGACCTCTCTTGGCTCCAGGGTCCAAGTTTGGGTCATGTGGGAACCTCTGGCCTGAAGGCTCCCCGGGCCTGGGCCAGGCCTAAGCCTTTTCTCTGCTGTGCCCCCAGTGCCCAGCCCCAGAGCCAGGGTCACCACGCTGTCCAACCCCATGGCGGCCTCGGCCTCCAGACGGACTGCACCCCGAGGTACTGTACCAGGGGTTCCTCCCTCACCTGGTGCTGCTGGCCCCCAGTATGAACTGAGTTGTTTTGGTCACTAATGTCTCCCTCCATACCTGACACTAACGGCCCCTTTGTGACAGACTAGCATAACTGATTTTTCCTCTAGCTCGGTTCCTTACCTGCCTGACACCCCAGTCCTGCCCCAGATACTAATGTGGCATCTGTGCAGTCCAGCCCTTCTCCCTGGCACAGCCCTGCTGGGCCTGTTGACACCCACCCTGCCCCAGAGCTCAGCCCTCTCCTTGAGGCAGTGCCAGCCTGAGGTAAGTGGCACCCGGGCCCTGCTCCGGGATTCATCTGGTCTCTTCTCTACAGGTAAGTGGGGCAGTGTTCGGGTCAGCGGACGCAGCAGCGGGCTCAGCACTGATGTAGGCTCTCGGCTAGCCAGCAGAGATGGCCTGAGCACCCCCCAGGCCAATGGGGCTCCTGCTGATGCAGGCTTTCTGCGGCCTCAGCGTGCAGCTCTCTACATTATTGGGGATAAAGCCCAGCTTAAGGTGATTGCAGTGGGGGTCAGGGCCAGGTGGGGGGATTGGGGCATGTCTCACAAGGCATGACTCACCAGCCCTGACTATGGCTCCTCTAGGGTGTACGGCAGGACCCCCTGCAGCAGTGGGAGCTGGTGCCTATTGAGGTGTTTGAGGCCCGGCAGGTGAAGGCCAGCTTCAAGAAGCTGCTAAAGGCCTGTGTACCAGGCTGCCCTGCCACTGAGCCTGGCCCAGCCTCCTTCCTGCGCTCACTGGAGGACTCAGAATGGCTGATCCAGGTTTGTGCCCAGCCCCTGCCCTTCTGCCTGTCTGGGTGCCAGGCTAGAGCTGTGTAAGGGCTCTGGCTTTGCCTCTCTGACAGTCTGGGGACAGGAGGATGATGGCTGCTTCCCACCGTGGGTCCCTGTGCCTGGGAGACAGCTAGGGGCCCTGAGCGCAGGTGGATCAGCAGTGGGCGTGGAGTATCGGGGCAGAGATGTCTGTGCAGACTGTGGCCTCTGGGTGTTCTGCTTCTGTTCTCCCGTGGGGTGAGGGACCAGCACTGTGTCAGTGGTGCAGGGTGCACTTCAGAAGGCTTGAGTGCAAGGGCAGCGTAAACCTCGGGGATCTCTGAATCTACCCCCTTGTCCTGGGGACCCAGAAGGTGGGCTGTGGCAGGCAGCTATTAAAAGCACAGGCAGGGTGTCTGTCCAGTGCTGTGCTGACCGGTGTTGTGGACACTGCCAGCCTCTTGTGGGTCAGGCCAAGTCTGGATGGGGTCCAAGGGCAGCCTGTCCTGCAGATCCACAAGCTGCTGGAGATCTCAGTGCTCGTAGTGGGGCTCCTGGATGCGGGCTCCTCTGTCCTGGTGAGCCTGGAGGATGGCTGGGACATCACCACTCAGGTGCGCGGCAGGTGCGGGGGTTTGAGGGGAGGGCATCAGGGTCTTTGGGTGCCGTCCTGAACAGTGGTGGTGCCGCAGGTGGTATCCTTGGTGCAGCTGCTTTCGGACCCCTTCTATCGCACGCTGGAAGGTTTCCGCCTGCTGGTGGAGAAGGAGTGGCTGTCTTTTGGACATCGCTTCAGCCACCGTGGGGCCCATACCCTGGCTGGACAGAGCAGTGGCTTCACTCCTGTCTTCCTGCAGTTTCTGGACTGTGTGTACCAGGTGGGCAGGTGGCCATGTGGGCTAGCCTGGGCTGTGCTCCCTGACCTCTGACCTCTGACCCCAGACTTCTGCTGCCTCCAGGTCCACCTGCAATTCCCTATGGAGTTTGAGTTCAGCCAGTTCTACCTCAAGTTCCTCGGTTACCACCATGCATCCCGCCGTTTCCGCACCTTCCTGCTTGACTCTGATTATGAGCGCATTGAGCTGGGTAGGTCGGGTTTGGGGGCTGCAGGTTGGTGTTTGTGGGAGAGCTGGAGCTCAGTGCTGCCTCTGCAGGGCTGCTGTATGAGGAGAAGGGCGAGCGCAGGGGCCAGCTGGTGTGCAGGTCTGTGTGGGAGTATGTGGACAGACTGAGCAAGAGGACCCCCGTGTTCTACAACTACATGTATGCGCCTGAGGACACAGAGGTGAGCAGGGTCTGGCTGGGCTAGGCAACTTGTGTCCAGTCTGGCTTAATAACCCTGAGCTTGCCCCTAGGTCTTGCGGCCCTATAGCAACGTGTCCAACCTGAAGGTGTGGGATTTCTACACGGAGGAGACGCTGGCTGAGGGGCCCCCCTATGACTGGGAGCTGGCCCAGGGGCCTCCTGAGCCCTCAGAGGAGGAGCGGCCTGATGGGGGTGCGCCTCAGAGCCGGCGCCGTGTGGTCTGGCCGTGCTATGACAGCCGCCCTCGGGTGCAACCTGATGCCATCTCACGCCTGCTGGAGGTGCGTGTCATACAGAACAGGCCAGCCTGGCTTCTCCTTCCTCTTGCTAAATGCTCATGGAGCCTTGCAGCCCGTTGGCTCAGTTACTTGGTATTGGGGTGGCTGGGGCGCCCCTTCGTCCCTGCCCCACTACAAGTGGATGTTTGTAGGCAGACCTGGAGGGAAGGCTCTTGTCATGAGCTCCTGGGGTCTCCAGACATGCCACTTCTCTGGGCATGTTGGTTTCTGATTATGTGTGTTAGTTTTTTGTCAATGTAATGAAACACCAGAGAAAAGCTAACTGCAGAGATGGATGTTGTTTTGTCTGGGAAGTCCAGCGTCACAGCGTCTACAGGAGCTCACTGTTTGATGAGGGCTCTCTTGGCTGCATCCTGCCATGGCACAGGGCGGTGGCAGGAGTACAGGTGGGACCAAAGCGCAACTTCTTGACACTTGACACTACCTCAGTCCCCGGACATTCCCCCAGAACCCGAGGACCTCCCCCTAGCTCCACCTCTTCAAGTTTCACCACCTTCCGGTACCACCTTCCTGAGGACCCAGCTTCAACACGTGGACTCTGGGGAGAAAAATCACACTGCATGGCGCCTGGCTTTGAGTGGCTCAGGCGGGACCTGTGGGGTCAGCCTTCGGGAAGACAGCGTTTCCTAGGAACCGTTCCTCACCCCTGAGGTTCTGTCCTGTCCGTCTTGAAGTGAGCAGCATCTCTTCTGATTTCTTCCCCTTGATGCCCGTGGTTGACAGGTCTCTGTTGGCCTCACTCTGTCATCCTCCGCAGCCTCAGCAGCAGGGTTGGACAGGGCAGAGAGCTATCCCGTGAGTTGGTGGCAGTTGGGGATAATGGCTGGGCCAGTGCAGAGGCTGGATGTCTCACTTGGGAGCACAGAGCCACTAGAGTCTTTATAGGGGCTGTGTGTGTATTGGGTGTGGGCCTCTGACCCTGACCGTGAAAGGATTTGCACTCGCTCCCCCGTGCTGCTGTGTGGCCTTGGCAATTACCTGTTCACCTTAGCACTTGCTTCCTTATGTGGAAAAGGGGGCCACTGATTTCTGCCTCCCTGGGAGGTGGTGGTTTAGGTGAGGAAATACACAGGTGTGTGGCCTTATCTGGGGCCTGGCCCAGGGGCACCTGTTCATTAACCAGGGGCTTGGGACACATGGAGTCCTAGTTTTGTTGATAAAGGTGACCCACAGGCTCAGAGAACAGAAAAGGGTCCCTCCTTTTCTCTGAAATCCGTAGTATCTTTTTGTTCGTTCATTATTATTATTATTTTTTTTTTTTTGGGGATAGAGTCTTGCTGTGTTGTCCAGCCTAGTCTTGAACTTCTGATGTAGATGAGGGTGGTCTCAAACTCACATCGATCCTCCTGCTTCAGCCTCCTGAGTGCTGGGATCATGGGAATGTACCACCATGCCTGGTTGCTTCTTAGGAGTAATCCTTAGTACACTGTATTTTACTTTTTTGACAGGGTCTTTGAACTCACTATGTAGTCCAGGGTAGTCTTGAACTCATGGTAATCTTTCTGCCTCAGCCTCCTGGGTGCTGGGATTACAGACATGTGCTACCATGCCTGGGCTCTGTTATTTTTTAAAGGCATTTTTTCTGGATATAGAATTCTGGGTTGACAGCTTTTTGCATTCAGTAGCTTAAAGACAGTGCTCTTCTTTTCTGCCTCGTATTGCTCCTTACTAGGAGTCTTACTCATCTCCTTCTGTACTGTATGTCACCTTTTCTCTCCGTCTCTTTAAGCTTTTCTCTTTCTCTCAGCATTTAGCCATCAGGTCTCTCTCTCTCTCTCTCTCTCTCTCTCTCTCTCTCTCTCTCTCTCTCTCTCTCTTTTAGTGCCTAATTTATTCCCATGCCATAAGCTTTTGTTTCTTCAGGGATGTCTTTTCCTTCTGTGCAGCTTCCTTCTCTGGTTTGGGAATAGTCTGTTCCTTTGCAGGAAGGATCGCCTCTGTGTGGCACGGAGCTCCTGGGTGCGCTGACCTGGCCATGAGCTCTACAAGTATGCGGCGATCTCGGGTGCTCATTCACCTGGGTATGAGATGCTTACATTCAGCATTACTCTGCATTTTTTAAGCATGTGCAGCGAAAATTCAGCACTCTTTGGGCCACCGACCCTGTGTGTCCAGCCCCACTGTTTGGCCTGGCTGCGCCTATCAACTCCATCATTGTAACACTGGAATGGCGCACACTGCTTTTTATTTTTATTATTATTGTTATTATTATTGTTGTTGTTGTTTTATTTTTAGGACAGTGTGTACAGGGTCTACAGGGTCTCACTACATAGATCGGACTCAGAGTGATTCTCCAGTTTTCAGCCTCCCAAGTGCTGGGATTACAGGTGTGCGCCACCACGCCCAGTCTTAATCGCTGACTCAGCGTGCCGGCGATTGAACCCCTAGCGCTGCGCTCTGCCTAAGCAGGTGCTTTAGTCAACTGAGCTGTCTGGCCAGCCCTCACGCTGCTTCTTTAACGTGACATCCTTCAGATATTTGGTGGCCTTTCGGAATTGCATACTCTTGACGGCCTGGGCAGTTTCATGCGAGTTCTTAAAGTAACGTGAAGATTTGAGCCTCTTGTTTTACATGGTTTTGTGGGGTTTTCTGGATTAAGAGAGTAGAGAACAATTTTTAAGTCACCTCAGGCCACTCACAGGAAGAGAAAGAGTGGTGGTTTCTGGGAGAGTCCGTGTACCTTTTTGTGTTCATCTTGCTTTGCTTCCTTGTGTGGAATATGGGTCGCTTTAATACACGCTAGGCTGTTGCTTCTAATTTTTTTTTTCTGTACCACCTCTTCTCTCCTTCTAAGACTTGTGCTGTAGGTTATGGAGGTTCTGTTTCTGTTTTTCCTTCAGTCTCTTTTCTTTACAGTTTATTTTGGATGATTTCTGTTGACTTATATTTAGGTTTTCTGCTGTTGCATTTCAAGTACTGTACTTTTCAGGTGAGCTTGGTGCAGATGCCCATAATCCCAGCACTCGGGAGGCTGAGATCCATAATCTGCTGGCTCCAAGGCAGAGAGGGGCATCGCAGAGGAGCAATAGCTCGTGGTGGGCAGAAGGTAGCAAAGCAACAAGGGTCAACCACAGCTCTTTCTGTCCTTTAGATTTTATCCAGGTTACTCAGCGCAGGTAGCACTCACACCCTTAATCCTAGTGCCCTTGAGCATTGCACAGGAAGGGATCCCAGTGTCACCTTTAAAAAAGCCCACCTATGACTTCCTGAGGCTTTGGGGGGATGTCTAGACACAGGCCGTGACACTGAGGCAGGTGGATTGCCACAAGTTTGAGACCAACCTGGACAAAAAAAAAAAAAAAAAAAAAGTGAATTGTTTTGCCAGGGATATAGCTCAGTGGCGTAAGTGCCTGGCTGGCAAGCATAAGGTCCTGAGTTTGATTCCTGGTACCGAAAGAAAAGAGGCCAACCTGGACTACCGTGGTGAGTTCAAGGCCAGTCAGAACTATATAGCAAGACCCTGTCTGAAAAAACAAACACCCATCCCCCAATACTGTGCTTTTCAGTTCTGAAATCTTCTTCCCCACTGTTGGTGATTGAACCCAGCTCCTTTGTACTGAGCTGTATCTCCACCTCCTTTTAATTTTGAGACAGGGCCTTGCCAAGTCACTAAATTGTCCAGGCTGGGGTCAGTTTGTGATCCTTCTGTCTCAGCCTTCCAGAGTGCACATTGATGGTTTTTTCAGGTAACTGGTGCAGCAGAGAAACAGGCAGAAGGAAAGCAGGAACGGGCTTTATTTTCTTTGAGGACACAGAGAGAATTTGGGGGAGGATGAGGAATTCTCTTTTTGGAACAAAGGGAGGCTGAGGCTTTTATGGCCTGTTGCCAGGGGTGGGGTTTGGAGGGGATGTTTAGTTACACCTGAGGAAGCTGACGGGGTCTTCCCTGAGGTGGTGGGAAGGGTGAAAATAATTTATGTCCTGGGCTAAGTTGGAGAAGAAAGGGGAGGTGGTCTTTGGGAAGGTGGACTTTGTGTTAAGGACTTCTCCCATATTAGATGACTACCATGATGGTTTTATGCATTCATTAGAGCCAAAACCTATTAAAGATTATAGGCATACACAAAATTTACACTTTTAACAAACCTCTGTGTGTGTGTGTGTGTGTGTGTGTGTGTGTGTGTGTGTGTTTGCTGGGGGTCACACCCAGGGGCTCAGCAAGCACTACACCACTGAACTGTGTCTCTAGCTTTTTTTTTCCTTTTTGAGACTGGGTTTCACTGTGCCGTTGAGGCTAGGCTTGAGCTCGGTGACCCTCCTGCCTCAGCCCCTAAGTGCTGGAAGTAGAGGCATGCACTGACATGCCTGGCTAGGCTAGTTTTTTAAAAAAATTATCTTGCTGCGCAGCTCAGACTCATCATTACCCTCCTGCCAGCCTCCCCAGCGCTGGGGTTAGAGGCGTGCACCACACTTCTGGTTCGGATGGTGTGCCCAGCGTTCTGGCTTCAGCATAGCCTGTGGTACTGGGGATTGAACCCAGGTCCTTGTGCTTGCCAGGCCGGTGCTGAGACCACCGAGCTATCTCCCCAGCCCTGACTAGCCTGTTTTTTTGTTTGTTTGGTTGTTTGTTTTGGTATTTAGTACAGGGTATACAGAGTCTCACTACGTATGTCGGACTCTAGTGATCCACCTGTGGTCAGCCTCCCAAGAGCTGGGATTACAGGCCACAGTACCACACCTAGTCTCAGCCACCATCTCAGTGCGCCCTGGGGGAGGAGAAAGCACGGTCTACCGCGGATCAAACCTTGGCGGCTGCACTCTGCCTCAGCAGGTGCTTTAGTATGCTGGGCTCTTTGGCTGGCCCTTAGCCTGGTTTTTTTGTTTTGTTCGTTTTTGGCAGAACCGGGGATTGAACTCAGGCCCCTTGTGCTTGCCAGGCAAGTGCTTATTCTACTGAGCCATCTCCACGGCCTAGCCTGGTTTTTATATACAGCATATTGTTGGATTTTGTTTCCTAATCCACTGTGCGAGTCTATTTCTCTTAATTGTTGAATTGAGTCCATTTACATTGATGGTTAGAATTGAGATGTATTGACTTACGGTTGCCATGTTATTTACCTGTTATCGTTTACTCCTTTTTCTCCTGTG
>NW_004524729.1:6058225-6087095 GCF_000260255.1 Octodon degus | reverse complement strand
TCACCAGACCTGGGCTAGGACTTAGCCTGGTTTTTAAAAAACAATTTTTATGAGATATTCCCATCTGTTCAACCATTACATTAATTTTTAAAGCCTTGAAATATGTTTATAATAACTTCTAAATTTCTTGTGTATAATTTCTAACACATTTTATCTCAGTAGAATAAGCACTTGCCTGGCAAGTGCAGAGTCCTGAGTTCAATCCCCAGTACCGCAAACACACCAAAAAAAAAGGTGGGGGAAGGCGTTTTATCTGAGTCTGTGTCTGTTTCATTTCCTTTGTCGCTTTTCTAGTCTTTTATTGTAAATTGGACGTTGTGAATCTCTATATTGTTGAGGACCAGGATCTTGCTGCCCTTGAAAGAATATTGGGTTTATTCTTGCTTGCGGCTGGTGAGTTTGCAGAAACTCTATGAGCTCATGTTGCAAGGGTCCTTCTCTGGCAGTGTCTTGACTTAAGTGAGATCTTACTGCTCTGGCTGTTCAGTCTCAACATCATCTAGCGCTATAGTAACATCAGGCCTGCTGGGTGTTCTCTGGCAGGCCTTGTGACGTCTTGCTTTGCCTAGGGTAGCTTAGTTTGGCCACAGGCTATGGCAGCCTCTAGGTTTCTGGGGCTCCTTCGTGTATCCCCTCTGTCATATAGCCCCTAGCCGCCCCCCTTGACCTGTCTCTGCCTCCTTAGCTCAACAAAGCTGCTTCCTACACCTCCCTACACCTGGGTCAGATAGACATTTGGATGAGTTGTAGGGCTGCTAGTTGTCCAACATCTGGAAGCCATTGTTTGCTCTACTCCTCCCCTCCCCTCCCCTCTCTTCCTCTCTCCTCCCCTGCCCTCCTCTCCTCTCTCCTCCCCTCCTTTCTCCTCCCCTCCCTTCCCCTCTCCTCCCCTCCCCTCTCTTCCCCTTCCCTCCCCTCCCCTGCCATCCCTTCTCCTCTTCTCCCTTCTCCTCTCCTCCACTCCTCTTTTGATTTATGGTCTTGCTATATAAGTCAGGCTGGACCTGAATTCACTGTGCAGAACAGGCTGGCCTCAAACTCAAGGCAGTCCTGCCTCGGCCTCCTGAGTGCTGGGCTTGCAGAAATGCACTACTATGCCTGGCTTTGTCGTTTGCTATTCTTTGCTATACCTGCTTGCTTCTGGAAGTCTAGTGACTAATTTATCTAACTTGGCTGGAAGCAGAAGTAACCCATGTTTCTGTTCTGACTTCATCTTACAGTTTTATGTTGCTCTTTTGAGGGAAGCATTGGTTTTTTTGTTTTGTTTTTTAGCTTTTTTTGTACTAAGGATTAAGCCCAGGGACTCATGTACTAAGCATGTGCTCTATCACTGAGCTAGACCCTACTCTGTGTGTGTGTGTGTGTGTGTGTGTGTGTGTGTGTGTGTGTGTATGAGTGATGTGTTTAGCCGATCCTGTTTGGAGTATGTAGTGCTACTTGATTATGTTGTTTGGTGCTGGTGCCTTGGTCTGGAAAAATTTGCAACTTTTTTCTCCCCAAATATATATTTTTTTCTATTTCTTTTGTCTCTCCTTTTCCCACTCTACCTTCTGTATTGTAGTACACATTTTACATCTTTTTTCACAGTATCTCTTTCCCACATCTTTTTGTCTTTTCATGCTCTATTCTGGATTTGGTTTTTGGTTTTTTTTTTCTTCTTCTAGAGAGAGAGGGTCTTGCTTTGTAGTTCAGGCTGGCCCTGACCACACAATGATCCTCCTGCCTCAGCCTCCCCAGTACTGGGATTGTGGGCGTGAGCTACCATGCCCAGCTGGATATTTGCTTCTAGGTAGCCTTTCTGAATGTCCACTGATCCTCTCCAGGAGCTGCAGCGGCTGGAGACGGAACTAGGCCGGCCTCCTGAGCGCTGGAAGGACACCTGGGACCGTGTGAAAGCTGCTCAGCGCCTAGAAGTTCGGCCAGATGGACGTGTGAGTAGGGGAGGTGGAGCTTGGGGTGAGTGTGTTGCCAGGGGTCAGCTGACCTAGGCCCCTCTCTTCTGGTCCCAGGGTACCCCCAGCTCCCTGCTCGTGTCCAGTGTGCCTCACCACCGCCGCTCGCTGGGCGTGTACCTGCAGGAGGGGCCCATGGGCTCCACCCTGAGTCTCAGCCTGGACAGTGACCAGAGCAGTAGCTCTACCGCATCTGCCCGCCAGGCTGCCCGCCGAAGCACTAGCACCCTGTACAGCCAGTTCCAGACAGCCGAGAGCGAGAACAGGTACAAGGGCTGCTGGCTGCTGCCACTTGGGCCTGTTGAGCCAACCCTGGGAGGTGATTTCTCAGGTGGGAGGTGGGTCCTGCAGATTGCAGTCACTTTATTGGCTGGAAAGGTTTGAGTGGCAGGGCTGAGGGACAGGGAACTTGGGGTACTCATCAGGTAAGGCTGGTGCTGGGTAAGCTTGGTGGTCCATGCTGTATGGTCACCTCACAGACCCGCATCTGAGTATCCCTTCTCTTTGTGGGTGTCTGCCTTGTATATGAGGCTGCTTCCGAGACTCAAGGCTCTGGTGTCAGGGGACCCAGCATCTCACATTAACTGTAAGGGGACGCTTCCCTTTTTTCCTGGAGAGCCCTCTGTCCCTAGGCCTGCAGCCCCAGGTTATTAGGTCAGTTGCAGGGGCAGGGGCTCTACCCAGCAAAGACAGCAGGTGGGGGAACTGCTGGACTTCAGCTGGGCTGGGCACTGAGGTGGCCCGGGCCTGGCTGTGCAAGTGCAGGTCCTACGAGGGCACGCTGTATAAGAAGGGGGCCTTCATGAAGCCCTGGAAGGCCCGCTGGTTTGTCCTGGACAAGACCAAGCATCAGGTGAGCAGTCGGTGGCAGGGAGGTGGGGACTGACGGGGCCAGGCTGGGCATGACTCTGTGTCCCCTTCCCAGCTGCGTTACTATGACCATCGTGTGGACACAGAGTGCAAGGGTGTCATTGACTTGGCAGAGGTGGAGGCTGTGGGGCCAGGCACACCCACCATGGGTGCCCCTAAGACTGTGGACGAGAAGGCCTTCTTTGACGTGAGCCTTGGGGTTTGGGAGGTGGGTGGGAAGGGCCTGTGGTGAGGGCACCAGTAGAACACAACCAACCCTCCCTAGGTGAAGACAACGCGTCGAGTTTACTGCTTCTGTGCCCAGGATGTGCCCTCAGCCCAGCAGTGGGTGGACCGGATCCAGAGCTGCCTGTCGGACGCCTGATGCCCCCCCAGCCCTGCCCAGGCTGTTCCGCTTCCGGTCACTGCAGACCACCAGGGGTGGGCAGGCCGCCCCGGCCATGTTTACAGCCCCGGCCCTCGACAGTATTGAGGCCCTGAGCCCCCAGCACTTGTGTGTACAGCCCCCGCCCCGCCCAATGCCTGCCCGGCCGGCTCTAACTTATTGTGGTGTCATGGCTGAGCACCGTGCCGGGTCATGGCCATGGTACAGCCCTGTGACGGGCCTGTAAATAGTCTGCCCCTCCACCCCGCCTGTGTGCTGGCCCCGGCCGGCCAGCCACAGGCAGTTTCTAGAACAGAGTCTATATAAAGAGAACTAACGGTGTGCTTGTGTTCCTGCCCTACCCCATGCCAGCTGTCGTTCCAGGCCTGGCATGTCTATTCCTGCTCAGAGGGTCCCTGACCCGTCCTGGGCCCAGCAGGTTGCTAATGGGCTGGCACGGAGTGGCTTTGCTCTAGGAGTCTCGCAGCTCATGGAGGTTTTGGCGTTGCTTTGCCAGCAAGGGAGGCCCCCAGGTGTCTGGTCAGCAAGGGGAGGCGTATGTAGTGAAGAGGGCCCACCAGTCACCTGCCCAGCCTCTTGGAACTGCCCTGGGTTCAGAGCAGATGCCAAGCCCAGGAGGGCGAGTGGGGAAAGTCCTCAAGGCAGCAGGGACACTGCCTGGCAGTGATGGGGCGACACCCAGACACCTGGCAGTCTCAGTTCTTGAGAATTTTAGCTGCAGACACCTGCCTAGCCCCATGCCTGGGGTCTCCCCTTGGGACCCAGTTGTCCACCTCAGAGCTCTGCCTTTCTGTGTACCTGAGTCCCACAGAACTGGCCTGGACCTGCCCATGTGGCTGCTGTGTCCTGGCAGCCAGTGGTGAGTGGAGGAGCACGGCCAGTGGAGGTCAGTGTTGGTAGGGGCCGGGTGTGGTAGCCACGGCAGAACGGCCTGCAGCTGGCAGGTGGGCACCCGTGTGGCAATGGGGAGACACCAGTGAAGATGCAGGGCTTGATGCTGAGAACCCACAGACCTCATCAGCCTGAGCTAAGTGCTCCAGTACATCCTGGAGCCAAGCAGAGAGACCCTGACTAAAGGCGCAGGCTGAGGCAAGCGGAAGGGCCTGTTCCCTGATTTTACGTTTTGGAGTAATGGATGAGAGCTGGGAGATGAGCTGAAGGCACTTGGTTGCCCCACCTGTGGGGCCACTAAGGACAGGATGGGGGTCAAGCTGCCTCCCCTTCTGGCTGTCACTTGGTGACCAGTCCTTCCTTGTAGGTGGAGCTGGGTTCCATGGCCCGACCTGGTCATGTTGGGCTTCTCAGCTTCAGCCGGAGCTTTTCTTAACCACAAGCTCAGTGTCTACTTCCCCACCCTCATCAAAGCGTAACCCTAAGGGGTGGCAGAAAAGGTATTGGAAGACATGCCCCATGTGCTGAGCTGGGGCATGGGCCTGGAGCTTAATAAAACACGGGCTTGTCAGGAAGAAGGGTGCAACTTTTATTGGGGTGCCCTGTCAGATCTCAGAACATAAGACTCAGATCAAAGATGCTTAGACCTTTCTAGACAGCATGGGCCCAGCCTGGTGCCCCCAGTGCCCTGCTAGGCTGCTCTTGGTTCCTGAGGTCCGTTCCTGCCAGTCCTATCTGGCACATGTCCACCGGGATACCCCCACCAGGCCCAGGGGAATTTTAAGGCAGTCTGAATTTACATGCTGGTTCAATGCCAGTTCCCAGGGCCACCAGGCTGTGTGACCCTGGGGTCTGACCCCTTTGTCTTTGTCTTTATGGGAGTCAGGGCTTCCCCAACCCACACCTTCACCTCTGCCCTGAGCCAGGGGGCTCCCATGCTGCAGTTGGATACAAAGTGCAAAACTCAGTTCTGATACAAATGATGGCAGAGATCCAGCCTCCGTGCCCACACCCTTCCTGCCCATCAGGTCCTGGTGGCGTCTCGGGGTCTAGGCCGTCCTGACTGCTGCAGGCAGAGGTCAAACACCTAAGACTTTATTGCTGCGATGGGCCTGCGGTGCGGCCAGCTGCCTCCTCATCCTTGAGCAGCACTGAGTGTCCAGGCAGCAGGGACGCAAGCTGGGTCATCCTACTGGTTCCAACTGCCAGCTTTATCAATGCAGCATTTATTTTAAAATTAAATTAAAAAAACTGAATTGCATCACCAGGTAGTTTTCTGATTAAGGGTGTAGCTTGGCCAGGGTGGCCACGGCTGGTGGCAGCAGCGTTACACAGGACCATTTAAGGCAGCTCCTCCGGGCGGGCCATCTGTCTCCCTGTAGAAATAAGGCAGGGTTGGAGCACTTGGGCCTGCGGGGCCCTCCCGTCCTACTTTGCCCTTCCTGTCCCACTGCTCACCTGTCCTTTGTCACAGTCCCGAGGGTGGTCACTGTGGCTGGGACTTTGGTGACCTTCGTGATGGGCCCTGCAGGGACTGCTACAGCTACTGCAGTAGACACTGCTGGGGTGGCTGCAGGAGGACTTGCCTTGTCCACTGCTGGAGTGGCCATGCTTGTATCCAGAGACACAGCCGTGGCCAGGACAGAGGGCACTTTCGAGGGCACAGGGCAGGCAGAGTCTGGTGGTGTGCTGCCTGCACACTCAGCCCTGGGTGGCAGATGTGGGCTTTAGTTCTCAGTGCTGGCCCAGAAGCACAGCACTTGCCCCCACCACGCCTGCCCTCCTGTGGGTTGGCCTGGAATCCATGCCTAGCTAGGTGGCTCTGCTGCCGTGTCCCAAACACCAAGACAAGCAGCCCACCCCCTGACCTTGGTCCTCCAAAGCTGTGTGTGGACCTGGTAAGGAACCACACAGTCCAAGCCCTGGGTACCTCTGATGTGTGCCCCACACGGGCCTTGCTCTAGATACAGGGGTGATGGAGCCACTGCAAGGGTGGCAAAGGAAAGAGATGGCAAGTAGGCACCCTAAGACCAGACCCATCACCAGCAGCAGATGAGGGCTGGGCCTCCTGCCCCCGAGAGGGACAGCCAAATGGCAGTGGGGGCAGCAAATCCCCCACAGCTTGGCTGGGACCACTGCAGTGGTACAAGTGAGTGGGAGGTTTTACAGCCGGCCATGGAGAAAAGTAGCCAACTTTGTAGAATGACACCTGCTTTTTACAGCGGTTAAGCAAATTTTAGGAAGAACTTAGGGAAGGGTAAAGGTTTTAAGAATTTTAGTGATTCTAGCACTTGGGAGGCTTAAGCAGGAGGATTGCTGCAAGTTTGGGTCCAATTTGGGCTACACAGTAAATTCAACCCCCCCCAAACACACACACACACACACACACACACACACACACACACACACACACACACAGAATTTTAGCAATTCTCAGTCTACTGGGGCCTATGTGTACTCCCAACCCAAGGAGTTTAGTCATGGTGGTGTATAGGCAGGTATGTGGGACTCACTATCCCAAGGCTATACCTGCCCCTGCTGCAAATCCCCTGGGGCAGGTGTAGCTCCAACAGGCCATCCCCATCTAGGGAGGGTCCCTGGAACATGGCTTAGGGTAGTGGTACCAAACCTGTGGCATGTGCGCCACAGCACAACTAGCTGTTATCACTGAAAGCTCTTCACGGTTTGCTGGGGGATGGGGGTTGAGCTGAAGCCCAGCACTACTGGGCACCCTCCAAGACCAAGGGAGGGGGAAGGCAGGCCAGGGTGCAGGCCTGAGGTCCCTGCAAGCTGGTAGGTGTGGGCAGCCAGGTTGGGGGCCCTCACCAATCTTCGGGCAGGCAGAAGCAGGGATAGTACTTGGGAACCATGGGTGCAGCTGGCTCAGAGTAGGTACAGAGGTCCTCCCTGGATACAGGGCTTTGTGAGGCTGAAGCCTCATCATCTCCTGAGAGGGTCCAGCCATAGGGATATCCCTGATCATACAGGAAGTACCTGTGACCCTGTTTCCATTGCTAGCTCCCAGTTCTTTAGTCCCATATGTCCCAAACCCCACCTCACCAAAGGCTGGGGGATCTGTTCAGTAATGGATTCCAGGGCCTTTCCTGGGTGAGAGGAATAATGCTGACCTCCTTGCATGGAGATAGCCCTGTCTCTTCTCTCTTCCTCATGTCCTGCCCTAGGGAGGGCTCTGGGTACCTCAAAAGAGTATCTACAAGCTGCTTGTGCCTCCAAGTTGGGGTCTGAGCCCTAGTGCATAGTCCTGAAACCCCACTGGAGGGCGTCAGGTATCAGGGTGTAGGTGGGCAAACACTATGTGGCCAGTATGGGCCTCCAGCAAGGAAGTGGTGGGTGAGGTTCAGGAGCCCCACAGAACCCAGCTCGTCTCTACGATCAAGGCTTCTGTACTTAGGGGGCCCTTGCTGAGACACTCAGCCTGTCTCTTCAGCCATTCACAACAGAAAGCAGGCGCTATGCCAAGGGAAGAGAAGCCGGTACCCTGTCCAGCCTCACTGTGATGCACAGGAGTTAGTGTGCCCCGGCACAACCTGTGTATGCCACAAGGCCACTAGGGCAACAAGGAGGAACCCTGGCCTAGCCTCTACTTGCAGCCAGGGGAGCAGGGAGCTGAGGTCACAGTGGGCGCTGGCTGGGGGCCCTAGGATGTGGTGCCACTCCACACACCTGCCCACAGTATCCTGCTTCCTGGGTGGTGAGGGTGCCTCCCGGCCAAGGCCTGAGCTCACAGGTTCTGCAGTGGCAGCCAGCTTTTCCTCATCTTCACTGTCAGAACCCCCAGAGCTGCTGCTGTCCGAGGCCACCAGGGGGGCCTTCCTGGTGACACACACATTCCAGGCACAAGGGGGGGCAGGACCAACTGTAAAACAAAGAGGCTGTGATGCTCATGAAGATGGAAGGGCCACAGAGGACAGTTACTGTAGCCTCAGGGTCCCCAAACCACTGTGAGCAGCACACAACATGTGACATAGAAGCACCTCCTGTACAACCTACTGCACATCAGGGCACGGGAGAGTCTACACAACAACTCCTGAAGAGCTGTGTGTCATCCTCACGGGCAGTATCCCCTCCCCAGAAGACAGAAGGACGTGTGCTCTTCTCGGATGAAGCAGCAGAGGCTCTGAGAAGGATCCCACTCAGTTTCATGTGCACTGCCTCTATCCCTTTCAAGCCTGGCACCCAGGACAGAGGTGTCAGGTGGCAGCTGTCATTCTATCTGGAGTTCTAGGCCCCATCTTTGGAGCTTTGGAGCCTGTCTGACCAATGGGTGTGAGGATGGGGGCCAGGAACTTTGATCAGGGCCCAGCTCAGCTTCCTGCCAGTGGCCTATCATTTCCAACTTGTCGGAGCCCCAGCACTGCTGCCCAGGATACAGAGTGCAGACCTAGGCCGTGCAGCTGGGTCAGACCTGGCTCTGAGGCACTCACTGGACTTGCTGCTCTCCTTATCCCTAGGACAGGGGTTCCACTGTCTGGAAATGGCAGTTTCAATCCCACACATGTCTAGGAACCTGGTATCAGCACCAAGACATGGCAGTTGCTTGGCCCTGGTGACTTCCACTGACTCCAATGGTGGGGGTAGCCTGCCAAAGACCTGGCAACTGGGCAAGGCCAGGTCCCCCAGTAGGAGGCTGAGCGGTAGCTGCACTGGTCCTACTCACAGGCTTTCTCTGGGCTGGGGCTGGGGCCACTCTCAGCATGACTGCGGTCTGTGTCCACAGGAGAGCTGCACCTGGGCCCTGACTCTGAGCTGCAATGAAGATGAGGACAGGGTAAGTCCTCGGGTCAGTTGGCTCCAGGTCTCAAGAGGCAGTTCCTGGCACAACCCTGCACACCGCTGATGCATTGATTACCAGCAGAAAGGCTGGAAGTCGGTGAACTTGGCCCAGCCTTTCTCCTCTGGGGCCGAGGCGCCAGCTGCCCACACACTAGAACCCACGTCCCTCGCAGCTCCTGGGGCTGGGGCTGTCGGGCTCACGGGCTCATCAAAGACGGCTGTCCATGCAGCATCTGCCAGAAGGAGATTCAGTGGGCAGAGTGAGCAGGCTGGGCACTCCACAGAGCAGAGCAGGACACAGCTGGGCCTCAAAAGGGGTCTGCACAGTGCCCCAGGTATGTTCACCAGCAACCCTCAGGAGCTCCCAGAAGAGGGGAGACTGGTGTTAAAGTTCTTGGAAAGCCACCCACAGCCATGTGGCTGCTAATGTCCTCAGCAAGTCCTCTACAGGTCTCCCTCCTGAGAGCCTTTAAGAGGGCTCAGTGTTAGAGGTGATGTGGCTGCACCCCACCCTGTCCCACCTAGTCCAATCCAAGATGGACTCTGACCAAAGTGGGGCCACCTCTGCTGGACGCTCTTGCCCTAAGAGGCCCTTCTTTCTTCCTCATGTCCTGGCTATGTCAGTACCACCCAGAGGCCGCCTTGGAGGTGCAGTGTGGCGTGGGTGAGCAGTGGAACATGTCTGAGGGTAGTCGGGCTATGCAAGACACACAACATCCACATCGTCTGGGGCAACCCTTCAAGAGACTAGTGGACGCCAACTGTGCAGGTGCAGTTGAAAGTGACCACAGCCGAAGGGACTGATGGGAGCCACTCTTTGGTAAGCAAAGCACAGAGCACATCTCTCACCCAGAACAGTGGGAGAATAGCTAGAAGCTGCTGGTCCGAGGAATGCTTGAATAAAGGTATGTGCAGAGGGGGATGCAGGCTGCAGGCATGAGTAGCTGGGGATGGAGAATCTCCAAAAGAAGCCCCCGAAATGCACAGGCCAGGCCCCATGTCCTGCCTTTGACACAGAGTTCCCTGCAGGGTCCCCGGCACTACTTGTTGAGTTACCCTCTGAGGAGAAGCCTTCATTCTGTGCAAGAGCCAGGGGGATCACTGCTCCAGGCTTGTTCCCGTCTGCCTCTGAGCCTGCCTTCCTGTCCCGGCCATCATGCTCCACACCATTCTTGGAGCAGCTTTCTGAATTGTGTGGGGCTCCAAACCTGGAGGGACAAGGGCACAGTCAGATCTGCCTGGTGCCCCGATGGGCACCTAACACTGGCGAGGCAATGAGGCCCAGAGCAAGCAAAGACTGTGCAGAGAAGTGCTGCCTGCCTCCCAGCCTCAGCTCTGGTCTCCTGAGGAAAGAAAGGCTACCACCTCCCTGGGCCTGAGCTCTGCTTGGTGCCAACCAGGTTTTGGAGGGCAGCTGGGCCCCACACCTGGCTCTGGCCATCACCCGGGCAGTACTACGAGTTTCCTCATCTTCCCAGATGTCCTCTTCCTCCTCATCATCAAAGGGCTGGATTCTGTCACTGCAGCAGGCTTCAAACAGAGCTGTGCTGGGCTGCAAGATACAGAACACACAGACTAATTTCTGCAGTGCCTGGAGAGGCCAAGGCCCCCATGGCTCCTTATGGAGCTCAGCTCCCAAGACTAGACCCAGCCTGGCTGGCATGTGGCTCTGTATACACATAGCGCACACACTGGCTCAGGGCCCACCACATCCCCATCCACCTCCAAGAACAAGGACCACGTGTGGCAAGCCTGAGCCACGCGTGGTCCCTCTTTTGGAACAATGTCTCTGACTTGCCCACTCGGCCCCAAGTCCCAGTCACTCACACTGTCCTCATCTGTGTCGATATTAAAGTTGATCTCTGCAATCCTGTCAAACGGGGCACTGCAAGAACAGAGAGGATTCCCTCAGTGCTTCCTCACTGACACTGTTCTGGCAGGCCTGGGTGCCCTGGATCAGCAGTTGGACATCAGCTGTCCCCTGAGGGGCACCAAGCCATACCCGACAGGACCGTGGGGAGCTCCCTTGGGGGTTCACAGAGCAGAGAGGAACTCATGCTACTCCCAGAGACCAAGGCCACAAGACATCCAGGCTCACTTGATGCTGTCATCCTGGTCTGCAAATTCATCATTGAAGCCAAACTGATCCACAAAGTGGGCCGTCATCTGCTGGATCTGGTACTCAGAGAATGCCTGGGAGGAGTGGATGCCACCATGAAGCAGACCTCAGCCCGAGGCTGCTCCTTGGAAACCATGTGGCAGCCATGCACGTCTGCTGTCAGTGTGGCGGGAGCCAGCACACTCTGGCTGCTTGCTCAGAGCGGTCACATCCGAGATGCCTTCCTCACCCTCTCAGGTTTAGTATCCCAGGGACTTGCCAAAGAGATGTGACATGGGGGTTATCCCCTGGGCTCCCCTCTACCCCATGCGTGCTGGGGGATAAACCACTTTCTCTTTCTATGAACTACTATGAGACGTCACTGGGACTAAGTGCTACCAAGGGCACGGGCTCCAGAGAAGGGCCCGGCTGGGTGCAGAGTGCCGGCCATGCCCTCACCTGCTGAAGGGACAGCTCGTTAGGGAAAGCACCCTCAATGTCCTCGTCCTCACTCGAGGAGTGAAGGTGGTGAGTGCTCACCTAAAACAGGCCAGATGGGGTGGGCACGTGAGGTGGGGGCACGCTGACCCCGTCCAGCTAGGGTCCCAAATGCCACCCAGCCCAGCCTGGTGCTCACCGAATCTCAGCCTAGGAAGCTGTTCTGTAAAGTGCCAAATGAGGCCAAGGCCCCGTGACAGCCCACCTTCTCTTGTGCCAGGGCACATCATGGGTCCTAAGCACAAGAAGCTCTTGGACAAACTATGGCTCCTGAGGTGGGAGGGGCAGGGACCCCGGGACCACACTAGCTCCGCACAGAGGCCTTCAGGGAGCCAGCCCCAATAGCACACAGGACAGCCAGAGGCTGGACCACCTGCTCATGGACACACACTAGCACCCGTGCATGCGAGGTGAGCGGGCAGGTGTATTCAGCCCCTCCTCCAAATGTCTGTAGGATCCTCGGCTGTGGCCACATGCCACAGGAGTTGCTGCTTCCTCACCAGGTCCACGGTATTCCTCCGGTTGGTCTCGGTCAGTGTTTCCTCTACAAAGCTCTCCCAGCGTCCACGGCAATCTGCAGGAAGCCCTGTAAGGGAAGTGCTGCTTGGTGAACCCTCAGGACCACGGGGCCACTGTGGGTACTTGGGAGCACTTCAGGGACATCCTGGGCCAGGGGCACAAGCCATGCTCCTGCACCCAGGGACTTGCTGATAGGAAAGAGGCCAGCACAGCTTGGTGAGGGTCTCATGGTGTCTGAGGCCACACTGAAGATGGGATGCAACAGCCCTAAGCAGGGCACTGGGTACTTCCTTGTCCCTATAGAGACTTGAGAGTCACCACAGTTCTACTCAGCTTATTGGTGCAAATGTCCAGAAACAAAGAAACTACAGAGCAATCTACCCTCCTGGTCCCATCGCTGCAGCATATATAAGCTCAGCAGCAACCTGCAGGCTGTGTATCTATGTATCACTGTACCATCTCGAGAGGCTATGGGGCACAAGGGCCATCTAGAGCTTCCTTAAAGCACACCTGCCCAGTGTGGTCACAAAGGGGAGTCAGGGGCATCAGGGCCCTCGCATGAAGCTCCCTGGCTATGTGTGCTGTACACAGCTGACATAACCTCTGATTCAGGACCAGTCTTACAGCCAGGCAGCACCTTGTGCAGCCCAGAGTGAGACCACCTTCTCTGTCCAAGAGAGCCAGCGCTCCTGCCAGCGCGCCACCCATGATCTCAGGGTGCTGACTGCACTAACACCAACGGTGCATATACTGCTACCTGGCGTCCCTAAGGCCACCTGCCTGTCCATCTGACCACACTATATGCTGGAGGTTGGGAGGCCTCCTTCCCTGCTGCTCAGCCTGTGCACTCAGGCCAGACAACAGAGCCCCTGGCACGAGGACTTGGGTGTGCCCAACTATGTGCTCAGCACACGAGGGCCACGAGGCAGGCCCTGAGGCTCCATGCATGTGGGTGCCAGGGCAGCAGACACCATGGTGAGAGCAAGGTTTCTAAGAGGCTGCTCTGCTAGGGCAGCCCGTGCGGGACCCCGTCTCTCAGACGCTACTCCCATTTCCCACTCCTTTTCTTCAATAAATTGTCCTTTTTTTTTCTTCTTCTTCTTCTTGCTACCAGGAATCAAACTCAGGACCTTGTGCTTGTGAGGCAGGTGCTATGCCACTAAGCTGTATCCATGGCTCTAAATTTTCTTTCTTTCTTTCTTCCTTTCTTTCCTTTTTTTTTTTTTTTTTTTTTTTTTTTTTTTGTACAGGGAATCGAACTCCAGACCTTGTGCTTGCAAGGCAAGTGCTTGTACTGGTGAGCTTTATCCCTGACCCAATTTTCCTACTCTTAAAAAACAAAAAGAAAGAAACAAAAAACAAAGATGCTGCTCTGCTGTATGTTCAGAGTCCAAAATAGGATCTTCTACCCCACAAGGCAGGACGCCCTGGGGGTGACTCTCCACTGCCTGCTCCTAGGAATAGGATGCCACCTGTTGCTCACCGCTAAGGTTCACACAAGCAAGGCTCTCTAATCTGCCTGACTTCAGAGCACAGCCAGAGTGGGCCAGGACTGCCAGCATCATGCCAGGCTTTGGTGGCCCAGCACAGAAGAGCCTGATGCTCACAGCCACTAAGTTCTAGCGTCAGGGCTATGAACTGACCTGCCAGGGCCCAGTCTTCTACACCACGTGCTCTGTTGTCAAAAGGGTCCTAAAAAGGTCTGCCCCACAAAGTGTGCACCAGGGCCTAGCCTGAGATCACCAGGGAACAGCATGAAAACAAGGGAAGCTGAATGGTCCAACCAACACGTACAGGTGCCACCTGCTGATGAGGGCCAGAGGCAACAAGGGTGGCAGGCTCACCTTGGATGACCTTGCTGATGTGGGTCTGAACAGGGCCCTGCTCCAGATTCTGCACCACCGAGTTGGCAATCCGTGTGAGGTGGCCCATATTCCCGCGCCTCATGCCACCAGCTGCCCTAAAAGTAACAGGGACTTGTCAGGGTGGCCACCTAGCCCTGGCCTTGTCTTACTAGTGGCTGGAAAGGTCAAGTGACACCAGCCTCTATAAGCTCATTTCTGCTTAGGGCTCATTTCACAGGCACTAAGTTCTAGCGTCAGGGCTATGAACTGACCTGCCAGGGCCCAGTCTTCTACACCATGTGCTCTGTTGTCAAAAGGGTCCCAAAGAGGTCTGCCCCACAAAGTGTGCACCTGGGCCCAGCCTGAGATCACCAGGGAACAGCATGAAAACAAGGGAAGCTGAATGGTCCAACCCTGGGGTCACCTCCACTTGGGCCCTCACCCCCTCTGGGTGACCCCAGCAGGTGACATCCAGGGCACCTATCTGGCTCTTCCATGCTTGGTCAGTAGCCTTACCCCAGCACCTGGGGTTCTGGAGCACCTACTATACCCTCAGGTTAAGCCACCCTAAGAAGTGCAAAGGGGACAGATGCTGCTTGTGTGTGACAAAAAGACTGCAGCAGTAAGCCCACAGCATGGGCCCAATTGCAGCCCATGGGCAACTGCCAAGGGCAGCAGCAAAGCAGGACCCAGCACTGGGTGCTGCTTCATGGATGTTCCCTCCTGCTATGGGGCTCTGCTCACCCCTACCTAGGTCTAGGGTGAGCCAAATTCAGAGCCTGGCTCCTATGAGCCCCTTCCCACTGGCCAAAGACCTGTTGTTCCTGGTACGGCAGCAGACAGGGGGGTGGGGGTCTTGGGCCCTGGACAACATGTAAGCCTTACTTCCTGACTTGAAAAAAGACTGTTATGTAAAAGCATAAAAACTAAAAAATAAAGCCTTGTGGAGAAGTTCTGACAAGTGACACAGGGTGCCCCAAATCCTTGGGAAGATCAGGGATAGAGGAGGGCCCAGAAGTGTGCAAAGCTTGGCTAAGAGCCATGTGGGTACCTGGGAGTAAGACCACCCCCCTGACCACTGTCCAGTCACTTATTACTTGACCTGCCCTTCTCATTACCTCCCAGTCATACACCCCTGATGCCCCACACTGAACATGGAGTCCTGTGAAGTGTGGCTCTGTACCCCACACTGACAGGGCAAGTCCCAAGGCTCTTACTGTGTGTGGTCATTGGCTTCCCAGGCCTCTAGGATCCTCTGCACCAGGCAGCACTTCTGGAACAACTATGGAGGGGGAAGCTGTGTCAGTTGGGGCCTTCAGGGCTATACCCCTTCCCCAGAGGCGGTGGCAGTAAGCCAGGCCATCAGCACTGTAACTACAACACCACAGTCCTGACTTCTGTAGGCCCCACCAGACTCCAGAGGTAGGTACTGCCCAAGAACCTCAGAGCCTTACGGATACTCAGTGTCTCTTGCACCCTGGAATGGCCCTCACCTCCCAGTCCCTCTTCCTCCACCTCTGTCCAGAAGGAGCAGCTGGGACCCCTGAGCACCTTGTCACTACCCAGCTCTGACATGTGCTGCTGCCTGTCTTAGCCCTCCCACCCCCACTCATACTCTGGGATCCCTTGCCAGGCTGTGCAGCCCCTAAATATCTCCATACCCTACCTCAACACCATGCAGTCTCATCATGGAAACCACCCCCCTCTGGCTGCTTATCAACTAGGCCAAGGGGGTGCAGGACCTGGACTCTTCTCTCCAGTGTTGGCCCCACACAGAAGGTACCCACAGCACTGACTCATGTGAGGCTTCTGACTGGAAACCTCAGGACCCTCCCCCCACACACCTCAGTCTTCTATCACATGTACAGTGTGGTCCATGCTGTGCCCCAGCATCCCACCCCTCCTTGGTAAACAGTGAAAAGTGAATCTAAGTGCAGAGCACTTCTTTATGCTCACATTACCCGGTTGCTCCACTGCATCATCCCCCAGCAAACACTAATGCTCCTCTTTGCCTGGGAAACCCCAATGCTGAGGACAGAAAGAACTTGAGAGGCAGATTCTGGGCCCACACAGCCAGAGAAGAGGCAGTAAGAGCACAGCTGTGTGGAAGACTCAAGGGTGGGACAGAGAAGGTCAGAGGAGGGGCTGATGTACCTATTTCTAAAGGGCAGAGTCCCAGAAAGCTTTCTCATATGAGAATCCACACTAAGATCTTCCTCACAGGCTGGTCACTACAGGGTCAGGAGCACAGCCCTGCGGAGCTGTGTCCAGAACCTGCCAAGGGTGCAGCCCACCACCCATGTGTATATACGCTGCCTTCCCTCTGGCCACTTCTCCTCTATCCCCAGCTCTGCTCTGTGACCCTGGCAATGTGGATGTTTCTCATTAGTCACTGTTCTTGTGGGTTAAGGCGAGCAGTACTTGTACCCTGTGGGGGTCAGAGACAGCACAAGGGCCCAAAGAGTGCTGGCTATAGGTGGTAGTGCTACAACCCAAAGATTCTTGGTCTGAGCAGGCTGGGCTCTGCCGGCAGCAGTGAGCAGGGTACTGGTCTGGACTTACGTGGGTCACCATTGTGTTCTCAGGAAGGCAGACAACAGGCTGAGGGGTCTCCAGGTTCTTATTCTCGTTCCCACTTTCCTGTGGAAGCTCTGCTCTGCTCTCGGATCCACGGACTTCTGCCCTCTCCTCCCGGGCAGCATGGGAGAGGATAGCGGCTATGCATAGTTCCACTTGGAAGTGCAAAAAGTTATTCCAGGTGTACTTAAAAAACAAGTCCTGAGTAAACAGAGGACAGAAGGTTTTTAGATGGTCTCCTCCTAAACCAAAGGCAAGGGGACTTGCTCCCAAACCTAACTTCATGGGTATCTCATGGGAGTGTTATGAAGAGCCCTTCACTCTTCTACCTGCTACTTTGTGTGTGTCTCCCTGACCTCTGCTCTAATCCAAGTCACTATCTTCTTTCTATTCTTCACATGCTTATTCTTTTGTCTCTAAGCTAGAGGTTTCATTCATTAATTTTTTTTGTTTTGTTCCAATGTAGGCCTGCCTTCCTTTTATGGTTCTTTGAGACAAAGTTTTGCTGTGCACATCAGGCTGGGCTTGAACTCACTATGTTGGCCTCAAACTCTCAGAAATCCTCCTGAGTGCTGGGATTACAAGCATTCTCCACTATACCTCGCTCTAGTGTAAATCTTTAAAAGGCTACATTTTTCTCTCTAAAACCTACTTGATTCTGTACACATTTTGCTAAGTGATATTTTTTTATTATTCCTCAGTTCTAAGTACTTGATAATTTTCTTTATGATTCTGTCTTTGGTCCAGAAGTTATAAGAATGTGCTAAACTCTCAAAAACATAGGGCCTGGGGCCGGGGAGATGGCTCAGTGGAATAAGTGCTTCCGTGGCAAGTGCAAGGGCTTGAGTTCGATCCCTGGTTCTTCCAAAAACAAAAACAAAAAAACCCCATAGGGTCTGCCTGAGATGAGCACCCATGATTCTCCTTGCAGGAAGGGAGCCTAAGGTGCAGGTATACACAGGCCCAACACAGCCCAGATCTGCGCAGCACAGGCTTCAGCCCAGAAAAGGTTCTGGATGTCTTGGGGCTTGCTGGGGGACAGAGGCCTGCCCCTTCATAAGGACAAAAAGACTCTTCCAGAACAGAATAGGAAGGGAAGGTACAGAACTAAAATACTGAGCCTTAACGTATGGTTCTTGGGAGACCTGACTGCTACCTCATCTGTAACATGGAGTCAGGTTACCCAACTCTTACACTTTTTTTTTTTTTAATGTCCTTTTGAGATAAGATCTCACTACGAGGTTCAGGCTGGCCTTGAGCTCACTTTGTAGCCCAGGTTGGTCTCAAACTAACAACAATCCTCTTGCCTCAGCCTCCCTAGTGCTGGGATTACAGGTGTGCGTCACCAGACCTGGTTTCAGCTCTTTACAGCAAGAACAGAGCAGAGGGCTTCATGGTGAATTCTGCCACACATGCAAAGAATTTTTACCTATCTTTTTTAAAGTTCTTCTAATCACTGAAGGGGAGGGAACGCTTCCTAATTTCTTCCACAAAGCTAGTATCAGCCACATACCAAAGTCAGACAAAGACACTACAAGAGGGGGAGAGATATAACTTGGCATAAGCGCCTGCCTGCCAAGCACAACCCTGAGTTTGATCCCCGCTACTACCCCACAAAAAAAAGACACTACAAGAAAACCAATACTTTCCTTATGGATTCTGATGAAGTATTTGTTATGAATACTGTAACATTACTGAAAATATAATATTCCTTATGAATACCAGCAAGGTGAAAGCAGCATTATATTAAAAGAATCCCTCCAAAACAAACCAGGATTTAGTCCTGGATTGTAAGGATGTTTCAACATATGAAAGCTGGACACAGCGTTAGCACACCTGCAATCCCAGCACTGAGGCTGAGGCACGACTGCTGTAAGTTTGAGGCCAGCCTGGGTTACATAGTGAGTTCAAGGTCAGCCTGCACTGCACAGCAAGACCTTGTCTAAAAAAGAGAAGAGGAGGGCTGTTGAGATGGCTCAGTGGTCTAAAGCACCTACTTAGAACAAGCTTAGCAAAGCACAGGGACCACGGTTCAATCCCCCAGCACCGTGCCAGCCAGCCCCGCCCCCTGGTGGGCTGAGCTGGCCACACACACACACACACACACACACACACAAATAAATAATTTTTAAAAATCTTTGAAAAAAAAAAACCCTAAACCAAACCAAAACATGAAAATCAATCAATGTAATGTGCCATCATAACAGAATAAATGACAAAAACCAAAGGATGATCTTAATTCATAAAATATTTGACAACGCTGGGCATGGCAGTGTACTCCTGTACTCCAGCAGTAGAGGGAATGAAGCAGGAGCACTGCAGCAAGTTCAAGGCCCGCCTGGGCTACACAGTGACCTCAAGGCCAGCCTGGACTGCACAGCAAGACGCTATCTCACAAAAAAAAAAAAAAAAAAAAAAAAAACCAGTAGTGGCACCAGTGCACAGTGTGACAGAAGTATGGACCCATGAGACAGAATTCAGAGCCTAGCAGTACGTCTCCCCTCCTATGAGCAACTGACTTGTAGCAAGAATTTCCTGGCCCCCCGATGGGGAGGGCAGTCTCTGAGACAAATGCTGCCGGGGAATCTGGGCATCTGTATGTAAAAAATGAAGGCAGACCTTCTTTATACCATGTGTAAAGGCGGACTTGTCAAAAAATTTAAAACTGAGGGAACAGGAGGAAGGAGAGGAAAAATAAAAAGAATCAAGATGCAATTTGCAACCAATTCCCCATGATAAATGTAGTTATTATGTATTGCAAATACATTACTAAGAGAAGAAAGAAAAAAGTCAACAATTAGCCAAGAATGGTGACCCCTGAGTATAACCCCAGAACCCTTGAAGGCTGCAGCAGGAACAGCTAAAGTTCAAGCCTAGCCTGAAAGGCTTAACAAGACCTTGCCTAGGGGGCCTGGCCCTCGCTCCGGCCTTTAAGTGGCTGCTTCCACAAAGCTGTCAGCCCCAGGTTGCTGCAGCTCGAACCTCACACCTCTCCCGCTGGCCAAAAGTGCCCTGAAGGCATTCAGCAACAAAAAAAAAAGACCTTGCCTCAATTTTTTTTTAAAAAAAAAGGGCCAGATGGGCTGGTGAGATGGCTCAGTGGTCTAAAGCACCTACTTAGAACAAGCTAAGCTAAGCAAAGCACAGGGACCGCAGTTCAATCCCCCAGCACCACATGCCAGCCAGCCCCGCCCCCTGGTGGGCTGAGCTGGCCACACACACACAAAATAAATAAACAAATAAAAAAAATTAAAAAAAAGGGCCAGAGAAGTAGCCCAGTGAAGGCTTTAGGTTCAATCCCTAGTGTCACTAAAAGAAAAATAAATTAAAAATGGGTCAAAGATTTAATTCTTTGAGGAAAACATTTAAAAAAAAAAAACACAGAGGAAAAGCTTTAATAATTGACATTGGCTATACACAACAGAAGCACAGGCAGGGCTGAGGAGGTAGCTCAGCAGTCTAAGCGCCTGCCTGGCAAGAGCAAGGATCCAGGTTCGATCCCCAGTACCACATGCTGTGCCAGCCCTGGGTACCAAGCCAGCTACTGAAACTGCCTGTAATCTCAGCCCTGGGAAGGCTGAGACAAGAGGATCACCATGAGTCTGAGCTGTGTAATGAGACCCTGTACCAAATAAATAATAAAAAAATTTAAAAATCACAGGTAACAAAAAGGGGTAAAAAGGTAAGTTTCATCAAAATTAAACTTTCCTATCTTTTCTATCTTAAACCACATCACTAAGGGCATGAAAGATAAGCATAAAGGAGAGAATATTTATAAATAATCTATTGATAAAAGATTAATATCCAGAATATGTAAAGAACTCCTACAACTCCTATAAAAAAGCAAACCATCCTATTTATTTATTTATTTATTTATTTATTTATTTTTGCAGTTCAGGCTGACCTTCAACTCACTTTGTATCCCAGGCTGGTCTCAAACTCCCAGCAATCCTTCCTGCTTTAGTCTCCTGAGTGTTGGGATTACAGGCATGTGCCACCACATCTGGCTAAACCATCTAATTTTAAAATGGGTGGAGAAGTTTAAAAATAGGTAGACATTTCTCCAAAGACAAATGACTAACATGAATAGATCATCAAACTGCTAGTATGTATCAGATTCCTACCACTACAAAACAACAACAGAAAAGGATGCCCATAATTAGTCAGGAGACGAAACTACTAGGAGATGCCGTGTATAACCATCAGGATGGCTGCTACCGAAAGAAAAAAGATGTTGCTGAGGACATGGGAAAACTGGAACCTCTGCACCTTGCTGGAGAGAATGCACAGTGGAGCAGCTGCTGTGGGAGGCAGCTAGGCGGCTCCTCAAGGAGCCACCAAGGGATCACTTCAACCTTGCAGGCCCACTCCTCTATCCACCACAGGAGCAGAACGCAGGGCTTGGACAGATGTTTGTACCCCTGTGCTCATGGCAGGATTATTCCCTATCATCAGGAAAAGTGGGGAAAACTCAAGTGTCCACGGATGGATGGAGAAACAAACTGCATTCAACAGATGCAATGGTAGACCATTTTACTTTAAGGGGAAGGAAATCAGCCAGGTGGCGTGTGCACATCTGTAACCCTAGCACTCTGGGAACCTGAGGGAGGAGAATCACAAAATGGAGCCCAGCCTGGGCAATTTACTGAGTCCCTGTCAAAAAAAAAAGGGAAATGGTCACATAGTACATCATGGATTCCACTTACACAATGTACCTAGTCAAAGTGAGAAATAAAAAGGAGAATGGATGTTGCCAACAACTGGCAAAAGGTAGAATGGAAAGTTAGCATTTCAGAGGTACAGAGTCTCTGGCTGGCAAGGAGAAACTTCTGAAATACAGTTGTAACAGTTACACAATATTGTAAATGCACTTTATTCTACACTTAAAAATAGTTAAAATGGCAAAGGTTTATGATACTTTACTACAATAAAAGGACTGAGAGAAAAATATTTTGAAGAATAGAAAAATGCTCTGTCAAGGAAAGTGGATCTTAGACATGTTCTCCTAGTGCAGACTGGGATTTCAGTCACAGTAGTTACCACCCTCAGGCCCAGCCCCCAAAGAAGCATCTTTAATTCTGGAAAATCATTTGTGGGAGGTTTCAGTCTTCTGGGAATGAGGCCCAGAGCAGGGTGGAATGGGAATGCTGTCTACTGCCTCCTCACTTAAGGTACTACCTCCACCAGCACCCCTTCCTCAGGGCCACAGCTCTCCTCTGCAGCACCTGCGGCCACAGCCTTGCCCACCTAGCCCTTTCTGCAGACACCCACAGCACCCCACAGGGCCCTGGACAGCTTCTGATGAATGGAAGAGTGTTCCCCATGGGTTTGACAGTTTCAAAGGTGACTTTCTCCTGTGGATGACAGGAAGCTTCCCTTTCAGGACTTTTTTCCCCTGTGGTGCTGGGGATTGAACCCAGCCAGGCCTCAGGTATGCTAGTCACAGACTCTACCACTGAACTACATCCCTATCCCTTTTAGTTTTAGAGATAGGGTCTTGCCAAGTTACCCAGGCTGGCCTTAAACTTATTATCCTCTTTTTCTCAGCCTCCTCAGTAGCCAGGATTACACGTTACAGGTGTGCATCACTGCACCTAGCTCAGGACATTTTCTACTTATGACTATGGATGTGCATCCTATCTGAGTCAGAACATGACAAAGGAGACAATGGGACCAGACGTCTGCCCTCTGTGCCAGGGCAGTTCCATGGTGGAGGGTGGGTCCTTGCAAGCCACAGGCTGTTGCTCTGTGTGCCCCACCAGGGTCTGTGGAACCTGCATCGCGTTGCTGCAGGCCTTTCTTCACAGCCCCATGGACCTTGCTGCTCTCCTGCTTGGCACATCTGTGTGTCCGCCATGCACAGAGCATGCAGACATGCAGTGCCCACTGAGGCACCCACTCACCAGCAGCAAGTCCATGGTATTGAGCCGGCAGAGCTCCTGGTTGATGCTGGGTGTACTTGTGCTCAGCAGTGCAGCCATAAGGCGTGCACCATGCAGACGGGCGTTCCCGAGGGGCTCCTCCAGCACTCCAATGGTGGTCAGGATCGCTTTCTTCTGCAAACACAGGAGACACCACCCAGTTGGAGTCCTGGGACCAGCATGGCCAGTGGTGGCTTCTCATGGCTCCCCAACTGCATGGGGTAGGACTACTGCTTTATGATACGACCCAGGCTAGGGAGCGTAGGGATGGGCATGGGGTTCTCCAGGGCAGGGCTTCCTGTGAGAGGAGGTGAGGGGGTCCACAGAGGGAAGCACCCACAGTTCCCCTTAGGGCTGCCAGAGTGAGGTGGAGAGACCACAGAATGTTGTCTGAGCCTGCAGGCCTATGAGACGTGTCCATAGTGGGGTTATTAGTGCCAGTCTGAGGGGGAGAAGACCCTTGTCACAGATGGAAACCCCTAACACAACACCTTTCTGAGAATGTGTGTGCTCCTTCTGGGCATATGGCCTGAGAACTGAGCTAACAGAGTCACAAAACACTCAAGAGGATAGGAAAGTTTCCCAAATCAGACTGGATATGGATATTTTCTAATCCCTCACATGACCATAATACAACTCTGTGTTCATTAACTGACTACTGCAGGCTGATGAAATAGACTCTCTTTCTCTAGCAAGCTTGCTCGTCAGTGAAGAAGGCAGACAACAAGCTGGTAAGAGATGTCATAAGGTAGAGTGGGTGCTAAGGAGAAACATGAGGGAAGATGGATGGGGCTGCATCTGGGAGAGTGGCTATGACACAAAGCCAGAGAAACACAGCAGTCCTGGCTGACAGCAGGACATCAGGGACATCTGCACCTCATCTTTCTCAGTGTGATCAGAACATACTGCCCAGAGCTGCTGTGAAGGGCTTTCCTGGGGTCATCCCAGGGTCCTATAGGAGCCCAGAAGCCCTTGGCTGGGTATCCCCAACTTGGAGGCTGGCCCTGTGGTGGCTGCAAAATGCCCCCTCTCCCGATGGAGGTGGAGATGGCTATTAAGACATGAAGGGAAGGCATTCAGAAGGAATGGGCTTTGGTATCTGCTTCATGGTTCTCAAATAGGGACTGGGAAGGGCAATGTTCACTGGGAATCACTGTGGGGTCTTCTTGCACACCACCCCATCCTACTATATCTCTAAAGGTCTCAGGAGTGGTTCATGGCCCATTACCTTTGGTGGGTTGAGAAGAAGCTGGTGGAAGTCCTTCAGCCGTGGCTCAATGCCATTCAGGACACTGCTGCTGACAGTGTGTGACCTTTCCAGTCCCTGAGAAAAGGAGTCCACCAAGCCCTCTGTCCTGTGGATGAAGACAGTAGCTGGAGTCTCGGCAGACACTGTGCCATATACCAATCTCGCACACCTTGCCAACATACAACTCATCTTCTTCCACAAACAGCTCCTTTTAATTCTCTCAAAAAGAAATCTTGGGGCTGGAGAGATGGCTCAGTGGTCTAAAGCACCTACTTGGAACAAGCTTGGCAAAGCACAGGGACCGCGGTTCGATCCCCCAGCACCACATGCTGGCCAGCCACGCCCCCTGGTGGGCTGAGCTGGCCACACACACACACAATAAATGTTAAAAAAAGAAATCTCAAGAGTGACACTATGCAAGACCTCCAATATGACTTACGGTACAGAGAAAAGAAAGGCACCCAGGCCCTTAGGAAGATATTTCCAGCTGACAACTGAGACCACAGGGCTGGGCTCTGGTGGCACAAGACTCCCTGCCCTGTTCCCACTAGGTCCCTTCGAAAATATTTACTAGTGTCTCCAGGCCTCAACCAAGAAATAGGAGACAGAATGCCCATGTTATCTCTTTGGATGTTCAAGGAAATTTCTCTAAGTAAGATATTTATTTAAATATTTTCCAATTATAAAAATTATAGATGTTGCTAAAGGAAAAATTCTAAATACATAAAATTATTTTAAAAGAGAGTGAGAAATAGTTGGCTTATCTGTTTTCCTAACTTTTATACTGTCTCTCCATCACATGTGGGGCTGGGCTTGGCCCTCAGAAGTAGCCAACGTTTCCTGTATTTATGGATTTATAAAGATAAATCAACATTCTAGTTGCTAAATAATTATGTATGGGGGAGGGAGGGAAGGAAGGAATAAACTCACCATTAAGACGAATACAACTTTTGTCTTTTCTCTTTTTAAAAAGAAAAAACATAAGCTATGCATTCCAGGGGTAATAAAGTTCTCCCCAGCATATGGAAATAACAGAGCTGTGTCACCTTAGATCAGATCGCTGCCCCAGCAGGTAAGGCTCTAGGCAAGCACCCAGAAACCCTGGCACCATTGTCCTCCTGCCTTCTTGAGCATACCCTTCAAGGGTTCTCTGGGCCAATGAAGCCTGATGCTGACTCCCCATGCTGCTACTGTCTTCAGTGCACAGATGACCTCTGATCATCCCACTCCAAATGGGTCTGGCAGTGCCCCCATGTGTATGTTCAAAGCAGTTTCAAATACTTCCTAAGGTTTCTGCCTGGCATCTGGGAAACAGCTTACCCACCTATACCCCCAGTGAACCCAACCTTTCATGCAAATTTGTATCTCTTGCTGTTTCCCTGTCTTGGCTAAGAACTGGCATTCTGCTGCCTCTGCCTCAATAGGCCTCTAACAACCGTACCCGAGGACAGTCAGCATGGAAACCTCCCTAAGAGTCATGACACAGGGGTGCCTCCAAACAAGCTCTACCTGTCCCCCCCTCCATCACTGCACCTTGCTGGTGCCCAGACTAGGACCCCCTCACTGTCAAGACTAGTCTATTTGGAGCTTCTCAAGGAAAACACTCTCTGACTAGCAAGGCCTATCCAGCAGCCTGACCTCATGGACCTGCTTCCTGGGCTCCTGCCTAGTGCACTTTCCACACCACAGAACCATTGTCCACAAGCTGAACTTCTGGGCCAGACTGGGATTAATGGAAGAGAGACCACATCTCAGCTATCTCCACCTCCTAGGGCTCCCATGTGAGCAGCACGGTAGACATCTAAATGATACCTGGTAAGTAAGAAAAAGGGTGGAGGACAGCCCCGTGCCTGACTCAGAGCTCACAGACAGATGAGCATGCATGTTCACCTGATTTAAGAGACCAAATAATGGGCCAGGGACACAGCTGATGGCACGGCGCCTGCCTGGTAAGAGCAATGCTCTGTGTTTGGTTCCCAATACCAATTAAAAAAAAAAAAGCAAGAGAGACAAAAGTGAGGTCCTCGAGCTGGGGAGATAGCTTGATGGCCTAAGCGTCTGCCTGGCAAGTGCAAAGACCCAGGTTTGATCCCAGTTACCACATGCTGTACCAGCCCCAGTGCACCAGGCTGGCCACGCTGCGTAGTAATACCCTGTACCAAGTGAGTCAATAAATAAATAAATAAATGATAATTTTTTTTTTTTTAAGTGAAGTCCTGTCTGGATATGGGAGATACTATATGCATGTAAAAAAAATACTGTGTGTCAAAGTGAAAGCCCCTGCAGTGGGTGAGCTACAAGGACCTGCCGGAGTAGTACTGGGAAACTAGACTACTCTGCATATATATAAATGCATGACCCTCAGGCTGGACTCCCACCTAATAAGGAAAGCCTGCAAAGATGTGGCTATAGTTTAAGAAAAAAAAAAAAAAAAGTTGACCTCCTCTCTTCCCCTTTCTTTTTCTAGCACTAGGGATTAAATCCAGGGCCTTGCCCATGCTAGGCAAACACCCTACCCCTGAGCCACATCAACAGCCCAGGCTGGCCTTGAACTTGCAATCCTCCTGCCTCAATCTCCAGAATAACTGGGGTTACAGGAGTGTGTCACTACACTTGGCTACAGCTGACCTTTGCAATCAGGGGCAGTTATCCACATTTTTACTTGCATTTAACAGTTAATAAAAGACACACAGTCCATCAACTTTCTGGGCACCCACATCCTGCAATATTAGAGCTGCTTGGATCACTTTCCCCAGGGAGAGGCTCACCCAGCCCGCCGTGGCTCCAGCAAGGCAAGCAGCACCTGCATTCCGCTGACCAGGCAGCTCTCTGTCTGGTCTCCGTCAAACATGTTCTTTAGAAGCTGCTCCACACAGTCCTGCCTGTCGGGCACACACAGAGGTCACTGCCTGTCAGAGAAGACAGATGTGACACAACAACACTTTCCTCCCTGGAGGACCCTCTAATGCCCACTCCAGGCAGAGCCTCAGGGTCCAGTCTTGCTGGGGACTCAAGACTCTCCCCGGGCTCTGAAATGGGGATCTCATCAGACTCTAAGTCACAGGTGGCAGCAGCATCTGGTGCTCAGCAGGGCACGTCTCCACATTTGGAGCAAGGTCCACAGCACAATGACTCTGGTACTCACGACTCCAGTGCTGTGAGGAGGGGGTCTGGCTCCAGATTCTCTTGCAGCTGACTGCTCTGGTCTCTGCTCAGTCTAACAATGTCACAGAGTGCCTGAGAAGCATTTGACTGCCTCTGAAAAGATAGGGAAGCAGATATCTCAGCTACCAACAGCTGGCAGCAAGACCAGCCCATTGCCAGATTCAAAGTTTCTCAGAGGAGGCCAGGTGTGGTGGCATATATCTGTAATCCCAGAACCCAGTAGACTGAAGCAGGAAAATCACTGTGAGTTCAAGACCTGCCTGGGCTACATGATGAGCTCAAGGCCAGCCTGAACTACCCATTGAGACCCTATTTCAAAACAAAACAACACTTTCTCAGAGACAGTATTCTATAAAGACTTCAGACTAATAGGCTCAGTTCAAAGCAGCCTGAAAAGCTTGTTCATTGTCAAGATGTAGACCTGAGCTGGGCACTGTACACCTATAGTCCTAGTATTTGGGAGGCTGAGGCAGAAATATCATAAGTTCAAATCCTACGTGGACAACTTAGCAAGTCCCTATCTAAAAGTAAAATAAAATTTAAAAAAACTTAGCACAAAGGCCCTGGGTCAATCCTCAGCACTAAGGGGAAAATTGGAGATCTTAGTTAAGTTTTTTTATTTTTTCTTTTTTTTAACCTATACTGCACCATCATCATATATTCAAAATGAGACCCTAAATGGTCAAATACAATACACAGGTGTTGCTCTACATCTCTGACCTGTGTTCTGAGATATAATGAATATGTAACCACATTAAATGATTTTATATTTTAAATGTAATGAGCCAAGCTTGGTGGTGCATGCCTATAACCCCAGCACTTGTGAGGCTGAGGCAGGAGGACTGCTGTGAGTTGAAGGCCAGCCCGGACTACAAAGTGAGTTCAAGACCAGCCTGAACTTCAAAGTTAAATGATGCCTCAAGGAAAATTTTAACTATAAGTAGCTATTATTCAGAAAGAGTCCTATGAACTAAGGAAAAGTAGGGAAGTTGCTACACAGAAAAGAAGAAATTCAACATTCCTAGGGAAGTGTGAATGCCCCATCCCACCCTGACTCAAATGTGTCTGGCTTACAACAGAGTGCTCTGAGGGTAGACAGTGTGACCCAAAGAAATGCACCCAGCTCCCTGCATGTACCAGCCATCTGGCATGAACACTCCAGTATGCCTACCTTAGGGACAGGACAGCAGCTGGTTGTCTCTGGCAGTCAACCTATGACATTCATATCTTGAGCTCTATATCTCAGACAAGGAAGTCTCTATGCTTCCTACAGAAGCCAGTGCAGTCTCTCCCAACTGTCTGGCAAGCCCAATGGGCTGATGGGGCATAAAGCAGTGACCAGACACTAATGAGCTCCTTGGACATGAGTTGACACTGCTTTAAAAATTGCTGAGGTCCAAACTTATCAGTGATTACCACAGGGACCTCAGAGAGAAAGCCATGCTGTTCAGCTATGATGCTAAGATTTGAATATATTTTTCAATCTCACTTTGTATTCCAGGTTGGGCTTGGGCTATGTAGCCAAGGCTGGCCTCAAATTTGCTGTGATGCTCCTACCTGCATCTCCTGAGTGCTGGCTGACAGGTTTGTGCTGCCACACCTGGCTTACATATTTGGTTTTCAGCCCCAGTACCTGGTTCATGAATCTGACCTACTTGTCTACAAAACCCTCCTCTTAGGGCCAGCCAGGTAGCTCAGTGGACTAAAGTGCCTGCTTAGGCAGAGCACGGCAGCTGGGGTTCAATCCCCGGCATGCCATGCCTTGCTGTGCCAGCCCTGCCCCAGGGCGTGCTGAGATGGTGATTGAGACTGGGTGTGCTGGCACATACCTATAATCCCAACACCTGGGAGGCTGAAAACAGGAGAATCACTACAAGTCTGATCTGAGTAGTGAGAACCTGTAGACCCTGTGGTACATTTTAAAAATGTACTAAATATATTTTTTTAAAAAGCCCTCCTCTTTCCAGAGGTGTCCTATACCAGGACTTGGAAGGAAGAATGCTGCAAAGAAGGGCCAAGAAGAATCTGAACAGAAAGTCTTGCTAGGTTGCCCCTCCTCCTATTCTATTAGCAATCGTGCTTATGCCCTGAAATCTTCAAAAAAAAA
>NW_004524729.1:6052296-6058125 GCF_000260255.1 Octodon degus | reverse complement strand
AAAAGAAAAGAAAGAAAGAAAAAAAGAAAACCCAAACGCCTGGGTTTGGGTAGCTTCTGAAGCAGGTGGAAGTTCCTGTGGGTACACACCTGGGGGGGGGGCAGTGCCTCTGAATCCTCTCAGTACCCTGTCCTATGCACCTCCTCATCTGTATCCTTTGCATTAACCTTTATAATAAACCAGAAAATGTGTTTCCCCATGTTCTTCGGGCCTCTCAAGCAATTTAATCAAACCCAAGGAGAAGACTACAGGAAGCCTGATTTACAGTCAGTCAGTCAGAAGCACAAGAAAGACAACTTGAAGCTTATAACTGGCATCAGAAGTGAGGGAGCAGTACTGGTGATGCAAACCTCCACATGCAGGGTTTGAAGCAAACTCCAAATAGAGACTCAGAACCGAAATGAATCAGAGGAGAGCAAGATAGGGTCCACTGGAAAGCTGAGCTTTCTTGGTGTATGAGAGAACTCTTTGACATCTGGCATGCAGAGTGACCTGTGTCGTGATGGCTCAGCAGGGGACCCTGAGTTGGAGCTGGCTTTTCCTTCCATAGCTACAGATCACCCATAAGTTTCTGGAATTAGAGTAGGAAATTTCCAGGAGGCCCCAGCTATCCCCTTAGGAAAGCCATGCCCTTGCAAACTGCTCTTTGTGTAGGCTCACCTCATTCAAGTCTAAAGAGCAGAATGGCTGGTGGTGGTGGCAAACACCTGTAATCTCAGCCCTGGAAGACAGACAGGAGTACTGTCGTGAGTTCAAGATCAGCCTGGGCTACATAGAGAGTTTCATGACAGCCTGAGCTATACAATGAGACTGCCTTTAAAAAAAAAAAAAGCAGAATGCAGCTCAAGTAAGAGCTGCCACTTTTTGAGGTAGACTTGTCTTAGGCCCAGCTTACTCCATGAAGTCAGATGCCTCTGCGTAAGAGTTCTGCCCTACGACAGGCCTACATGGTGCAGGGCTGAGGACAGCCTGGGCTGCAAGCCTCTGAACTGAATGCTGTCAAGCCGCTGTAGTGTGGAGGTGGAGCTTCCTTAAGTTAAGCCCTGCAGCCTTGTGAGAGACCTTTAGCAAAGGAACCACTAGGCTAGATCCTTAACCACAGAAACTGCTAGAACTTTTAAGGATTTGTTTAGGCAATCCATGCTCAGGATTTCTTTTAGGAAGTACTGGGACTGAACCCAGGTCCTCTGCACTGATCTTTAACTTCTTATTTTTTATTCTAAGACAGGGTCTCACTACATCACTAAGTTGCTTGGATGGAGCCTAAACGTGGCTGTTAAGACTTCCGGGGTTGTTTGGGGTTTTTGGCCTTTTGAGACAGGGTCTTGCTCTATAGTGCAGGCTGGTCTTGATCTCACTAGTGCAGGCTGGCCTTGAACTTGCAAGGATCCTCCCGTCTGTCTCCTGAGCTCTAGAGTAATAGGAGTGCACCACCATGACCAAACAGACTGTATTTATAATACATATGTATTTTTTAAAAATATCTTTTTAATTTTAAATTTTTTTTTATACAGGGACTTGCTATGCAGTTCAGACTTATAGCGATCCTCCTGTCTCAGCCTTCCCAGTGCTGGGATTATAGGTATGTGCCACCATACTTGGGACCAGGGATTGAACTTGGGTCCTCACACTTGCCAGGCAGGCGCTCAGACCAATGAGCTATCTCCTCAGCTCTGTATTAATTTTTTTTTTTTTTTTTGATGGAACCAGGGATTGAACTCAGGCCCTTGTACTTGCCAGGGAAGTGCTTATTCCACTGAGCCACCTCCCTGCCCCCTAATTTTTTTAATACACCTGTGTTATAATTTTATGGTTGGGCTGGTTAGACCTCACTAGTCACATTATATTTGATCTCATCCAAAAAGTCAAGTGATCACTAGGCACGCTGAAATCACATACTGCTTTAATATCTACTTAGAGTACTAGAAATCAAACCTAGGACCCTGTATACACTAGCAAGTACTCTACCACTGGGCTATACCCTCAGTTCTGTTATCCATTAATATTTATTTATTTAAATGTTTGTATTTGGTACAGGGTCTTGCTATGCTACACAGCTCAGACTCACGTTTCAGCCTCCCTGGCACTGGGATTACAGGCGTGCACTATGCCTGGTTTCAATGGCCACCTTGGCAGGCCTGGGGTGGGGCTGGCGTGGCATGTGGTACCAGGGATCAAACCTGGGTCCTTGGTATTGCTAGGCAGGCTCTTAGACCACTGAGTTATCTCCCCGGCCCTCCATTAATTTTTAGTAGAAAACAAACACCTGTCAAGATGTTAGAACTTGATTAAAAGAAAAGATGTACCTAACTGGTCCTCAGAGAACAGAGGGGCAACTAGCCTCCCATCCCCAGCCCAGCAGCAACAAGTGCTCTGTCAACCCAAGCACAGGGTTTCATGCAAGAATATGGACTCTGTGAGACTCACATCTTCATCCTGACGTGGATGGATCAATTCCACAAGTTTCTGGATGACTTTCTCTTCATTAAGCCACTGAAAAGGGGGGGGGGAAGGGCCTATAAATAGAAAAGTTCCTTTCATGTAGAAAAAACCCACACACCCAGGTTTCCTAGGACAGGTTCTTCTTTGCCCAGAAAGAGCCAAGGGGAAAACAGTCAGTGAACTCTTAAGACTGGCTTAAAGTGTTTAAGTGTGTGGACCACTGTTCATCTTAATGGTGCACAACACACACTTTGGGACACATCTCAGAAGCTCAGGGTGCAGATATGGACCCAAAGCAATGAGCACTGTTGCTGAGCTGAACATGGAAACCAAATATGCTGCCGTAGCAGGGGCTTCGGAGGATCAGGAAGAGCAGAAAGTCTCTGGGGTAGCTATACCGCAATAAAAGCCAAAGCTGACACTCTTCAAGGTCAGAGGCAGTGAGGGCCCAGTGTGATCAAGTCAGGGCACAGCAGAGGTGGCAGACCAGCTCCTCAGGTGCACTTGGTGCCCGGCATCTCAAGACTGATCTGAGGGTGAGAAACTGACCCACAGGGCTGCCCTGAAAACTGAATAAAGTTATGCAAGTAAAAGGCTGCATAGCAGCAGTTACTAACAGCAGCTGATATGTATGCTGTGTGCTATAAATGTTAGCACCATGGGGAAATTATCATTCCAAGAGTGAGAGTAACCACTTATGACACTTGACAATAAAAAGAGCAAAGTCCCAACAGCTTGTAATTTTAATTCAAATTGTAGCACAAAGCCTGCAAAATGACAGGGAGCATAAGTGCACCCTCAAGGAGCTAGGAACCGTTCTTTTTTCCAGAGTCTACAGGCTTGTCCTCTAACCCTGAAGACATCCACACTCTAGGATGAATGATGGCCTTCCTGTGGAGCCACTATCAGCTTGTTTTCTACACCATCTGCCTGTGTTAGATAATGAACACCTGATCCTCTAAGACCTGGTGGGTGCCTCGGGAGAAAGGACAGGAGATGAGAAGTTTGCTTCTACTTTATATGCAGCAGGAGGCTAGAGAATGTTAGTGGAAGAGGCACCAGTATGTGGGCTCACATAGGACACTGTGCGGAAGGGAACCCTGGTGATGACACCTGTCAAGGAGCTGGGACCTGGCCCCTGCAGAGAATGAGACAGTAAAGCTTCGGCACTCACATGTAGGACCTCCTGCCTGAGCCCCAAAGGCTCCACACAGCTGACGAGGCGCAGCAACAGATCCATGAGCGCTGAGGTGCCCATGTGCTTCAGCACCTGGCTGATGAACCTGTCCTTCTTCCTCAGGAACACAATCACCTGCATCAAACACACCTGATTAGCAATGGTCACACCCTGACAGCGGCATACCTTCTCTAAGGACTCTCATGAGAATGATTAACTTCTAAGTATCTGGAGGAAAAGTAATGAAGAGACTAACACAAAACAATGTAGAAAAAAGCCCTAGTGGGCCGGGGAGATGGCTCAGTAGAATAAGTGCTTGCCTGGCAAGCGCAAAGGGCTGAATTCAATCCCCGGTTCCGCCAAAAAAATTAAAATAAACATAAAAAGAAAAAAGGCCTAGAGTGCAGCAGTGCCCGTGAGGAGTTTGCTGCACAGGCTGGGCTTGGGTTAGTGCCGTGTGATTAGGACACTGTGTCTTGGGCAGCAAAGTATGGCTGCTGTGCACAGCCACTGTTCAGCACGTAAGTGGCTCAGGGTTTTCTAACCAAAGCGGGTAGTGTGGGTGGAGCTGAGCTGGGAGACAAGGGCCACTGCTGACAGCCCACAGATCTAGACACAAACTTCAAGGAGCAGAGTACATATAAGTGGACAGTCCCTGAAGAGAACACTAGTGGTTGAAAGAGAGAGAAGACTGAAGCTTTAGAAAAGGTGGTGTCATATAGTGGCTGGTGATCAATGCCGACTGGTATGGATGTGGGCAGCAAAGTATGAAGCCAGTGAGAATGGGACAGAGCATCTCAGTAGGACGGGCCTTCCGGGAGTAGATTCTAGTAAGAGCAGAGACCAGGGGAAAGCCTGGCTGAGTTCCCATCTCCACAAATCTTCCACATGGCCATAGATAAAGTGCCTGACATGTTCAGGTCACAGGGCAGGGAGCTAGAACAGACCTAGAGCTCTACTGGAAATAGAGCACAGAGAGGGTTCACTCAGCTGGGGAGTCTTGCTATGTTAACTCATTCTGGGAGGGTGCTACAGTCTCAGCATACCCCCCAAATGTCATGGATCAGATGTTTAATTACCAAAATCATATTTAAATGTATTTAGAAGCGGGGTCTTTGGGACGTGATCAGGTTAAATGGGGCCATGGAGGTGGGCCGTGATTTCAGGAACAGCTCTATCGGGACAGGAGGGCTGCACTAACTGGCACCCTCTGCACTCTGTCCTCACCAAAAGCCCCTCAATCTTGGGTTTTCCAAGCTCCAGAACTATAAGAAATACATTTCTTCACAAATTGCCCAGTTTGGGGGCCTGGCCCTAGCTCAGTCCTTTAAGTGGCTGCTTCCACAAAGCTGTCAGCCTCAGGTAGCTGGAGTTCGAACCTCACAACTCTCCCGCTGGCCAAAAGTGCCCTGAAGGCATTCGAGGAAGGAAAAAAAAAAAAAAACAAATTGCCCAGTTTGTGGTATTCAGTTACAGCAAGAGAAGACAGATTGAGACAGATGAAGAAGATAAAACAAGGGAGGGAACAGAGAAAAGAGGGAGGTAAAAAGAATAGAAAGAGTAGGGGAAGAGAAAGGCATTCTGAAAGGGTGATTACACTCCTAGGGAGAGACTACAAACAAAACAGAAGAGATACACATCTGGGCATAGTGATCCCAGCATTCAGGAGTCTGAGGCAAGGAATAACCATGAGTTTGAGGCCACCTGCGCGACAGTGAGTTTAAGAACAGATTAAGCACCGCCAAATAGCTCAGTGGATTAAAGCCCCTGCAAGCAGGTGCAGGGCCACGGCAGGCCCCGCCTGTAGGGCACACTAAAATACATAGCAAGACCCTGTCTTAATAAAAAATGAAAATAAAAACACCTGTCATGCTGGCGCCACCCCCAGGGTGTGTTGAGACAGCAATGGAAACTGGGTGTGGTGGCATGCACCTGTAATCCCAGCTCTTGGGAGGCTGTAAACAGGCAGATCAGTACAAGTCCAATCTAGTAGTGAGGCCCTGAACACCCTGTAGACCCTTCCCTAAAATATACAAAAAACAAAAGCCAACCAGCGAAACAAACAAAAAACCCACATACCAGGAAAGGAATAAATAACAGCATCAGAACTAAAATGGGGGGGCTGGAGAGATGGCTCAGTGGTCTAAGGCACCTACTTAGAACAAGCTTGGCAAAGCATCAGGGACCGCGGTTCAATCCCCCAGCACCAC
>NW_004524729.1:6048926-6052196 GCF_000260255.1 Octodon degus | reverse complement strand
GCGGTTCAATCCCCCAGCACCACATGCCAGCCAGCCCCGCCCCCTGGTGGGCTGAGCTGGCCACACACACACACTACTCTCTCTCTCTCTCTCTCTCTCTCTCTCTCTCTCTCTCTCTCAAATAAATAAAAAATAAAAAAAAATTAAAAGAACTAAAATGGGAGGCTGCTACAGATCCTACAGATACAAAAATTATAATGGCACTTGGATGATTGAGGCAGGAGGGTCACCATGAGTTCAAGGCCAATCTGGGCTATAAGCAAGTTCAAGGCCAGTCTGCACTACACAGTGAGACTTTGTCTCCAAAAAACCCTTAAATCAATGAAATCAATCAAGCAAGCAATCAATAAATCCTTGAATATGGTGGCATATGTCTATAATCCCAATACTCACAAACCTGAGGCAGAAGGACTGCTGTGTGTTTGAAGCCAGCCTGGGCAAAAAAAAAAAAAAAAAAAAGACCTCTCGGAGCTCTTGTGGTCTTGCCAAATGCTATCATTTAGAGAAAATGACCCCAAAATCACAGAGATTCTTTCAGAAAACACAAAAAGAAGAGCTATTATCCCATATAATTGTATAAGCTGGGCATGGTGGTATACCCCTGTAATTCTAGCACTCAGGAGGCTGAGGGAGGATAGCCATTGAGTTTGAGACCAGCCTTAGTGCTGCTAATATGAAAAAAATCCTATCTCCTCATCTTCTCAAAGAATTTTATCGGGGCCGGGGAGATGGCTCAGTGGAATAAGTACTTCTCTGGCGAGTGCAGGGGCCTGAGTTCAATCCCTGGTTCCGCCAAAAAAAAGAAAAAAAGAAAGAAAAAAAGAAAAAAAATCAAAGAATTTCATCAAACTTAAAAACCAAGTGCACCATTAAAGCCAGGATGCCTCTGTTATAATGTCTCTAAGAATAAAACTGTCAGGGCTCAGCATACAGAAGGGAAAACAAATTCCTGGCCCCTTAACCTATTACTGTACCTCTTAAAAAGCATGAGTGTGTTTTCTTTCACTGCCACATGTTCACTTAACAAATACACTAGCCCTTCTTTATCACAAGGCTGGGACGTTCACGCAAGACAGGAATACGTAGGCCACCCACTCCTTAAAGCTGAGATCTTTGCACAGGAAATGACAACAGCTTTTCAAGTGTTGCTCAGGACCCAGTGAAAAATTACCAGACTTTTGCTAAGCCCTGTACCCCTTGCTCATGAGATAGAAAACTTACCCCATTCATTACAAAAAAACTAATCTGACTTTGGGTCAGCTCTATGGCCCTTTTAACTCTTCTCAAGCTGAATTTCCTTCCCCATTTCTCTCTCTTCTTCTTCTTTTTTTTTTTTTTTTTTTTTTTTTTTTTGCAGAACCAGGGATTGAACTCAGATCCTTGCATTTGCCAGTCAAGCGCTTATCCTACTGGGCCATCTCCCCGGCCCCTCCATTTCTCTTTCTTAATTAAAACATCTGCCTTTGAGTTCCTCCTCTTAACCTGTTTAAATTTTATTACAACTGAGACAACAGTTCCTTTGTGGGCCAGTGAGATAGCTCAGCAGACTAAGAGCCTGCTTAGGTAAGTACAGGGACTGAGGTTCGATCCCTAGTACCACACCGTGCACCGGGCCCACCCCTGAGCACACTGAGTCAGGGACCAAAGCCAGGTGTGGTGGCACATGCCTGTAATCCCAGGACTGTGGAAGCTGAAAACGGGAGGATCACTACCTGTCTGAGCTGATAGTGAGACCCTGTATCAAATACATTTAAAAAAAAAAGTTTGTGTCTGGTATCAACTGCACCAATGTCAATCCCAGATTTTGACACTGAGAATATAACCACTATGGGGTGTGTGTTTTGTGCTGGAGGTTGAACCCAGGATCTTTACACTGAGCTATATCCCTAATTCTCTCCTCTTTATTTTGAGATAGGTTTTTACTAAATTGCTAAGTTGCCCAAGAGTATCAGGGTTTTAGGTATACATTACTAAACTGGCTTATAAATTTAAAACAATTTTGAAATAGGTAAACTAAGCTCACTGATCTAAGTCAGGAGGGTGACTCTGATGACAGGAGCAGTAGTGACGAGGAGTGTCATGAGTGCTGTCCCTGGGGGTTTTGCTCTCTGAGGGCATGCAGGCTAAGCTGCACTGTGCCTCTGTATGTGTGCTGAGCTTCCAAGCAAAAGGCTAAAAAGCAACACACAGGAGCTGTGGCTGTTAACTCAATGGTACAGTACTTGCCTAACATGCATGAGGCCGAGTTCTATACTTAGAACCATAAGAAAAAAAATTTTAAGTACATAAATCAATGTAAATGTTAATAAAACTCCTGAGGGGGCTGGAGAGATGGCTCAGTAGAATAAGCACTTGCATGGCAAGCGCAACAGCCTGAGTTCAACCCCCAGTTCTGCAAAGAAAGAAAGAAAGAAAGAAAGAAAGAAAGAAAGAAAGAAAGAAAGAAAGAAAGAAAGAAAGAAAGAAAGCAAGCAAGCAAGCAAGCAAGCAAGCAAGCAAGCAAGCAAGCAAGCAAGCATGTTCATATTGGGCCAAGGAGATAGCTCAGTAGAATAAGCATTTGCCTGGCAAGTGCAAGGACCTGAGTTCAATGCCCAGTTCCACCAAAAACAAAAAACAACAACAACAAAAAAAACCCTCCTGAGGATAAAGGACAAATGACAGACTGTCAGAGCAGACTGGGCCATGCCCCTCTTGTAGCCTAACCCAACAACAGTTGTATCTGTACAGCCTGCATCCTAAGAGTGTTCAAAAAATAACTTCAAAAAGGAAGAATATGAGGGAGAGATTATCTATGGCGACAAAAGTATTTGCCACCTGGCTCTTGACAGAAAAAGTTTGCCGACTCCTCTTACTGATGATGCTACAGGGATGACAGTGATGTGAACTAAGCTTGAAAAGCATTTTGAGATTATCAGAGCAATTTGCACACTGTATGCATATTTGATGGAATTAAATATGAGGCTGTGGCCGGGTGTGGTGGCACACTCCCAGCACTAGGGAGGCTAAGGCAGGAGCATCACCATGAGTTTGAGGCCAGCCTGGGCTACAAAAGCAAGTTCAAGGTCAGCGTATACTTGCTAATGAGACCCTATTTCAAAACAAAGTACAAGGGTGTACGGCAGGGTAATGGGATGGATATGATCAAAATATGTTATATGAATGTATAAAAATACCACATTGGGCTGGAGAGATGGCTCAGTGGTCTAAGGCACCTACTTAGAACAAGCTTGGCAAAGCATCAGGGACCACGGTTCAATCCCCCAGCAC
>NW_004524729.1:6043620-6048266 GCF_000260255.1 Octodon degus | reverse complement strand
TTTTGTGGAACCAGGGATTGAACTCAGGCCCTTGCGCTTGCCAGGAAAGCGCTTATTCTACTGAGCCATCTCCCCGGCCCCCACTTTTCTCTTTTTGCTGAGACAAAATACCGAAGACTTAATGTAAAAGGAGAAAAGGTTTTATTTTGACTCATAGTTTGATGAGGTTTCAGTCCACAGTTGGCTGCCTCCAAGGCAGGGTGTCATGGCAGAGGGACATCACAGAGGAGAAACAGTTCATGGTGGGAAGAAGGCAGGAAGGCAGCAAAGTAGCAAAGAAGGAACAAGCAGCAAGTGACAGCAGCCCTCTTGCTGTCCCTTATATTCTATCCAGGGTACCCACCTTTAGGGCAGGCAGCACTCACACCCAGGATGGGCCTTGCATTAGCCACACCCAGAATGACACCAAAGCAATCTCTGGGCCCATGTAATAATCACACACGCTGAGTCTAGTCTCACATTCTAGATCCGCCTCCAGTAAGTTCCACTGATGACCTTTTCAGCCCCGTGGGGGACATTAGTCATGCTCATACAGAAACCAGGACAGAGATGACAGAGACATGGGAGTTCCTAGATGATGGGTTTTTTGTAGATGATTTAATCTAATTTTTACATGTTTGAACAAATTTTGTTCCTTTGCTAGGCTCTGGGCCACTCCGTGAGTCTGGGAAAACAGAGAAGGAAGGCTCACTCAGCCATGCCAGTTTCAGTCAGCATGGGCACAAGTGGACACCTGGATGACTGACATAAATCATGTTTTAGTGACACAAGGGAACAAGGTGGCTTTTAGTGAAAGATTCAAGATGTATGTATATGTGAGAAAAATAATTTGCAATACTCCAAGTCTGGTATTAATGTGTGAAAACTAGCAACTGTGAGTCTACTGAATGACTTCAGTGGAATGTGTATTACACAATCAACTGTAGCCATTCTTAGAGATTATCACAGGAAACTTCTAGCTCTTATTAATTTTTTTTTAATGTATTTGGTTGTTGCAGGATCTCACTACACAGCTTAGACTCATGGTGCTCCTCTTGCTTTCAGCCTCTCCAGCATTGGGATTACAGGCAGGCGTGTGCCACTATGCCCAGACTCTGGCCAGCTCAGCCCATCCTGGGGATGGGGATGGCATGGCATGTGATGCTGGGGATTGAACAGCAGTCTCTGCACTTGTCTAAGCTTGCCTAAGCAGGATCTTTAGTCTGCTAAGCTATCTCACTGACCCCAAACTCATTAATTTAATGCATTAAGAACTAGATAGGGCTGGTGAGATGGCTCAGTGGTCTAAAGCACCTACTTAGAACAAGCTTAGCAAAGCACAGGGACCGCGGTTCAATCCCCCAGCACCACATGCCAGCCAGCCCTGCCCCCTGGTGGGCTGAGCTGGCCACACACACACACACACACACACTCACACTCACAAATAAAATTAAAAAAAAAAAAGAACTAGATAAAGGAAGAAAAGACAAATATATGAGCCAGTAAAATTATAAAGAAATATCTAAAAGTGGCAGACTACAATAAATTATGAAATTCATAATTTCACTGTTAACTTGGCTGAAGTTCTCCCTAGGTGTACAATAATATCCCCCAGCCCTAGACCACCAGAGATCAGGACCTGATTTTGGGGAGTGATCCTCACCAGAGCCAGCTGCCAGAGCCAGCTGATGTAAATAAACCTGCCACCAAATCCTGGTTGTTGTTTCAGTGTTTCTTTCTTTTCTTTTCTTTTTTGTTTTTGTATTTTTAGGAAAGAGACTACAGTGTTCAGGGTCTCACTACTAGATCAGAGTCTTAGTGATCTGCCTGTTTTATAGCATCCCAAGAGCTGGGATTACAGGTGCGCACCACCACACCTAGTCTCAATTGCAATCTCAGTGAACCCCGGGGGGTGGGGCCGGCACAGCAGGCCCAGGATAGAACCCCGGCCCCTGTGCCTGCTTGCAGATGCTTTAATCCACTGAGCTATTTGGCTGGCCCTGTTTCAGTGTTTCTGTTTGCCATTGCAAACTCAACAGCAGACACAAGCTGCCACCATGTCTTCCCAATCAGTGTTTAAAGTCTGGAGGGAGCTGGGCATGGTGGTGCAAGCCTGTAATCCCTGCACTTGGAAGGCTGAGGCAGGAGTATTGTTACAAGTTCAAAATCAGCCTGGGCTGCAAAGTAAGCTCAAGGCCAGCCTGAGCTTTGTAAGGAGACCTTGCCTCAAAAAGAGGATGTGGGGAGGGAGGGAGGAAGAAAGAGAGACAGAGAGGGGAAAGGAAGGAGAAGGTGGAGGGGAGGGGAGGGAAAGAGAGGAGAAGGAGATGGGAGGGGGAGGGGGAGAGAGACAGAGAAAGAGAGAGTGAGTGAGTGTCTGGAGGGGCTGAAGCCCATGTGGGGTTGAGAGTAAGGCACGAAAAGATGAGCTACAGCTAGAAGACGGATTCACTCTTCTGCAAAAGACCAATGCTAGCTTCTGGGTACAGTGGCAAATGACAGTATCCCAGCTACTGGAGAGGCTGAGGCAGGAGAATTGTAAGTTCACAGAAAGCCTGAGCAGCTCAGTGAAACTTGGTATTAAAAAAGGGGGGGCAGGGCATAGTGGCACATGCCAGGAATCTCGGCACTTGGCAGGACAATCACAAGTTGAAGGCCAGTCTAGGATACACGGTGAGTTCAAGGCCAATCTGAACTAAACAGTTAAATTCTCTCTCAAACATTTTTTTTAAATTAAAAAGGGGGGTTAGCGGTATGCTCAGTGGTAGAAAGCCCTTGGGTTCAATTTCTGTCCCCCCTCAGAAAAGAAAAAGAAAACCCTAATGGACATATTATCACTGCTTGCTCTGAAGTAGTAAGTGCTCTGAATACACAGGCACGTTTCCCACACAGAGAAACACAAACATGAACAGATGGACAGCTAAGGTTCTTCATGAAAAAGGCATGGTCTAGGACTTTGTGTCAATTATAGGAAAAGCTGGCCCCAGTGTGGGCAGGAAGCAGCTGCTTACTTCTGAGCAGACCGTCACAAACATCTCTGAAATGCACTTTCCTACTCAAACTCAAGTCTCAAGTCAGCCATCCACACTGCTCCCCTTGTGTCCCACTGAGCAGGCAAAACTCTACCCCCGAAGCCTGAGCCACCTGCAGTGACAATTTTGGCTGCTCAGAAAAAGTGGACTTCAAACATCATTACCTGTTCAGTTTTTCTTGCAATGAGATTGCCAATGGTCTTGCTGAAAAAGCTGGCAAGCAGAGGGTTGAGTGGTGGTTCTCGGTCCAGGAAGTCATACAGACGGTTCAGCAGACTCTCATCCCCACCTAGTCTGTCACTGATCTGCGGCACATCACAAGTCAGAAGCTCACAGGCTGTGTTTGGGTATCTAAAAGGGCACAGTCCAAGCACTGGAGGTGAAATTAGACTTCTTCAACTCTCAGGAAGCAGCTTAAATATTCTGTTTCTAAGGAAACAGACCCATGGAATAAGAACAAGGTGGACAGACTTCAAAACAGAGTAAATATTATCCTGTAACCAACTGGCATTTTGATTACTAGAAGCTTAAAAGTCTTAACACCACTGACATGCTTCTTATCCCCTGTATTCTGATCATTTCCTTTCTCTAAATTACCTTTTTTAAATCTCTCTCTAGGTCTTCACACTTACCTGCCAGACCTCTCACTTTCTGCTTAACTACACTGTTTTAACGGAGTCCAATTCCCACTCACCTGCCTGCATTCTTCCCTCTGCACAGGAAACCTACCATTTCTCTCTTACCCTCAGCCTGTCCTTATCTTGCCATATCTGAAAGCACACATCCAAACTGTCCTAAATTTGGAAAAATATCACATCTGCAATATTTTGTAACTACTTTTCAGCCGGGTGTGGTGGCGTACACCTGTAATCCCAGCATTCAGGAGGCTGAGGCAAGAGGACTGTTGTCAGTTTGAGACCAGTCTGGGCTACAAAGTAAGCTCAAGACCAGCCTGAACTGCACTGCAAGATCCTATCTCAAAAAAGACAAGTAAGTAAATAAACAAATCTACTTGTCAAACAGGTATTGGTTTAATAGGTTTTAAAGTTTGTATAAGAGGACTGGGAATATAGTTCAGTGGCACAGTGTCTTCCTGGCAAGCACAAGGTTCTGAGTTTAATTCCTAGTACTAAAATAAAATAAAATAAAATTTAAATAAGGAATAAGAGTTTGAGTTAAATATGGCAAGTAGGGCACAAAGGCTTATTGATAGTCCCTCTCACAAATTCTACTGAATAATGCAAAGAATTAAAAAGACAAGAAAAGAGGCTGGGTATGGTGGCATATACCTCTAATCCTAGCACTCAGGAGGCTGAGGCAGGAGGATCACAGTGAGTTTAAGACCAGCCTGGGCTATATAGTGAGTTCAAGGCCAGTCTGCATTACAAAGAGGGAGGGAGGGAGGCAGGAAGGCAGGGAAGCAGGAAGGCAGACAGGCAGGCAGGTAGATGGGCGGGCAGGCAGGCACAGCCAGACAAAAAAAAAGCAGAAATGACACCGGACCAGGCCTGGAAAACTTGGCTAAACAAGTCCAAGGAGGGGCTGGAGAGATGGCTCAGTGGTCTAAAGCACCTACTTAGAACAAGCTTGGCAAAGCATCAGGGACCGCGGTTCAATCCCCCAGCACCACATGCC
>NW_004524729.1:6039054-6043485 GCF_000260255.1 Octodon degus | reverse complement strand
CAACTCCAAGGAAAGCAGAATCCTCAGTGTCTGCACAGAGCAGCACCAACTAGAAGTGAGGCCTGGTCATCAATGAGAAAGGCGGGAGCAAAGAGCAGGGTAGGCTGAAAACTGCCACAGAGCAGGACATGCAGACCCTCCCGAGGCTAGAAAGGGTTACTCCAGGGAGAAGTGAACCAACCTAGCTCATAACTCAGGGACACCAAGCGTCAGTAATAAGATGCTCTCCAGAACAAGACGAGATGCCCCACACATTCACTGAGTCAACTTGCAGGATACTAATGGACCTCTGCCCCTCTCCTGAAGGAAACGATGGGAAAAAGAGAAAAGCCAACCAGTTGTCATCCAAACAAATAACTGGGTACCCTTCACTTTGGATGAAGCTTGACCACACTCCTCTCAGACTTCACATTATGCAGGGTTTAAGGCCTCACTCTTTTGTCTTTTAAAATAGGTCTCACTTGTAGTCTAGTGGGCCTCTGAACTCACTATGTAGCCCCGCCTACCCTCAAACTCAGTAATCCTGCTGCCTTAGCCTCCTGAATGCTGGAACTATAGATTTGTGCCACCACACCCAGCTAAAGCTTCACTTTTGAAAGGATGCAGCACTAATTAAGACAAGGCACACAGAGGAAAGTCCAGATGACTTTAAAAAACCACACTAGTCTCAGAGGCAATATGACACACTGAGGCACTGTGCAGAATAAGAACTGGGAGCTTTGGTTCAAATATCTGGGTTGGATGTGGTGGCACACGCCTGTAATCCTATAGAGGCTGACGCAGGAGGACTGCATTTAAGGCCAGCCTGGGCAATTTAGTGTGACCTGTCCTATCTCAAAGTAAGATACAAAAGATTTAGCTCAGTGCCCATCAGTAACACATAATGCACACATGCACACACAATCATAGAATCAGGCAAGATGATGTATGCCTGTAGCCCCAACACCCAAGAAACTAGGGCAGGAGGCTCACTGGATCCCAGGAGTTCAAGGCCAGACTGAGTAACACTGTGAAACCCTGTTTCAAAAATGAAAAACAAGGCTGGGAGTGGTGACTTGCACACCTGTAGTCCCAGCACTCGGGAGGGAGGGAAAGAAAGAATGAATGGAAGAAATAACAAAAGGAAGGAAGGAAGGAATAAATCTGACTGTAATCCCAACACTCAGGAGGCTGAGCTGAGGCAGGAGGATAGCTGTGAATTCCAGGGCAGTCTGGGCTACATAGTGAGCTCAAGGCCATCCTGAACTGCATAGCAAGACCCTGGTCTCAAAAAGCCAATAAATAAATAAATAAATAAATAAATAAAATAAATCTGAGAATAAGAAAACACTCTTAGAAATTAAAAATAGAATGATAGAAATCTGAAAAGTCAACCAAAAGATGAGAACTTAAACCTCTCCAATGTAAACAAAAAGGCAAAGATAACATATTTCATATTTAGAGCAAAAATAAGAAAAAGTACTCTAACACAACTAGAATTTCCCAAAAGTAGAGAACAAAAAAAAAAATTGGAGAAAAAGTCATCAGGGAAATAATATAAGAAATTTTCCTGTACTATGAAGGGCAATCCATTTTCTGAGCCCCCTTCAGTCCCTCTTAGAAGAAGCTTTCTTTTTCCCAATAAATTCTTCCCTCTCTTAACCTCTGTTGTTCCTAGAATTCATTCCTGATTTTAGAGAATATAAATTCAGCATTCCACACACCTAGTAAGGTGTTACTAAATTGTGCAGGCTGGCCTCAGACTTTCAATTCTCCTGGTGAGCCTCCCAGTAGCTGGAAACACAATTTACATAACTTCAAGAGGAGGAGGCAAAGGCTCCATCTTCACCTTTAACTGGAAAGATGTCACAGTCACACTGTGCAGACGGACATTAGGATAGAAGATAATATTGCCAGTATCTTTGGACGATACAATCTGCCACAAATATTTTAAAATACCTGTTGGATATTCTGTGTAGTGTCTCAGCCCATAACTTGTCTATGTTTTCTACTAGATTATCTTTTTCCTTATTCCCTGGTAAAATGCATTCTGGATGCTAGCCCTCCCAACAATACCATAGATATATGTATTACAGATATTTTTCCCCATTAAAAAAAGTTCATGAATTTGCAGACTAAAAAGGGCCCATGGAATGCCCAGCATAATAAATGAAGATAGCTGGGCATGGTGACACACACCTGCAATCCCAGCACTCAGAAGGCTGAGGCAGGAAAATCCTTGCAAGTTTGAGGCCAACCTAGCCTACAAAGTGAGCTCAAGGCCAGCCTGAACTGCATAGAGAAATCCTGTCTCAAAAAGACAAAAAAAAAAAAAATTTAATGAAAGTACAGTCATTTATTTGGACCTTAGTATGAATATATAAAATCTGCCTACAGTTGGGCTCATTTACTCTGTTCCACCTGTTTACTTACATAAGATTTTCCCTAGAGCTACATGTGTTCTCTTTGTTTCATTTGCTTGGCTTTGCGCATATCTATTGCTAATTTCTCTCAAACTCTCACCTCTGGAGCTCTTCTAGATTACCAATTACCAATGTGAAATCCTTATCCTGATCATACTAGCTGTCTGCCCTCCATGTCTGCCACTTGCACTTTGCTCTAATTTTTCACCAAACTGGGAGACAATTGGGAGAAAGGTGGGGGCAATGAACAGTGATGTGACCATAACAGCCTCCAGGATGGTCATCCTGTCCTCAAATCCCTCCACTGTCAGAAAGGGACTGGCTAACCATCACAGATCCAGTATTGACAGGCTGCCCTGTCATCCAGTCTTGTTTTCCTCATGAGATTAAAAACCAGCAAAAGATTTTCTGTGAAGGACCTGATAGCAAATATTTCTGACAGTCTCTGTCAGAAATGTATGGAACTATATTGTATATGGATGAGTGTGTCTACCAAGACGCTACTAGTGGACAACAAAAGATGGTTTTCATGTCATTAATGTGTGTAACAAAGTATTCTTCCTTTGGCATTTTCAACTATTAAAAATATAAACTCTTTTTAGCTCACAGGCCACACAAAAGCAGGACATTTCACTTTGCTAACCCTGTTCTAAGATTTTGCCACCACAGGCATGTATTTCACAGTTCCTTATAAGCACCTGGACTTGAAAGCAGCTGTCACTCAACCCTAGCTCTCCCTGGGGACAGTGTGACCTCTTCATGGAGCTACATCTACAAAACCTGGCGGCTGGGTCTGCCTGCCACCTGAAATGTTATCCCAGTTCTGTTGTTGTTGTTCCTCGCATGCCTTCACGGCATGTTGGCCAGCGGGAGAGTTGTGAGGTTCGAACTCCAGCCACCTGAGGCTGACAGCTTTGTGGAAGCAGCCACTTAAAGGACTGAGCTAGGCCCAGGCTCCTGTTATCCCAGTTCATGTTCTGTCCTCACTCAAAGCTCCAACCATCTTGCCACACTTCCCCTACCTGTTCTGTCATCTTCTAACATACTGGTCAAATGCTAAATGGAGAATTTTATGAAAAACTTTTGAGAATCATCAGTATCACTAATGACAATGACATACTTCCTTCAAGTTGGTGAGGTCAGTGAAGCATATTCTAGATTTCAAATACCTGTACTGCGTTTATCTCTGGCCTGTCCCTTCTGCCAGGGTAGGCCCAACTCTAGAGCAATTTGATAGAACTCTCTATCATAGGATTAGTCCTTTTCTTTTAGTATACTGTCAATAAAAATGCTCTGACCATGCCAACTTAGTTCAAACTTACATATAACTCAGAATGAGAAAACATGTACAACCAGAGCTTCTGAATTCTTTTTTTCTTTGTTGGGGGGGGGGCGTTACAAGGGATCAAACTCAGGACCTTGTACTTGCCAGGCACTTATACTGCTGAGCTATCTCCCTGACCCTGAGACTCTGAATTCTTCAACCTCACAAATGACAAAACCCACAGTGGCTTCATTTTTCAGATGGGGTAGGTGTTTAAGGGCTGCATCTCCATGAGAAGTCTTAGCCCTGGCTGTCCTCAGACGCTGCCCATGTTCCCTGAGTGCTACACAGCACTAGGCCTGGTTTAGCTTCAGTACATACTTGAAGCGGACCTTCTCTTCCATGTCCCAGGGGGGGTCCTGAGTGATGAGGTTCACCAGTTCCTCCATACACTGTGGTCTGCACAGAAAGTCCAGTAGCTTCCGGTTCTGAGCCTTACATTCTTGCAGGATGTCATCTTCATCCATTAACTCCTGTAGTGTCACATGTTCTTTGTCCAGAAGCTTGTCTATATGGGATGTGGTATTCAAGTCAAACTTCCAGAACATCGTGATGGCCACAAAGCTATAAGAAGGGAGAAAACGTCACTCACTCCTCTCTCCTCTGACTGCCACCTGCTGCACTACCCCAAGAAGTCCATTCTGACATGAATACACAAAATTCCTAGGGGGCTCAGGATTGGGGATTGGGCTTTCCTCAATATAT
>NW_004524729.1:6020545-6038337 GCF_000260255.1 Octodon degus | reverse complement strand
GTAAAAATATTGTATTCATCCTATAACATACTTACAAAATAAGATTGGCTGCGGCTGCAAGTGGCCAGCTATGTGCAAAGGCTGAGCTGCCCAAATGAGATTTAGGAGCTCTGCACCCAGTCTCAAGCCTCCAACCTCTGACAACACCCTAGCTTTATGTCCTCTGCTCTCAGCTTCAAAACTGCCACTAACTCCAGCCAAACCACACACCGGCCACATTTACTTCCTGCAGGTGGCCGGAGCGCTGCAGTCTCCAGGAGTCACCTGACCATAAAGACATTGCGCCTCTCTCACCCAGTCTGCACTTCTTCCCTACACGCTCTCCCCAGCAGACCGAGCAAAGACGTGGCCCCTCAGTGCTTCCTGCTGAGATGAATGCTGTACATACACACGAACACATGCAGCAGAGGATGATGCAATTTATCCAGGTGTTTGATAGAATTCACCAACAAAACCAGGTGAACCTAAAGCTGTCCATGGTGACTTTTCAAATGAATCCTACTTCTTTTAATACATTAAACCAAATTTTATCTTCTACGTCTTGTTCCTGTTTTTTAGTAATATACACTGCTAACTCAGTTTGATCATACCATCTAAATTGGTTAAATTATTTAGCAAAGAGTTACTCGTATACTATTATTATTTTAAAATTGAGTAGGGTGCCAGCCTGGTGGCACATGCCTGCAATCCCCGCACTTGGGAGGCTGAAGCAGGAGGAGCCTTGCAAGTTTGAAACCAAGCTGGGCTACAAAGCAAGCTCAAGACTAGCTTGAACTGCACAGCAAGACCCTGTCTCAAAAAGACCCCCCAAAAAAACAAGCAAACAATAGAACTGAACATGGTCTATAATAATGGTCCCTTTTTTGTTTCTACACATTAGTAATACCTGTTTTGTAAAACAGTTTTTGTTTTTCCCCTATTACTTGTTAATTTTCCTTTTCTTCTTTTTGGTATTGGGGACTAAACCCAGGGCCTTTACACTGAGTATATCCCCAACCTTTTTAATTTTGCAAAAGGGCCTCCTTAAGTCAATAAGTTGCCCAGGATGGGCTTAAATTTGAGATCCTCTTGCCTCAGCTTCCTACAGTGTTAGGACTAGAGGTGTATGTTACCACGCCTGATTTATTTGTTAATTTTCTACTGCCTGATTTCTTTTTTGTGTTTGTAACCTCTTTTCTACTGTATCAATCTTCTCCTGGCTTATGGTAGAACCTTAGATCACTAATTTTTCTTTCTTTCAAATTATAAGCACTTAATGGTACGAATTCTCCAAGTGTATCTTACATACTTCAGTATTCTTGCATTTTCATTGAATTCAAGATCTCTCTAATTTCTCATGATTTTTATTTGACTTATAGGTGAATTAGTAGCACAATGCTTAATTTTCCAATTATTTTGATATTTATGAATAATTTTTTGTTATTGTTTCCCAATTTTGTTGTGGTCAAAGAGCATGCTTGCAGGGCTGGCCAGATAGCTCAGTGACTAAGACTAAGTGTGGTGGTGCGTGCTTGTAACTCCAGTACTTGGGAGGCTGAAAACAGGAGGATCACTAAGAGTCCCATCTAAGTAGTGAGACCCTGTAGACCTTGTACTAAATACATTTATTTAAATAAATAAGAGCATTCTTGTACTGGAAGGGGTGGGTAGTACATGCCTATAACACTAGGACTGCAGCAGGCTGGGATAAGGAGCCCAAATTCAAGCCCAGCACAGGCAACTTAGGCATTTAGAGAAATCCTATCTTACAAAAAATGGGGGTTAAGGGGGCACAGCAAGAGAAATCACTAACAGAGTGAACAGACAACCCACAATGTAGGAAAAAAATGTTTTCCAGTTGTTCCTCAGACAAAGGATTACTATTGAGAGCATATAAAGAGACTACTGGACTATACTGGATTATTTTGCCGAATTCACACACCTACAATATTTAAATGGCAATGGAATACCAATCTCTGACAAAACTAAACAAAAAAGGGGCATATAAATGAAGGACCATTTTGTAGTGATACACACACACACACACACACACACACACACAAAATAGGATAGATATACAGCTACTTTCTCTTAATTCAATTGGAAGAAAGATTTGTATTAACAGTGTTTGGACACGATATCATGTCTGCATCTTGTACTATGAATAACTACTATGACAACAACAATATGCAATGTATTAATTATTGTAACTACCCTACTAACCTGTTCTGAAACTGTCTCATTGCTATTTGTTTCTCAATAAAATTAATAAAAAATAAAAAAACCTCAAAAAAAATCAGACCTCTCAAATGTAGAGACCAAATCCAAAAATGGGCATCTGAGATAAATACACACTTCCCAGATGAAAAATTTAAACAACACAAAAAAGTTCAACATCACTAGTTATTCAAGAGAGGTAAATTAAAACAACACTGAGATTGAATCTCACCCCAGAAAAAATGGCTGTCAACAACAAATCAACCAACAACAAATGCTGGCAGGGCTGTAGGGAAAAAAAAATCAACCCTTCTCCATGTTGGTGGGAATGCAGACTGGTGCACCCAGTGTAGAGATTCCTAAAAGACTAGGAACTAGAGGTCCCATTTGACCCCACTATTTCCCTTCTGGGTAACTTCCCAGAAGAACTAAAAACATCTTACCACATATATGGTAGCTAAATCTTGGAAACAACCCGAATGCCCATAAAATTGAGGAAAAGATAAAAAAAAAAAAAAAAAAAAAAAAAAAAAGAACATGACAGAGAATAAATATTTTACTACATACAGAACCTGTCTGTTCTTCAAGGAAAAAAAAAAAAAAAAAAAGATGTGATCTTTTTATACAGTGGACAGACTTGCCCTGAAGACATCCTGAATGGTCAAAAAAAAAAAAATTTTTTTTTTCTGATCAAGGAGAGTATGGGGCCAAAGAGGAAAGTGATCGATAATGTAGAGTGTGCCTAAGGAGCATCACATGGAGAGAAAACATTCTCTCAGGCTTTCACAGAGAGCACAATGGCCAAGCAATGGCCATGATTCATCCACATGGCTGACACTGACAAAGGATCTACAATCTGAAGCACAGGATCTCAGGATAAATCCTGAGGGGATTTCATTGACCTTATCAGGCCCAAAAGCTACAACTCTTGTTGCATAGGTCCTGCTTCACCTTGGTCTTAACCATCCAGCAGAAAAGTATAAAAATGAAGTGTAAGAAGTAAAGCCATGGTGTTATGTTGCTCTGTGGGGGACTCAGGTCAACAATTTCTGACATTGCCAGTGAAGCGGAAGACCCAATACTATTATGGACTACTGGACTCTTTTAGAATATTTTGCTGAGTTAACACACCTATAATATTCAAATAACGGAACTTAACAAAAAAAGGGATACAGATGAATGTCCATTTTGTATCTGTGTATTCAAAATGGTTAGGATATATATAGTTACATTCTCTTAATGAATAGAGGGATTTGTTCTAATAGTGTTTGTAAATAGGATATCAAGTCCACATCTTGTACAGCAATTAACCACTAGGAATAATGTATGCAATGTGTTAATTATTGAAACTGTTCTACCAATTTGGTATGAAACTGTCTCACTGCTATTTGTTTCTCAATAAAATTATGGGAAAAAAAACCCTCCTTTTTATACAATGGAGTATTACTTGGCCATTAAAAGGGTAAGTGTGAGGCATTGATAAATGGATGCAAGTTAAGACCAAATTCATAACTGAAATAAGTCAGATGCACATGTACAAACATAATATTGAGACTGGCCTATAGCTCACTGGACTAAAGCACCTGCTTAGGCAGAACACAGTGGCTAGGGTTTGATCCCTGGCATGCTGTGCTGGCCCCAGTGGGGTGTGCTGAGAAGGAAATTGAGACTGAACGTGGTGGCATGTGCCTGTAACCCCAGCTCTTGGGAGGCTGAAAACAGGAGAATCACTCCAAGTCCGATCTATGCAGTGAGACCCTGTAGACCCCGTCCTAAATACAGAAGAAAAAAACCATCATATTGTTTCCCTAGTATGAGGAGCTGAACGAGTAAATAAGATTCAAATTATACAACAGATATTGTGAAATGGGAAGAAACTGTTCAAAGAGAAAGAGAAACTGGGATGGGGAAAGGAGAAAAGAAGGAAGAGAACAGTGACAACAGCTATACTACTAATTTCTCTTAGTTCATGGAAAAGAAAGGTTTGTGCTAATATTGTTTGGACAATTAAATGGCTGTATCTTGTACTTTGAGTAAATGATTTAAAAATAACAATTTAAAGATATACAATGTATTAAACCATTGTTACTCTATTATCTTGTTTTGAATATTTGTTTTACTTTTTTTTCTTTTTTTCTTTCTTTCTTTCTTTCTTTCTTTCTTTCTTTCTTTCTTTCTTATGTATTTGGTTGTTACAGGGTCTCACTATGCAGCTCAGACTCATAGTGATCCTCCTGTTTTCAGCCTCCCCAGTGCTGGAATTACAGGCATAAGCCACTTCACCCAGACTCTGTGGATAGCTCAGCCCACCTTCGGGATGGGAGCTGGCATAGCACATGGTGCTGAGGATTGAACCCATTGAACCCGCGGTCCCTGCGCTTACCTAAACTTACCTAAGCAGGTGTTTTAGACTGCTGAGCTATCTCACCAGCCCCTTTTTTCTCTTTAAAATACTAATAAAGCCAGGTGTGGTGACACACACCTGTAATCCCAGTGCTCTGGAGGCTGAGGCAAGAGGATCACTGTAAATTAGAGGCCAGCACGAGCTACATAGTGAGTCAAGATCACCCTGAACTGTATAGGGGGCCCTGTCTCATAAACAAACAAACAAAAAAACAAAACAAAAAAAAAAAAAAAACTGGGCAATGTAGCCACGGGCTCAATCCCAATAGAAAAGGAGAGAAGGGAAGGGAGGAGAGGATACAAAGGGGAGGAGAGGAAAAGAAAGATGCAAACTGGTATGGTTTCATTCCTTTTAACTTACTAAGATTCATCTTATGAGGCTAGAAGTAGAGCTCAGTGGCATAGCACTGCCTATGATGCACAAAGCCCAGAGTTTAATTCCCAAGATCATAAAAAATAAAGATTTGTCTTACAGCCTACTAAAGGAGTCAACAATTTTTTTTTTTTATAAGAATCAGCAGTGTAGCAAGAGTCTGTACCAAACAAACAAATACACAGAAGATGCCTTTTATCAGGTTTAGGAAATTTCTTTGTTTCTAAGTTGTTGCTTTTTATTTTGCTTTTGGTTTCTAATTTATTGATGTTTTTGTGTTTGTATTGAGAGAGAGTCTAGCTGTCCAGGGTAGCCTTGAACTGATCATGCATCCCAGACTGGCCCCAAACCTGTGAAGACCCTCCTGCCCTAGCCTCCCAAGTGCTGGGATTACAGGCATGTACCACCGTGCCTGGCCTAAAGTATTTTTTTTTATTTTATTTTTCCTTTATTTTTTAATTTTTTTTAGGTTATATTGCATTTGATTTCTTTTTTTGACATCAGTTATTTTATTTTAAAGGAAAAAAAATAAAAACAATGGTACAAAATCTCAAAAAAAGATTTTAGGAGAGTAACAATGGTTAGTACATTGTGTATTGTTACTGCCAAAGTAGTTTCTCATATTACAAGATATAGGCAAGAAATAATAAATAAACAACATAGGTACAAACCTCTGTTGTTTTTTTTTGTTTTTGTTTTGTTTTTTTTTGTTTGTTTGTTTGTTTTTTCAAAGTCGGGGATTGAACTCAGGCCCTTGCGCTTGCCAAGAAAGCACTTATTCTACTGAGCCATCTCCCTGGCTCCTCTCTGTTTTTTTTAAAGTCAACAGAAAATGGAAATATACTTTTTAAAGTTTCTAATACTAGAAGATATCATACAATGTCTTTTAAATAAATTGTACCACCATGCCTGGCCTAAAGTATTTTTTAAATCATGAAAAGGTTTCGGATTTTTCTCCAAATTACATAAAAAACAACCATGTTAGTAACTACAATGTTCTATATGTACAAGGTCTCATTATGTAGTTTAGGCTGGCCTTAAACTATGAAGCCCAAGTTGACCTTAGGCTCAGAGCAATGTTCCTGCCTCAGCCTCCCAATGCAGGACCACAAGTGTGTGTCACTATGCCAAGCTGATTAAGCCTTCTATGTGCTCACTTATTTTAGGTCTACTTATATCACTTAATGAGTGAAGGCTGGATCTTTAACTATGCTACGGATTTATTCATTCTCTTAATTCTGTCCCATTTCCATGTGTTTTTATTTTTTTATCATTATTTGGCTACATATTTAGGATTGTTACGCCTTTGTTTGTTTTCTTCTACCAGGCATCAAAGTCAGGGCCTTGCACTTGCCAGGCAGATGCTGCGCCACTAAGTCATATCTGGAGCTCTGTTACGCCTTTTTGACTGTCTGAGCTTTCCAAAATGGCTCTATCTGGCAGTATACCTGAAGCCCACTTTATCTGATACTAGTAGTATAGTACACCACTCTTATGATTCATTTTGCCATATCCTTTAATTCTCTTATTTTCAATATATTTATGTCTTTAAAGTGTTTCTTGGGCCAGCTAAATAGCTCAGTGGATTAAAGTGCCTGCAAGCAGGCGCAGGGGCCAGGTTTGGTCCCCAGACCTGCCCCCGGGGCATGCTGAGACAGCAATTGAGACTGGACGTGGTGGTGCATGCCTGTAATCCCAGCTCTTGGGAGGCTGTAAACAGGTGGATCACTACAAGTCCGATCTAGTAGTGAGACCCTGCACACCCTGTACACCCTTCCCTAAGATACAAAAACAAATAAGGTGTTTCTCTTATAAAGAACATGATTGGGTCTTGCTTTGTTAGTCATTGTGTTATTCTCTGCCTTCTAATTGGAGCATACAGAACACTGTAGTTACTAACATTGTTGTGTTTTGAGTAATTTGGAGAAAAATCCAATATCTCTCTCAAAACAAACAAAAACTTCAATAAATTAGAAATCAAAAAAAGTAACAACTTAGAAACAGAGAACCTGATAAAGGGCATCTTTTCTTTTCATGCATTCATTCATTCATTCATTCATTCATTTGGTACACAGTCTTGCTACACATCTTAGACTCCGTAATCTTCCTGTCTCAGCCTCCACAACACTAGGATTACAGGTGTGTACCACCACTCCCGGTTTCTCTGGCCAGCACGACATGCCAGGGGTACTGCATACAGTACCAAGGATCAAAAAGAGGTCCTTGTGCTTGCTAGGCAGGAGCTTAGACCTCTGAGTTATCTCCCCAGCCCCAGGGTATCTTCTTCTTCTTCTTCTTTTTTTAATCCCCAGGGCATCTTCTAAAATACAACTATCAGCATACTTAATGGTGCAAAGATAGCATGTTTCCCCCAAGACCAAAACAAGGGCCCCTAGCCATCTTATTAAAGACTTTATTTTTAAAATTTTATTCTTTTACGAATTTAGGGCAAGATCTACAGGGTATAAAGGGTGTCAGTACATAGATCAGAGTCACAGTGATTCTCCTGTTTTTAGCCTCCCAAGAGCTGGGATTACAGGAACAAGCCACCATGCCCCATCGTCTCAGCACACCCCAGGAGTGGGGCCAGCACAGCAGGGATCAGCCGATGTGCTCTGCCCAAGCAGGAGCTTTAGTCTGCTGAGCTATCTGGCTGGCCCCTATTAAAGACATTAGTGAAGGTCTATATACAGATTAAAAAAGAAAATGTAGCTGTGTGTGGTGGTAACATCTCTATAATCCTAGCACTAGGAAGGCTGAGTCAAAAGGATGACCTCAAGTTTGAGGTCAGTTTGAGATACACAGTGAGTTCAAGCCCAGTCTGTACTACAAAGCAAGACCTGTTTCAAAAAGAAAAACAAAATTAAAAAAAGAAACTAAAAGACTATATTTACTCATAACTTAAAATGTCTTGGGGGCCAGGGAGATGGCTCAGTGGAATAAGCGCTTCCCTGGCAAGCGCAAGGGCCTGAGTTCAATATCCAGTTCTGCCAAAAAAAAAAAAAAAAAAAAAATTCTTGGCGCTCAGCCTGGTCGCTGGAGTCGCGCCGTGCCAGTGCCATGGCGCCTCGCGGGAGGAAGCGCAAGGCCGAGGCCACGGAGGTCTGCCCTGCAGGGAAGGTGGGGGCGGACGGTGGGGCAGAGGCCCAGGTGGTCATCGAACACTGCACCTGCTGACGCTTGTACGCGTGCCAGGCCGCGGCGCTGAGCCAGCGGTGGCGCTCAACCCGGTGGTGCAGCCGCGGAGGGGAAGCTTTGAGGTGACGCTGCGGCGCGCAGACGGCAGCGATGCTCAGCTCTGGACTGGAATTAAGAAGGGACCACCACGCAAACTCAAGTTCCGGGAGCCGCAGGCCGTGGTGGAGGAGCTGAAAAGGCATCTTACACAGGAGTTCGGGCGGAAAGCCCAGCTGAGCGTTTCTGTTCTGGTGCTGTCGGGGCATCTGTGACACGACATGGCCAAACTTCAGCCATGGACCTGAAGCCATGGTCTCTGGCACCGCAGAAACCAGCGCTGGCCTGAGACAGCCCACACAAAGGGTTGTAAACTGTTTGGATTTGGTTTGTTTAATAAAAGGTGAAATGTAGTACCTGGATGAGTTTTTTAAAAAAAAAAAAATGTCTTGGGCTAGGGAGATAGCTGGGCAGCACAAGTGCCTGCTTAAAATCCATATGAACAAGGGCCAGCCAGATAGCTCAGTGGATTACAGCGCCCTGGTATGCTAAACCGGCTCCGCCCCTGTGGCAGACTGAGACAGCAACTGAGACTGGGCATGGTGGCACATGCCTGTAATCCCAGCGCTTGGGAGGCTGAAAACAGGAGGATCACTATGAGTCCCTAGAGGCCCTGTACTAAATACATTAAATAAATAAACAAATAAAATCTATATGAATAAGAGCTACTGGAATAACTCTGTGGTACTGGGGATTGAACTCAGCACCTTGTGCTTGCCAGGCAGGAGCTTATTCTACTGAGCTATCTCCCTGGCCCCTGGAATAAGTGTTCTTTTTTGTTGTTGTTGTTTTTTTGTTTTGTTTTGTTTTGTTTTTGGCAGAACCGGGGATTGAACTCAGGCCCTTGCGCTTGCCAGGGAAGCGCTTTATTCCACTGAGCCATCTCCCTGGCCCCTGGAATAAAACTGAAGTTAGCAACCTTGCCCTTTACAAAGTCCATATACAAAAAGTAATTGTAACTGTATTTCTGTATATCAGCAATTAATAACTGCAAAATGAAAAATTTAAAAATTCTGTTTATAACATTAGCCAATAAGTATCCTACCTACTAGTAGCTTTGAAGGCTGATCAAAACGTACTCTTTGATTTCTGCCGTGGAGGGCAATGTGACTGTAACAGAACCAAGGTAACGATCGCTCCTTTGATTCTTTTTTGTGTTCTCCTGAGATAAAAATACTTCAAATGTATAATAGATTAGAAAATACTATTTGAAAAAAAAAAAAGAAAATACTATTTGAAATGGACATTATAGGAATATCTTGGCATACTGACCACAAAATACTACCCTGCCTGACAGAAAAGAAGTTTAGAGGAACCCCAGCATCCCATGCTGTGCAGTCTCAGCCTCAGATGCCTAGGCACAGGTGCCTACCATGCGGGCCCGGAACCCAGCATGGTGGCGCATGCCTGTAATCCCAGAACCCAGGACCTCTGCAAGTTTGAGACCAGCCTGGAAGCCACAAGTGTGAGCACAAGACCAGCCCAAACTATACATTGAGACCCTATCTCAAAAAAACAAAGAACCAAAACAAAACAAAACAACCAAAAAAAATTCTATTTGCAATAATATCTAAGACTATCCAGGCATCATGGCATACACCTGCAATCCCAGTACTTGGGGTTCTGAGCCAAGAAGACTGAACCAAGTTCGAGGCCAGCCTGGGCTACACAGTGAGTCCCAGGCTAGCCTGAACTATACAGCAAGAACCTGTGTCAGAAAAGACAAAAAAAGAAAGAAAAAAGAAAAAAAGAGTACCTAAGAGACGGTAAGATAGCTCAGAGGACTGAGGACCTTCTTAGGCAAGTGCAGGGACCAGGGTTCAATCTGAGGCACCACATGCCCTGCACACACTGAGGTGCCACTGAGACCAGGTGTGGTGATGCACACCTGTAATCTCAGCGCTGCAGAGGCTGAAACAGGAGGATCACTACGAGTCTGAGCTGCACAATAAGACCCTGTACCAAATACATTAAAAAAAAATCTAAGACCACAAAATACTCAGCATAATTTAATATGCGCAAGACCTACATAATGAAAACTATAAAACAGTGCTGAGAAAAATTAAATACTTAAATAAATGGAAAGACCAACGGGCTGGAGAGATGGCTCAGTGGTCTAAAGCACCTACTTGAAACAAGCTTGGCAAAGCACAGGGACCGCGGTTCGATCCCCCAGCACCACATGCCAGCCAGCCCCGCCCCCTGGTGGGCTGAGCTGGCCACACACACACACACACACACACACACACACACACACAATAAATAAATGTAATAAATAAATAAATAATTTTTAAAAAAAAAAAAAGACCAACTATACTAATGGCTTAGAAATTGCAGTATTATTAATATGTCAATTTTACCTACATGATCTATTAATTCAATGTAATCCCAATAATCCCTTTTTTTTCTTTTTGAGACAGGGTCTTGCTATGCTGTTCAGGCTGGTCTTGAGTTCACTTTGTAGCCCAGGCTGGTCTTGAACTCACAAGGGCCCTCCTTCCTGCCTCAGCATCTGAGTGCTACGATTACAGGTATGTGCCACCACATCCCACCCTTTTTTTTCCTGGTCAGCAATAGATTTATTTATTTTTAAGTCTTTATCAAATTAATTATCATAAATAGATTTACAGCAAGACTAACAGACCAAAACACATATAAAACTATTACACTAAATCAAGTACTCTTTCAGATATATTGGCTATACTACATTACAATTGCGCTCGCGCTCTCTCTCTCTCTCTCTCTCTCTCTCTCTCTCTCTCTCTCTCTCTCTCTGTTCTTTGAGACAAGGTCTTGCAATACTGCCCTGAAATCCACATACTCCAGGTTGGCCTTGAAAACTCTCAGTGGGGAGCAACCCACTCGGGTCCCCTTCTGTCCCTCTTCAGACAGGAACTTTTTTTTTTTGTATTTTAGGGGAGGGTCTACAGGGTGTTCAGGGTCTCATTACTAGATCGGACTCATAGTGATCCGCCTGTTTACAGCCTCCCAAGAGCTGGGATTACAGGCGTGCACCACCACATCCAGTCTCAATTGCTGTCTCAGTGTGCCCCAAGGGTGGGGCTGGCAGACCCAGGGATCAAACCACCAGCCCCTGCACCTGCTTGTAGCTTTCTTTACCCCAATAAATATATTCTACTCTATTTTTTTTTATTGCTCAGCTAACAAGTCTTTATTGAATAAGTACTACGTGCCAGCCATGATGCTGAGTCTTAGCAAAGAGAATACGAAAAAGACAGTCCCTGACTTCATGAAATTAAGAAATACAGGACATCAGCTGATACACAGACTGACCATCAGGGCAATGAACAGAGGACACCTGACAGTTTAAGGTTTGGAGATCTTCGGGAAGACTTTCCGGGTTTAAGGACGAGCAGTGATTGTCTTACTGAGAGAGCATGAGCGATGGTAGTCTGCACCCAGGGAAAGCACACATGCAGAGAGCAGCCCGCTGTGGGCATAGCACTATGGGCACAAGTACCGCTGGAGAAAAGCTCATGAGGTGGGAAGAGACAAGCCACGGCAGTGACTAGGCCATGGATGAGGTCGTGAGGTATGTCAGGGAACCCAGGCTTTCCATTGGCCACAAGAGGACTTCAGAAAGGGAGTGACCTTTTCAGACTGCATCTTCAGTACAACGCCTTGCCCACTGGATAAAGGACCAAAGTGCAGGAGACATGACAAACAGCTAACATGATGAGAGAATGCCGACCTGCACCAGGGTGGTGATAGTGGGCATAGTTTTATTGAGAAAGAAAAGCAGACATGACAGTGACTACAGGGTGACTCCCAAGGGCCTAGGAGGGATGGCACCTCCGCCTCCATTCCCAAGTAGGCTATCTTAGTTGCTCTTCTCTCATTGCTGGGACAAACACCTTTCAGACAAGATCTTGCTAAGTTGTTCAGGCTGTCCTCCGCCTTAGGATCTTCTTGTCTGGGCTTCCTTAGTAGCTGGGATTACCAGTGTGCCTTCACCTGCCCTGCTCCTGATCGGCCTGGATCTAGGCGACGCCAAGGACATCACGGTCAGGGGCCTAGAGGTCGTGCAGCGCTGTAGCCGCATGTACCTGGAGGCCTACACCTCCATCCTGGCCGTGGGGAAGGAGGCCCTGGTAGGTGCCCGGCCCGGCCCGGCCCCGGGCACGCTATATTCTGCTCTTAACCTCCATTTGTTTAAAAAAAAAAACATCTTTCAGTGATCTTCCTACTTCAGTTTATTCAGAGCTGGGATTACAGGTGTGGGACCTGCACCACCAAGCCTGGGTCCATTTTATTTCATATTTTCCATTTACCATGTTTTTTACAATCTTCCTACCTCAGCATTCTGAGTGCTAGAACTATAGGCATGCACTACCTCATCCAGCTGTTTTGTTTTACTTTTATTTGCTTTTTTTTTTTTTTTTTTGGCAAAACCAGAGACTGAACTCAGGACCTTGTGCTTGCCAGAGAAGCGCTTATTCTACTATTATTTGTTTTATTGCTAGTTTACAAGTCACAAATACATTTTTTTATGTATTTATGGTGACTTCCCTAAATTTAAGACTGCTTGTTCTTAGATATCTTTCTCACTTAATAGATTTAACAATATTTATGCTGCCCTTCTAATAAAACAATTGTCTTTTCTCCTTATTGTCATGTGAAGGGAAGTCACCATAAACACACACACACACACACACACACACACACACACACACAAACTACAGGAAGATTGCCAAATGTTAGAGGCCATTCTGAGTTACACAGTGACTTCAAGGTCAACCTAAACCAGTTGGGGATATAGCTCAGTGGCCAGTGCTTGCCCAAGTGCAAGGTCCTGAGTTCAATTCTCAGCAAACACACACACAAAATAAATAAATAAATAAATAAATAAAAGAAATTAGTACTAATGTGTCCACAACTACGCAAGGGATAACCTAATTAGTGAAACATTGAAATCAAATTTAAAAATACATTTACTCCAAAAAATACATTGAAAAGCTAAAAAGTAGAAATGTAACAACTTAAAAACATGTATTCTGCAAACATGAAACAAAAGAAAGTTAATGGGCTGGGGAGATGGCTCAGTGGAATAAGCGCTTCCCTGGCAAGCACCAAGGACCTGAGTTCAATCCCCAGTTCCACCACAAAAAAAAAAAAAAAAAAATTCTTAAAAAGAAAGTTAAGGCAAAATCTTTTTTTCCTTCTTCTGTATTTTAGGGAAGGGAAGGCAAAATCTTAGTATCTGACAAAATCTAAAATGGGAGAGAAATGATAGATGTTACCCACAAGTAAAAGGAACAAGAAGGGCCGGCCAAATAGCTCAGCAGAGTAAAGCGCCTGTAAATGGGTGCAGGGGCCGGGGCTCGATCCCAGGCCTGCCGTGCTGGCCCACCCCAGGGTGCACTGAGATGGCAGTTAGACTGGGCGTGATGGCCCGCACCTGCAGTCCCAGCTCTTGAGAAGCTGTAAACAGGCAGATCACTATGAGTCCGATCTAGTAGTGAAACCCTGAACACCCTGTAGACCTTTCCCTAAAATACAGGGGGAAAAAAAAGCTGCCTTGTCCCTGAGCACAGAAAAAATTAAATTCACACAAAGGCCTACATACAAATGTCCACAAAAGCTTTTTTTATAAAAGTACAAAGTCCAGATGTCCTTCAAATACAATTACACAAACCATAATACATAAACAGAAGAGAAAAATAGCAATGAAAAGAAGTCACTGCTGCATGCACCAACATGCAGGGTCTCTAGGGAGCTCTCTGGAAATCCAACTAAACCTAAAAGATTACACACTGCATGATTCCAGTTATAACTGTTTGTCTGCTTGGGTACCAGGAATTGAACTCAGGACCTCATGCTTGTCAGGCAAGTGCTGTGCCACTGAGCTATATCCCCATCCCTGTTTGTTTGCTTTGGGTGGGGTTTTTTTCCAATGGAATCTCACTGTGTCTCATAAGCTGGTCCCAAATTCCTGGGCTCAAAGGATGCTCCCAACTCAGTCTCTCTAAACTATCTGGGAGTGCAGGGATGAGTCACTACACCCAGTGCATTTACAGAATGTTTGCAATACCTAATAAATAAATTCATTGTGGGGAATTATGTTACATATACCTATAGCATGTGAGCATTTACAATATTTTTAAATGATAAAATTTTAGAAATAGAGGATAATTAGTTGCTAGTGACTGGGATGAGGGATGGATAAGTACCAAGAAGAAAGTAAATTGTACGGGTATACACCTATAATCCCAGCATGTAGGAAACTGAGGCAGGAGGACTGCTGTGAGTTTGAAGCCAGTCTCAGCTACATACTGAGTTTAAGGCCAGTCTGGAATACACAGTGAGACCTCATCTCAAATAGAGGAAGGGGAGGAGAAGGAGGGAGGAGAAGAAAGAGAAGAGGAGGAGGAGGAAGAGGAGGAAGAGGAGGAGGAGGGTTCATGTTGGCCTTCACACTGGCCTTGAAGTCATTATGTAGCCCAGGCTGGACTTGAACTCATGACATTACTCCTCTCTTAGCCTCTTCACAAGCATGCACCACCATGTTGTAACTCAAAAATGAGATAGGCTCGAAAAGATAAGAAGCGCTTTATTTTAGCTGATACCCAGCAGTGACCACCCCAGCAAGATGCTGAGGTGTGCACCGGGAGGATGAGGGGAGTGGGTATTTGGGCCAGAACTAGATTCAGGTATGCACAAAGGACAGCATGAGAAAGGCCCAACTGCAGGTTGTCAAGGAGAGAACAGGGCACAGTGGAAAGTTACAGCATTTAGAATGGCACATACAGAACAAGATGGTGGCACATATGTCAGGTTATAACAGTTAATAAAGTTACAGTGGGATTACAGCTGTAATCCCAGCACTTGGGAGGCTGAAAACAGAAGGATCACTAAAAGTCTGATCTGTGTAGTAAGACCCTGTAGACCCTGTACTAAATATAAAAAAAAAACTTCACAAATTTGCATGTCATCCTTGAACAGGTGACACGCTAATCTTCTCTGTATCACTCCAATTTTATTTATTTATTTATTTATTTATTTATTTATTTATGTTTTTTGAGACAGGGTCTCACTCTACAGTTCGGACTGGCCTTGTGCTCACTTTTGCAGCTTCCAGGCTGGTCTCAAACTCACAGAGACCTTCCTGGCTCAACCTCCTAAGTGCTGGGATTACAGACATGCACCACCACGCCCAGTTCCAGGGCTGCACAGTGGGTTCCTGTATCCAGGGCCACGATAGCACGCCTGGGCATCTAGGCCAAGGGCACGGTATGTGGGACTGGGGAGTGAACTCCGGTCCCTGTGTTTGCCAGGTAGGTGCTTATGTCTCTGAGCTATCTCTCCAGCCCCTATCATTCCAATTTTATTATTTGTGCTGCTGAAGTGAACACAGATTATTATCTTACAGACCATTTTCCCTGTATAAAGTGAAATTTGGAAATTAATTTAAAATGTTATGTGTGAATTGACGAACTGTTCCTCAATTTTGTATGGAAAGATAAAAGTCTTAAAAAAAGAACAGAGTTGGACATCTCCTGCTTTTCCTCTTTTTTTTTTTTCCAGACAGAGACTCACTCATAGTCCAGGCTGGCCTCCAAATGACAGTGAACCTCCTGCCTCAGCCTGCTGAGTGCTGGGATTTCAGGAGTATGCTACCACTTACTCAAAACACATCAAAGGCCAGCAATGATGGTGCATACCTCGGATCCAAGACTGGGAGGCTGAGGCAGGAGGATCGCTGCAAGTTGAAGACCAGCTTGGGCTACAAAGTAAGCTAAAGGCCAGCCTGAATTGCACAGTAAGACTTGGTCTTTAAAAAAAAAAAATCAAAGATTCAAAAGTTAAGGATTAAAATTAAAAGACTGGCATGCCAGGCATGGTGGTGTGTGCCTATAATCCCAGAACTCAGGAGGCTGATATAGGAGGATTCCTGCAAGGATGAGGCCAATCTGGGCTACAAAGTGAGTTGTGGGCCATCCTGAAGAGCATACAAGACCTTGCCTCAAAAAAAGCAAGACAATGAACCTCGGAGATAGCTCAGTGGTCTAAGTGCCTACTTAGGCAAGTGCAAGGACCCAGGTTTGATCCTCAGTACCACATGCTGTGCTGGTCCAGCCCCAGGTGCACCGAGCCAGTTACCAAGACCAGGTGTGATGGCACAAGGCTGTAATCCCAGCATTGGGGAGGCTTACACAGGAGGACCACTACAAGTCCAAGCTGTGTAATGAGACCCCATACCGAATACATAACAAAAAAAATTAGAGCCAAATAAATAAATAGCAATAACAAGTGTTGAAGAGGTAAAAAAAAGTTGGAAGCTTTGTATGTATCACTGGTGGGAATGCTAAATTGTGTGACTGTTTTGGAGAACAGCCTGGTAGTTCTCAAGTGCTTACACTCAGAGTGAGTACACAGCCCAGCAATATCACTCCTAGGTGCACCCTTGAGAAATAAAAACATGTCCATATAGCACTGCATATGCAAGCATTCACAGAAGTATTATTCTTAAGAGCCAAAGAACAGGAACAAACCAAATGTCTGGCAAGGAATGGTAGATGAACAAAATGTGACACATACATATGATATTATTTATTCAGTACAAAAAATGAGATTCAGATGCATACTACAAATTGGATGAACCTAGATGAACTACACATAAAGAAGTCTACTGGTTACGGTGGTGCACACCTGTAATCCCAGCATTCAGGAGGCTGAGGCAAGAGGACAGCTGTGAGTTCAAGGCCAGCTTGGTCTACACAGTGAAACCTTGTCTCAAAAACAAACAAACAAACAAAAACCACACATATAAAAATCAGCACACAAAACCAACTGCATTTCTATATGTCAGCAATGAAAAATATGGAAGAACCTAACATTACCTCAGAGGTTGCAGTATTCTATGTATCCTAAACATGGATAAACAGTGCTCACACATGTACACACATTGGTACACTTTCTAATGGACTGTGCTAAGTGTTAGTCACATATTTTCACATTGGAATCTTATTTTGTGAATGTTTTGCAATTGTTACTAGAGCTAGGATGGGCATATTTGACTAGAAGTAAACCTCTGTTTGATTTTTTCCATGGTATATAATGAGGAATAAACATTTGAGACTGAAGCCTAGAGTGATTTAGTTTCTCTGCCGTGTTACTATGCAAAGAGGTTGCACCAAGTTGGGAAGCTGAGAGGAGAGAATGAACATGGCACCTTCTGCTCAGTATTGCCATCACTGCATAATTGGCTTCTATTTATTTGCTAACCAAATCGAGACAAAATTCCTAACATTGCTTATGGTTTTATTTTCTTGATAACTAATAAAGATGGCTATTTGCCTTATTTCTATCAATTTTATTTCCTGTTTTGTAAACTGTTTATTGTTTCCCCATTAATTTGCTTGGATCTTCAATCTTTCTTACAAATACACCAGACATTTACATGCACATTGAAAGTCATAAATGTTACTATTGCACTGTAATATACTTCTATTCAGTGTGAAGATGTATTTTATTCATATTAAAATTGCATTTATTTATTTTAAAAAAAGAAAAATATGGAAGAAAAGCAAGGATCTGAGTTCAATCCCCGGTTCTGCCAAAAAAA
>NW_004524729.1:6009531-6020445 GCF_000260255.1 Octodon degus | reverse complement strand
GACTCATAGTGATCCACCTGTTTACAGCCTCCAAGAGCTAGGATTACAGGGGCGTATCACCACACCCAGTCTCAATTGCTGTCTCAGTGTGTCCCGGGGGTGGGGCTAACACAGCAGGCCCTGGGATTGAACCCCCAGTCCCTGGGCCTGCTTGCAGGTACTTTAATCTGCTAAGCTATTTGGCCAGCCCCCCAACTGCATTTCTATATGTCAGCAATGAAATAATATGGAAAAAAAAATAAGAAAATTCTTTTCACATTATAAACAAAAGAGCCAGGTACAGTGGCACATGCCTATAATCCCAGCACTTGGGAGGCTAAGGCAGGAGGATCTTCACAAGTTGGAGATCAGCCTGGAATACAAAGCAAGAACCCATCCCCCCTCCCCCCCCCACACACAGCAAATAAAAAAAAAAAAGGCTGGGGAATGTAACTCAGTGTAAGGACTTGGTTCAAATCCCAGTATCACAAATGCATACATGGCCACATAAACACACACATACAAATTTATGTTTCTGAAACTAAAGACAGTAGGCCTCCCCTTATCTGCAATGACTAATGATCCAAGCTCCCAGGAGATACCAGAAACTGTAGACAGCACTGAATACTATGTACAATATATTTCTTTTCTTATACATACATATCTATGATCAAGTTTTTTTGTTTTTTTGTTTGTTTTTTTTGCGGAACTGGGGATTTAACTCAGGCTCTTGTGCTTGCCAGGCAAGCTCTTATTCTATTGCGCTCTCCCTGGCTCCAAGTTTTATTCTTAAATTAGGCACAACAGGAGATTAATAACAACAATAATAAAACAGAACAATTAGCATCTTACAGCTTCCCTTTGGCTTCACTACTCTTGCATGCTGTGTCAGACAAAAGTTTATCTGAACACACACACACACACACACACACACACACACACACACACCCCAGTACTGAGACAGTCAACTTTATAACCAAGAAGCTAGTAAGTGACTATTGGGAAGGTAGGCATACAGGTCAGGTACCCTCAGCTAACGTGAGAATCACAGCGCAGGGCTGCTTGGCTCTGTGGGGCTGTGATCTTGCTCAGCAGCATCACGCAGCAGCTTAGCACATCCCAGAAAGAGGAACAAGTTCAAGTTCAAACTCCTGCTTGTGCACTGTTCCTAGGTGGCCGAAGGTTTTGTTTCTATTTTATTTTTTTAAACATATTTTGGGAAATTTCACATATATCTAACAGTAGTAAAAATACTGTATTGTTCCCCATTCAAAGTCAATAGCAATCAATCCTGGTATCTTTGTCTTGCCTGGACTGCAGTTCAGACAGTACCAGATGGCACTGTCACCTACAGATGCACTGAGATGCCCACTTCAGGGTGCACCACTGACAAAAGGGACAGAGGATGCTGATTTGTGTAACACCACACAGGACTGCACACAACAGCCCTGAGCTCTAGTTCCTTCAGGGTTAGGGTTAAATCATACATTTTGTGTCTTCAATCGGAACTCTGAGGGCTTAAATATAGAACAAGTCTCATATAGCAAATAAAACCAAAATTAAGCAAGCTCAGTAGCATATACCTGTACTCATAGCTACTTGGGAGGCTGAGGCAAGAGGATCTGAATCCAGTCTGGACAATTTAGTAAGACTATCACAAAATAAAATTTTAAAAGACTGAGGTGTAGCTCAATAGCAGCCTGGGCCAGATATGAGTTCAAGGCCAGCCTGAACTTCATAGTGAGGCCCTGTCTCAAAGAGAGAAAAAAATAAATAAATAATAAGCACTTGCCTGGCAAGCGCAAGGGCCTGAGTTCAATCCCTGGTTCTGCAAAAAAATAAAACAAAATAAAATCAAGTTACTGAGATTGGCCATTTGTCTTACTAACTCAAATCAGGATACCGTGCTCTACGTTAAAAGTTTTGGGTTTTTTTTGTTTGGTTTTTTTTTTTTTTTGGGGGGGGTTGTTTTGTTTTGTTTTTTGAGACAGGTCTACATAGGCCTCAAATTCACAGCAATCCTCCTGCGTCAGCCTTCTAAGTGCTGGGATTATAGGTGCACAGCACCATGCCTATCAACTTGGGTTAAGTTAAAAAACAAAACAAAAAAAAAAAAAATTGTCCACACTTCTGCCAGCTACCAATGCATTTTAAGAAACACAATACTCAAAAGAACTGCATCTGTGGCATCCTTTAAGGATTCACTGTAACAGTACAGCTACAGTAGTCCCTTACTATTTTGCAGTTCAACTTTAGCAGACACTATTTTGCAGTTCAACTTTAGCAGACTCAGTTTCGCAGGTTTTCAAAAAATATTAATCTAGGGCCAGCGGGACTAAAGCGCTTCCTAGGCAGAGGGCAGGGGCCGGGGCTCAGTGCCATGCCATGCTGTGCTGGCCCCCCCTGGGGGGTGGGGGTTGAGAGGGCAATTGAGACTGGCCTGTAATCCAAGCACTTTAGAGGCTGAAAACAGGAGAATCACTATGAATCCGATCTACGTAGTGAGACCCTGTTGACCCACTATATATATAAAATCTAAATTTATCATAATTTTTCATTATATCATGGGTCATTGCAGTGCCATACAGTACATGTATATTGTTTTTTGTTTTTTGGTTTTTTTGGTGGAACCAAGGATTGAACTCAGGCCCTTGCGCTTGCAGGGAAGCGCTTATTCCACTGAGCCATCTCCCCGGCCCCCATATATTGTTAAAATTACATAAGTTTATGAGTTTAAAAAAATAGTTAAGAACATTAGAAATGTTTTTAAAAGTATGGGAAGGGCTGGGGAGATGGCTCAGTGGAATAAGCGCTTCCCTGGCAAGAGCAAGGACCTGAGTTCAATCCCTGGTTCTGCCAAAAAAAAAAGTGTGGGAAAGGCTTATGAGAGTGTGGGAAGGGTTTACAAAGCCTTAAAATATATGTAAATATTAAAATAAATAGGACATCGCTACTTCGCTAATTTCCACTTATCGACAGTATATTGGAAGGTAACCTCTGCAGTAAGGGACCACTGTAATTTCACTTTCAAAGGAGCCAATTCCAGAGCACTCAGATAACACTGCTCACAGCTCTTCCAAACATTTCTCATACCCTGGCAACTACACCTGTCCTTCAGAGTTATCTGCCTTCAGGGAAGACCCTTACCTTCCGTCCCCGACTGATTCAGAGGTCACCCTGCTGCACCCTTGAGCAAGTGGCTTGTTCACCATAGAGGCCCCTGCTTCTGTGTGCAGCACTGATACAGCAGGACAAGTCTGCACATCCTGACAAGTGCCCTCAAGACCTCTCTACTCGGTGCCAACAAGATCTTCTACACACTCACCCACAAATCAAGAGCCAAAGGAAAGGAACTTAGAGGTTCTTTTTATTTATTTACTTTTCAAGGTAGCAAAATCATCAGATAAGTAGTAGATTTTAAATAAATGTTGCCCCATGTGATCCTATAATTTTATGAAGGAGCCCTTTAAAATCAGAACATTCTGTGTTGAGACTGCTGCTAAGAAGAAATTAAAATCCAAACTATAGGGCTGGAGAGATAACTTGGTGGTCTAAGTGCCTGGCAGGCACAACAACCCCAGTTTGATCCCTGGTACCACATGCCATGCCCCAGAACCAAGAGTGATGGCACAGGCCTGTAATCTCAGAGCTGGGGAGAATGAGATAGGAGGATCACTACAAATCTCACTCCACAGTGAGACCTAAATAAATAAATAAATAAATAAATATCCAGACTATACTCTGTTACCTTTTCTTAAATTTTATTTTATATATTTGGTACAGGGTCTCACTACGAAGTTCGGACCTGTAGTAATGCTCCTGTTTTCAGCCTCCCCAGCACTGAGATTACAGGGATGTGCCACCATGCTGGGTCTCAGTGCTCAGCATGCCTAGCAGTTTGGCCAGCAAAGCATGTGGTGCCAAGGTTCAAACCTCAGTCCAAGCACTTGCCTAAGAAAGCACTTAGTCTACTGAGCTATCTTGCTGGACCTCCTGCTACTTTTGTGAGAAAAAAAAACAACTCCCTTTCTTTCTTTCATTTGTATGTGACCTGAGGCCAGATAGGTAATCTTTTCTGCCTAAATTTGCTCTCCTGTGAAATAGGAATAATAAGACTCTCCACTATAGAGACCTGGTAAAGGTGAACTCAGCATAACTCCACACAAAATGTCTAATGGCCCTCAACACATTTTATTCCTGAAGAGTAATGACTGGCAGGGCATGGTGGCACAACCCTGTAATCCTGGCACATGAGAGGCAGAGGTAGGAGAAACACTGCAAGTTCAGTCAGCCTGGAATATACAGTACCTTTAAGTGCAGGCAAGAGCCTGTCTCAAAAAAAAAAAAAAACCCACAAACCTCTGTGTAAAGAGGAGACAGAGATAACACCAGCATAACCATGGTACCAGAGTGGCAAGCTGATCCCACACCTGTTGCAGCCCTGCCTGCAGGGCATCACATTGGTGTCATCACACAGGGACACTCTTAAGAACATAGACATAGGGCTGGGGAGATGGCTCAATGGAATAAGTGCTTCCCTGGCAAGCGCAAGGGCCTGAGTTCTAATCCCCAGTTCCACAAAAAAAAAAAAAAAAAGGACACAGACATTGTGGAACCTAGGAACTGCTTCCTCAAGCCTCAGAAAAGAAACTGCTAAACATGGACACATCCAGAAATGCTATGACTTTCTCCTTTTAATTCTTTTGTAAATGCCATTTTAGCAGTGTGCCGAATATTATATAAATAATATAAAAAAAAAAAAAACATGGACACACATGGGCCAGAAAGATAGCTAAGTAGAATAAGCACTTGCCTGGCAAGCGCAGGGTCCTGAGTTCAGTTCCCGGTACAGAGAAAAAAAAAAACATGGACACACCTGAACCAGCAATTCCATTGGTCTGAGGCAGGAGGATCACAAATTTGAGCACAGCATAGAGAATCTAGCAATTAAACCCAAGCCTCACACTGAGCTACATTTCTAGACCATTACTATCATTAGTAGTAGTAGTATTATTGATTATTGGGGGGTACCAGAGATCGAACTGAACAGAGGATCTTGCGCTTGCCAGGGAGGCACTTACACCACTGAACTATCTCTCCAGCATCTCCTTTTTTTTTTTATTTTGAGATAGTCTCACTAAATTTCTGCATGTCGTATTGCATGACTATAATCCCAGCATTGAGGCTAAGGCAGGAAGATTGATACAAGTTCAAAACCAAGCTGAGCTACATAATGAGTTCAAGACCAGCCTGAACTACACATCAAGACAATCTCAAAAACTTAACAACAACAACAAAAAATCATTATGTTTCCTAGGCTGGGCTCATATTTACAATCCTCTTACTTTAGCCTCCTAGACTGCTGGGGTTACATGAACATGAGCCACCACACTTGACCCTCTCAAATGTTTTTATTGGGGTTACATTTAATTTCTACATTGGTTTTGGGAGAACTGGCATAGTTACAAATTGAGTTTTCTGGCCAGCTTGGTGGCACATGCCTGCAATCACAGCACTGAGGAGGCTGATGCAGGAGGAACATTGGGAGTTCAAGGCTAGCCTAAACTGCATAATCTCTCAAAAAGAAAAAAAAAATGAGTTTTCCAATTAAAAAAAGGATTACCTACCTGCCTATCAATTCTTTTAGCTCTCTTTACAACTGAACAGGGTTCTCCAAGACATTGTGCACATTTTTATTACATTTATCCTGAGATGTTTTGTATTTGTAATTCTACTGAATATATTATTTTTTGTTGGGCCAGGGAAATAGCTCAGTTGAATAAGCGCTTGCCTGGCAAGCAAGCACTTGAGTTCAATCCCTGGCTCTGAAAAAAAAAAAAAAAAAAAAAAAAAGAACCAAAAAATCCTTTTTGGCCGGAGAGATGGCTCAGTAGAATAAGCGCTTCCCTAGCAAGTGCAAGGGCCTGAGTTCAATCCCTAGTTCCGCAAATAAATAAATAAATAAATAAATTATTTTTTGTTTTGAGACAAGATCTTACAATGTAGTCTATCCTGACCTTGAATTTGCTAAAATGCTCAGGCTGGTCTCAAACACCTGATCTCCTTGCTTCAGCTTCCCAATTATCACTCCCAGCTTCAAATATACTGTTTCAATTTCAACCATGCTTGTTGATGATAAAGGGTTATCTATTTTTGTAAAGCTATTTTGTATCCAGAAATTTGTTAAATTACCATTAATGTAAATTACCTAAAGATCAATCTAGATTTTTTAAAAATAATTTTATTGAGAAACACATAGCAATGAGAGTTTCAAAACTGATTACTAGCACAGTTTCAATAATTAATACATCAATCTAGATTTTCTATAAAACAATATTATCCATTAATAACTGTGGGGCCACAGAGATAGTCCTTCAGTCTAAACACCTGCCTGGCAAGCACAAGGACCTGGGTTTGATCCCTGATACCTCATGTTGTGCCAGCTCACTCCAGGTACACTGTGCTGGCTACCAAGACCAGTCATGGTGGCACATGCTGTAATCCCAACGTTGGAGAGGCTGAGACAGGAGGATCACTACGAGTCCAAACTGCATAGTGAGATCCTACACCAAATGTATTATTTTTAAAAAATAAAAATAGGGGGCCGGGGAGATGGCTCAGTGGAATAAGCGCTTACCTAGCAAGCGCAAGGGCCTGAGTTCAATCCCCGGTTCCACAAAAAAAAATAAAATAATAAAAATAGGGGGCCGGGGAGATGGCTCAGTGGAATAAGCACTTCCCTGGCAAGTGCAAGGGCCTGAGTTCGATCCCTAGTTCCACCAAAAATAAATAAATTAATTAATTAATAACTGTGTTTCTTCTATTCAAATCCATTTGTCTTGTTGCCCGTTTTCTAATTTACTGGGCTAGGTGAAACTTCCACTACAATCCTCAGTAGAAGTGACAAAAGTAAGCATCCTATCTTATTCCCACTTTCAGAGAATTTTCAATACAACATCATTAAGTCGGCATTTGTTTAAAAAATGTTTTTGTAAATTTTCTTTATAAAGGAATCAAAAAGCAAGCAAGCAGGCAAAGTAAAGCAAAGCACAGCACAGCACCACTACTTTTTATTTACTACTTCCATTGGTGTGTGTGCATGTGTGCAACCTTTAGGAGGTGATGTCCAGAGGGTGGAAGCTGGGATGTGCCCTTGAGAGGGTGTGAGGACCCAGCCCCTTCCTCCTTCTCTTTTGCTTCCCTGGCCACTTGTCCACCATCTGCTTTCTCCATGATGCTCTCTGCCTGCCACAGGCCCAAAATGTATGAGGCCAGCAGACTACAAACTGAGACCTCTGAAACCAAGAGTCAATATTTTCCCTCAATTTAAAATGCTTTCTCAGGGCCGGGGAGATGGCTCAGTAGGATAAGCGCTTCCCTGGCAAGCACAAGTGTCTGAGTTCAATCCCTGGTCCGCAAGGAAAAAAATAAATAAATAAATAAAATGCTTTCTTAGGTATTTGGTCACAACACCAGAAAGCTTATTAACACAAGCCATCAGTCTAATCACTGTTCAAATGAAGTGAATCTGTCCTAAGCCTCTGGTTCATTTTAAGCTCCTTGTCTTTAGTGCTTTGTAATTTCACTCTTTTGCCAGCTGTGGCAGCACACAACTTAATCCCAGCACTTGGAAGGCTGAGGCAGAAGGATCACTGTGAGTTTAGGCCAGTCTGCACTACACGGTTAAGATCCTGTCTCAAAAAAATAAAAAACTTAGTCCTTTTGATGAGCTTTTAATTTTCTTTTTATTTCCTTGATTCATCAATTTTCTTAAGTCTTAGACTTTTTTTAACCCATTCTGGAAAATCTTGAGATTTTTATCTTTTTTGATAACAAACTTGCCCATTTTCTATTTTCTCCTTATAGAATACAATGAAATGCATGTTACTCAACACGAAATGTACTGTTACTCAACAGTTCAAGCCACTTACCCTCTACTATGTTTTCCATCATTTTCTCTGTGCTTCATTCTGTGTAGATACTTCTCACCTGTCTGATTCTCTAATATTTTCCTCAGCATATGTAATTTGTTTTTTTCTTTGCTTTTAGACAGTGTATTATTATATAGTACATTTGAGATGACCTTTTAGCATATGTGCTGTCGAAGCAAACATCAGGCTAACCTTGAACTTGCTTATGTAGCCGAGGCTGGCCTCAAATTCATGGCAATCTCCTTGCCTCAGCATTCCAAGTAATGGGATTACAGGTGTGTGCTACCACACTTGACATATAATCTGTTAACCCCATACACTAGCCAGGTGTGGTGAGGAAGGCTGAGATAGTAAGATTGAAAGCTAAAGTCCTACCTGGGCAATTTAGTAAGACACTGTCTCAAAATAAAAAATAAAAAGTGCTGGAGATGCAGCACAGTGATACAGTACCTCTGGTTTGATCCCCAGTATGGGGTGTGGAAAAGCCCACACATTGAAATAATTCTTTTTTATTTTTGACATGGAATTTTGTGGCATTGCCCAGACTGGCTTCAAACTCCTGAGCTTAAGTGATTCTCCTGCCCCAGCCTCCCATCATTCTATCTGGGTCTCTCAATAAAGGAAGTCTTTTTTTCTTTTTTTTAATAAATGAAATCTTAATGGGCTGCTTCTACTGATTCTAACCATGTTTCCCTGTGCACTTTTAGGACAGGGTGGCGGGGCCAGGGGAGCCACCTTGCTCTGTCCCACCGTGTACTTAGTATTTTTGTCTAACCATTGTCTTTAAAAAATGGTTAACAGGAATTTTTTTGTCTCTTCCAATGAAAGTAACTTTCTCCAAAGAGATTTAAAACCTGTTCCTGGGGGACTTGAGGGTTAGCTCAGTTGTTTAAAGTGCCTGCTTGGGCAAACTCATGCAGGCACAGGGCCCTCGGTTCAATCCCTGGCTCCGCAAGCCACACTAGACCCACCCTTAAAGCAACCTGAGCTAACAACAACTAAAAACCCTTCTACAATTTTGTTGCTGGCTTCTGAGCTCAGCTCTGGAGTGTGTGGGCACCACATCCAGCCACAAAGGTGGCAAGAAGAAGCCCCTAAAGCAGCCCAAGAAACAGGCCAAGGAGATGGATGAGAAGACAGAGCATTCAAACAGAAGCAAAAGGAGGAGCAGAAGAAACTTGAGGAGCTAGAAATAAAAGCTGCAAGGAAAGGGCCTCCTGGCCACAGGTGGGATTAAGAAATCTGCAAAAAATAAACTGTTCCTTGTGTGTACAATGATGGGGACCCTGGATTCCATTCCTATTCAAATATCTGGATGCCCTGCCATAACACCTCTTGACACCTATAACTAGAATGAAGTGTGTTCTTGGAGTCTATTGTACATTTAAGAATAAAATTTTATAAAACAAAACAAAAATCTGTTCCTGTAGGAAGCCTGAAAGCATTAATACACCTAAAACACCTTAAATCCAGGTTTGATTTCTGTGAATTATTACCCTGTATAAAGTTGGGTTAAAAATTCTCAGAAAGGGGCATGGTGGTGTGAGCCTGTAATCCCAGCACTTGGGAGGCTGAAAACAGAATGATCACTGAGTCCAATCTGTGTAGTGAGACCCTGTACTAAATACATTTTTTAAAAAAATCTCAGAAAGGCAAACCCATGAACACAATTCCCAGAAATAAGCTACGCACAAGTTTTCCACATTTTCCTTCAACCCCCTACATGCAGTAAAAAGATAGCCAGATGGGGGGCAGGGAATCCACTCTAACTTGTAGTATAGAAAGCTCTCCTCCAGGCTTTCTGCCTTGAGAGGTCAGAAACCTTAACTACTATTCTTTTCTTTCTACAAGTCCTCTGAAGTCAAAGCCCCACTTTTTCCAGGTTGGCACACATCTACAGAACAAAGGCAGGTGCCATCCCGTGGACCTTCTTTGTTTCTACTTTCTGTTAGATTTTGACCTAAAAGCTCTTTGCTATCCTGTCAGTTTTTTGACTATTTTTAATTCAGCAACTTTAGTTGTTTCCCATAAGGTGACTAGTGAGTAGAAGACAGCTTAACATTGCATATGTTTTTCTTAAGAAATTTTTCTGATATACAACTACATATTGATACTTGTATTCTCTCATCACTCTACTGGCGTCTATTCATGCTGATGAGATACTTGTCAACCTAGTTGATGTTCCTACTTAGGTAATCTTTTACCTCTAGCTCAAAATCTTTCTACACTATCTTTCTGGAGCTATACACAATTCCAATATATGGCCAGGGCTGGTGGCAAATGCCTCTAAGCCCAGCACTCAGGAGGCTGAGACAGCAGGATCACCATGAGTTTGAGGTCAGCCTCAACTACAAAGTAAGTTCAAGGCCAGCCTGAACTTCAGGTGAAATCCTGCTTGAAAAAGAAAAAAAAAAAATCAATATATCCGTATGACTTGTATTTCTCTAAAAAATGTAGATCACTTAGGACATATTGTGTTCCCTAAATCTATGGATCTATGTCTCTTATGTTTTGTTTTTTGAGACGGGGTACTGCTCTGTACCCCAGGCTGGCCTTGAGCTTACTATGTAGCCCAAACTGGTCTCAAACATACAGGGATCCTCTTGCCTTAGTCTGTGAGTGCTAGAAAATTATTTTATTAGTTTTTGAAACACTGAATGCTATTTATACTTTGAATAGTGCCAGGTGTGGCAGTGCGCACCTGTAATCCTAGTACTCCTAGAGGCTGAGGCAGGAGGATGGTCACAAGTTGAAAGCCAGTCAGGGCAACACTATAAATAAGACCAGCCTGAACTACAAATCAAAATCTTATCAGGGCCAGCCAGATAGCTGAGTGGATTAAAGCACCTGCTTAGGCAGATGCAGGGACTGGGGTTCAAACTCCGAGGGCCCTGTGGGCCCTACCCCCAGGGCAAGCTGAGATGAAGATTCAGACTGGGCGTGGTGGGACAGGCCTGTAATCCCAGTTCTTGGGAGGTTGAAAATAGGAGAATCACTACAAGTC
>NW_004524729.1:6002967-6009431 GCF_000260255.1 Octodon degus | reverse complement strand
GTCTCAAAAAAACAAAAAACCCTTTGAATAATGCCTCTCATCTATGCCCTCTATTTTTAAATCCTGGAATTCTGACTACAACTTCACAATACTTTTTTATTCTAACCTGTATTTTCAATCTTAATTTTCCATCTCCCATCTCTGTGCTATAATCTAAATAATTTTTTCAGTTATATGGTCCAGTTCACTAGTCTGCATCTGTGTTTAATCTGTTTACTTCATATACTGAGTTATAAATTTCAACTTTTTTTTCTCTTAAAAGTTTTTTTGCTTTGTTTTCATTGATTGTTTGCTCTGGTGAGATGGGGTCTTCCCATACTTCCCAGGCTGCCCTCCAACTCATGGCTCTACTACCTCAGCCTCCTAAGTAGCTGGTATTAGAGGGATAATCCACCATGACTAGCTATGACCGGGTCATTTGGATACTTTGTTATTATTGCTTATCCTATTTTGCATTTCTTCAACTATTTCATACATGATTACTAAGTACAATACTTCACTGATTATTTCAATAACAGCAGGTCTTGGTACATCTAATTATGCTGACTCTTCCTATCAAAATGCATGTATGCATGTATTCTGGGTATAAACTCAAGTTAGCTTAAATTTAATCTTCAGAAATCCTGGAGGCCTACACTGAGCACATTTTCCTCTGAAAATATTTTTTTTTTCCAGCAAGAAGCAAAAGAGAGAGAGATCATAATGCTCACTGTTCTTGTTTCTTTCTCTTTTGCTTTTTGAAACATTATCTTAATTTTTAATGCCCAAAAATGCTCACAAGAAATTATAATTTATCTAACACCTAACTGTATTGTAATGAGGGAGCCTTTTAAGAATACCTACTACTAGGGCTGGCATGGTGGTGCACACCTGTAACCCCAGCACTTGGGAAGCTGAGGCAAGAGGATCATTGTAAGTTTGAGACCAGCCTGGGCTACAAAGTGAGCTCAAAGCCAGCCTGAGCTGCATGGAGAGACTCTGTCTTTTTCCTTTCTTTCTCTCTCTCTCTCTCTCTCTCTCTCTCTCTCTCTCTCTCTCTCTCTCTCTGGTTTTTTTTGTTTTTGTTTTTGTTTTTGCAGAACCAAAGATTGAACTCAGGCCCTTGCGCTTGTCAGGGAAGCACTTATTCCACTAAGCCATCTCCCCAGACCAAGAGCCTGTCTCAAAAAGAGAAAAAAGCAAGAATATTCAGTACATAAGAAGCAGAAGTCCAACCCTCCCTTTCACCCTATACTTGGAGGGTATACCCTAACTGGCAGCCAGGAAAAGTATATGTCTTATTTAATATGTTCCCTAAAATTGACCTAGAACATATATCTTACTGCATCTGCATGACTATCCTGCCTTTTTTTTTTTTCCCAGTGCTGAGAATTGAACTCAGCACCTCACATATGCTAGGCAAATGCTCTCCCATTGAGCTGTATCTCTGACGGTCCCCATTTTTGTCTGACTTGTCCCCATCTCTGACTGTCTCCATTTTGATTATACTTTGGTTTGGAGAGAGTAAGCGACTGACCCAGAGACACAAAGATCATCTCAAAGTTAGTCACAAGAGAATCAAATAAAAGAAATAAGAAGGTAGAAAAGAAGGAAAGAAGAGATGGAAGGAGAGAGGGACAGAGAAAGAGAGGAAGGGAGGGAAAAAACAAGAAGGGAAACAACAGGGGAGAAAGAATGGAGACCGCACTCACACCTTCAAAACTAAATGTTTTATTATTGTCTATCCTTTGAACTTCCATCTGTACAATATGTTTGTGTGAATTACACAACACAGTAGGATCTAATTGCAAAGGAAAATTATCTTACCTTCTGTAGAAACTTCTCGTTTAAATTTTGTATTCAGGCAAAATAGAAAAACATTTGGGTTTTTTTCTTGGAATATATCCAACTTTAAGAATTCTTCTTTCATTCAATGGAAGATTTTTAATCTCATTACCTGAAATATAAAAGGAAAAAAAAACTTAATTTCTTCTTTTACAAAGTTTTGTTGTTATTTTAAAGCAAGAAAATTGTCAGGTGTGGTTGTACATGCTTGTAATCTCAGCACCTAAGGAGGATGAAGCAAGATCACCAGTTCAACACCAGCCTGGGCTACATAGCAAGACCCTGTTTCAACCCTCCCTCCTATAAAGGGCTTGCCTTTTCTTTTATTATTTATTTATTTATTTTGTATTTTAGGGAAGGGTCTAAAGGGTGTTCAGGGTCTCACTACTAGATTGGACTCGTAGTGAGTCTCCTGTTTACAGCCTCCTAAGAGCTGGGATTACAGGCGTGAGCCACCATGCCCAGGCTCAATTGCTGTCTCAGCATGTCCTGGGGATGGGGCCAGCACAGCAGGCCCAGGATTGAACCCCTGGCCCCTGCGCCTGCTTGCAGGCATTTTAATCTGTTGAACTATTTGGCGGATCCTGCCTTTTCTTTTACAAAGTTAACTTAAAAAATTTAGGTAAGTGGCTGGGGAGATAGGGATCTAAGCATCTGACTCACAAGTGCAAGAACCTGGGTTTGATCCCTGGTATCACATGCTATGGTGGCCCCCAAGCTAGGCTGTGCCAGCCACCAAAACCAAGCGTGGTGGCACACGCCTGTAATCCCAACACTGGGGAGGCTGAGACAAGTGGATCACTACAAGTCCAAGCTGCATCGTGAGACCCTGTACCAAATAAATAAATAAATAAATATCAAACAACAAATACTTATCACACAACAAAACAAATTTGAATATGGTGGCACACACCTGTTATTTCAGCACTCTGGGAAGCTAAGGCAGGGGGATGACAAGTTTTAGTCCACATTGGGAAGTTTAGCAACTTTGCAGGACACTATCTCAAAATTTTAACTGACTTTTTTAAAAATGCAGGTAAAAAGACAAGAAAAACAAAAATCAGTATCTTTAGTTACTATTTAAAGTATCAGATGAACTACGATGAAAATAAAACTCGAAAGGGCCAGCCAGATAGCTCGGCAGACTAAAGCGCCTGCTTAGGCAGAGTGCAGTGGCCCAGGTTCAATCCCAGACGTGCTGTGCTGGCCTGCCCCCCCCCACACACCCGGCATGCTGAGAGGGTGACTGAGACTGGGTGTGGTGGCTTGCTCCTGTAATCTCAGCGCTTGAGAGGCTGAAAACAGGAGAATCATGAGTCCGATCTTCGATCTATGTAGTGACACCCTGTACACCCTGCACACCCTGTACCAAATACATTTTTAAAAAATAAAAATAAAAATAAAAAATAAAACTCATCTTCACTTGTTCTACAGATTAATACCAATGATTAAAGAAATCCATTCTATATTCAGCTAACTGGCTTCATGTTTAGAATATCACACTAAAAATATCCAGGGATGGCTAGGTACAATGACACCAGCCTGTCTTCCTGCTGCTATTCACTATTTGGTAAGCTGAGGTAGGAGTTCCCTTGAATTCAGGAGTTCAAGCCCAGCCTGCCTCAAACAACAAAACAAATTTGAATGTGGTGGCACACACCTGTTATTCCAGCACTATGGGAAGCTAAGGCAGGGGGATAAGTTTTGACCCACATTGGGCAGCTTAGCAACTTTGCAGGACCCTGTCTCAAAATTTTAAAACATTTAAAATGGCTGGGGATGTAACTCAATGTGAAAACCCTAGGCTACAGGGAAAAAATAACAACCCTGGATGTGGTGGTATACTCTATAATCCCGCCACTTGGAACACTGAAACAATAAAACTGCAAATTCAAGTTTTGACTGGACAACCTGACCCTGTCTCAAACACTAAAAACATAAACCAGGTATCCCAGCACATGCCCATAATCCCAGGACTCAGGGGGTATTGGAGGCCTTCCCTGGCTACATACTGAGCTCAAGACCAGGCTGAACTACACAGCAAGACCCTATCTTGAAAAAAAGCATATGCTCTGTCACAAAGAGGGAGAAGAAAAAAGACAGGGTAATGTGGAAGGAGAGAGTAGGGAGGAAGTGAGGGAAGGAACAAAAGAAGGGAGAAAGAGAAGGAGGCATGTAGTTAGCCTGAGCAAGGAACACCTAACCCTACCTCTTCCAGGCAGTTTCTGGCTCCACCTGCTGTTAGCAACTCTAGCAATATGACCCCTCTCTAACCTCCATACAGGTTGGAGCAGGATCCTTTCCTACAGCCTGTGCCTACCAGTTTAAACTCTGCTGGAAGAGGAGCCCTGCCTCTACCCTGATACCCACCTGAACACAAGTCCTACCCCAGACAAGGAAGGAAACAGTAAAGCCCAGCAGGCTCCTGAGTTGAAAACTAGCTGGGGCAGAGAAGCCAAGGTGACTAGTGTTAGGTACAAACCCACATAATCGACCAGACCAGGCATTCTGATGCAGGAGAACTGCAGAGGGTCTTCTGCTGAGAGCTGATTGGTGGTGTGGTAAGGAAGGCACCCAGCCAGGCAAGTATCACTCAAAAAGATTTGAGGGGACTGGGAATGTAGCTCAGTAGAAAGCATTTTGCACAATATGTGCAAGGCCATGAGTTTAATCCCTAGCATGGGGGGGGGGGCTGTATTGCTAGAGGAAACAATCCAATCCTTAACCTTCATAAGAGGCCACGGTTGGCTCTTCTTCCAATTAGAGTGGAAAATCCTGTAATTTACAAGATATTGGACACAGTGTTCAAAGTCTTTCCTCAATGGGGGAACAAAATTAGTTTACACAAAATATCTCCCTGGAGGCCAGGGAGATGGCTCAGCAGAGTACCTGCCCTGGCAAACACAAGGGCCTGAGTTCAATCCCCAGTTCCGCCAAAGGGGGGGAAAAATTCTCCCTGGTTTCACCTAAAATTCTTTTTTTTTTTTTTTTGGCAGAACCAGGGACTGAACTGTCTGAACTTGCCAGGGAAGCCCTTATTCCACTGAGCCATCTCCCCAGCCCTCACCTAAAATTCTTAAAAGTAAGACTCCTCCAAATCAACCATTTCCAAGTATTTAAGCCCATTTCAAAACAAAGGTCAAGAACATTTACAGGAATACAAAAAATATCCAGCATCCAGCACAATAACATTCACAATGTGTAGGTATCCATTCAAAGCTTACTAGGGCAAGCAAGGGAATAGTAAAACAAACTATAACGAGAAGTAAAAGCAAGACAAAAACAACTCAAATGCACAGATGAGTTAACAGACTAAGACATTTAAACAGTTGTTAAAATTGGTATGAAAGTATCCCGTAAGTTCAAAACCTTAAAAGGAAAGATTAGATATGTTAAGTGGAGACATGGAAGACACACCGGGAGCCACACAGAATCAAAACAGTGCCTTTTATCCAAAAGAAGGAAGAAGCTGCACATGGCAAGGCACACCAGGCAATCCTGGTAACTCTGGAACTCAAGGCAGTACAACTGAAAGTTTGAGGCCAGCCTTCAAAATTTATGGATACCCCATCTCAAAATAAAAGATAAAAATGAATGAGAATGTAGCTCAATGACAGAGTATGCCTGGGTTCAGTGTCCAGTACCAAAGAGAAGTGAAGGAAAAGGAAAAGAGAAAAAGAAAGCAGAAAGAAGAAAAGGGAAGAGAGAGCTAAAAAGTTATTCAATCTGAGCAGGTACTGGCTGGCCTCAAAAGAACGTCATAAGCACTAACTGACTGAATCCTCATAATAATATTATTAAAACTCTGTTACCTGCACTCCTTTACACACAAGACAACTAAGTCCCAGAAGATTAATTCCTTCAAGGTCCCACAGCAAATAAGATAGCTGGAACCCATATCCTTGTGATGTCATACTAGTCCAAGAATCAGGCTTCTTCAAGGCAAACCCCCAAAAGTACAGGCTTCTGTTGAAAACACTGTTTTGTAGCAAATAATCATTAAATAGTTTTAGTTTATGAATACATATAATTGCTTCAAAAAGTTACTACTAACAAAGACTACTGAATACATTTTAAAAGTAATTTCCGGGGCTGGTGAGATGGCTCAGTGGTCTAAAGCACCTACCTAGAACAAGCTTAGCAAAGCACAAGGACCGCAGTTCAATCCCCCTGGAACCACATGCCAGCCAGCCCCGCCTCCTGGTGGGCTGAGCTGGCCACACACACACACACACACACATAAATTTTTAAAAATTAAAAAAAAAAAAAAAAAAAGTAATTTCCCCTCTTGCTGTTATCCTGGACCTCAAGAGGCTCAGGCAGGTGAATCACTTCAAATTTGAGGTGAGCCTGGGCTATGAAGTGAGTTCAAGGCAGCCTGAATTGTATTTTTTTTTTCTTTTTCTTTTTGAGATAGGGTCTCTCTGTGTAGTTCAGGCCAGTCTTCAGCTAACTTTGTAGCCGAGGCTAGTCTCGAACTCACAATGAGCCTCCTGCTTCAGTCTCCCGAGTGCTGGGGTTACAGGTGTGCACCACCACTCCTGGCTCTGAATTGCAATTTAGAAGACTGGCTAAGAAAGAAAAGAAAAGAAAAGAAAAGAAAAGAAAAGAAAAGAAAAGAAAAGAAAAGAAAAGAAAAG
>NW_004524729.1:6001548-6002767 GCF_000260255.1 Octodon degus | reverse complement strand
AAAAAAAAAAAAAAAAACGCTGGGATATGGCTGAGTGCTTGCCTTGCCTTGCATGTATGAAGTACTGGGTTCACTCCCTAGGATTGCAAAAAGAAAAAGAACAAAAAACAGCTGAGGAGAGGAGTTAATTCTGTGGTAGAGTATCTCTGGGTTCCAGCTCTAATTCAGCTCAGTGCTTTTCACTGACTGGTGAGGAGTACTAAATATGAGAAGCACCAAACTGTTTTGGCTGGAAAGGACAGCAAGTCACTAAGCAGTGACGCCCACAAGTTCTAACACCTGTCAAGTACCAAGACAAAATTTTCACACCAAAATGCATAAAGGAGGTAAGACTGCCTGTGACACCCCAGTCACTCCACTGACTGCCAGGGATCTGGCTGGAGAGGCAGGTGTCCCCTTCCTCCCCTACTGCTCTAAGTGCATCCCTTCTGAAGCTGCAAGCTCAGCTGAAGAGGCTGATAGGATTATTTCCTCATCAAGGGTGTATAGTAGCTGTGCTCCCCTTGATAGAACTTCCAAACAAGCTCTCAAAATGCATCAAGTACCAAGTTTCAAAGCACTCAAGTACCAAGGCATGAACTACTAGAAAAAAATTTATTGTACAGGGCTTAGAATAACATCTGATAGGGTCGATGAGATGGCTCAGTGAGGTGGGGGGCAGGGAGATGGCTCGGTGGAATAAGCGCTTCCCTGGCAAGTGCAAAGGCCTGAGTTCAATCCCCGGTTCTGCAAAAAAAAAAAAAAAGATAGATAGCTCAGCGGACTAAGCACCTGCTTTGGCAAACAAAGGGACCAGGGTTCGATCTCCTGTCCTGCATGCTGAGATGGCCCTGCTCCCAGGGTGCCCTGAGCTGGTGACAGAGTCTGGGTCGGGTGTGGTGGCACATACCAGTAATCTCAGCACTGGGGAGGCTGAAAACAGGAGGATCATCACGAGTTCAATCTACATTGTGAGATCCTATACCAAATAAACAAATGCAAAAAAAAGGAATAACATCTGATACAGAGAAGGCCCTTAGTCAGTATTTGCTGCGGTGTTTTATTATTAACATATGAAAGTAGCTGGGCATAGAGGTACACACCTGTGATCTCAGCACTCAAGAGACTGAGAGAGTAGGACTGCCACCAGTTTGAGACAAGCCTAGGCTGCACAGTGAGTTAAAAGCCAGCCTGAACTGCATAAGAAAAACGCGAGAGCCTTGGTTCAATCCCTGGTTCT
>NW_004524729.1:5996061-6000627 GCF_000260255.1 Octodon degus | reverse complement strand
TAAATACTGGGTGAATACGCTGAGTTCCTCTAGCTTACTTACTAATGCAGACTATACCACTGGTCAAGTGTTTGATTTGTCTGAAAAGTTCAGACAAATCAAACAGTCAGAAGCCCAACTGGGCCGAGGAAGTTTCATGTTGGGTTTAGAAACACATGACCGAAAGTCAGAAGACAAACTTGCCAAAGTTACAAGAGACAGCTATAAAACCACCATAGAAGCCATCCATGGATTGATGTCTCAGGTTATTAAGGATAAACTATTTAATCAAATTAACATCGCTTAAACAGTCACTGAGTAGTGCTTTTGGCTGAAAGCTGGTATGTGAAAAATATTCAAGTAACACTTTTAAAAAACAGTTACCAAAAACCTGATTAGAAGTATAAGGTGCTCTGAAGTGTCCTGAATATTAACATCATATAATAAAACCATAAAATGAAAATAAATAAATAAATAAAAATTAATAGGCAAGAAAAACAAAATGTATCCTTGGGCCAACAACAGTAGCAGGGAGTTTACCATAGGCCAGTCTGCCTTCCTGTCCACCCCCTGGCCACAGCCAGCCTTCATGCCCCTTCCTGGTGTCTTATATCAGGAAGCCATAACAAAATACCATAGACTGGGTTGTTTAAGCAATATGCGTTTATTTCTCACAGTTTCGGATACTGAAAATCCAAAATCATGACGCTGGTCAATCTGTTGCTGATGAGAACTTTCTTCATGACTTGTAGATGGCTGCCTTCTTGCTGTGCCCTCACAGAAAGGAGAGAACAACCAAGCTCTCCACAGTTCTTTTGTTTTTATAAAGGACCTTCCACCTATCTGTATTATTCTAGGTCTTTTATATTAAATACTACATTTTTCTATTACTAGGAATTGAACCTAAGGACACTCCACCAATGTGCTACACCCCTAATCCCCAGCCCCTCTGTTCCACCTGCCTTTTCTAAGGCAGGATCTCACTAAGTAGCTCAGTTGACCAGGATTGGTTTGAATTTGCCACTCTCCTGTCTCACCCTCTCAGAATACTGGGGTAACAGTGGTGTACCATCACATACCTGGCTCTCTGGTGTCTCTTCCTATAAAGCTAGTCCTATCTTGAGGGTCCCACCCTCCTGACTTCATCTAACCTGGTTATCTCCTAAAAGCCTCATCTCCTAATATGATCAGACTGGGAGTAAGGTTTAAACATATGATTTTGTCAGGGGTGGTGGTGCACACCTATAGTTCCAGCACTTTGAAGACTAGGGCAGGAAGATCAATGCAAATTTAAGGCCAACCTGGGCTACATAGTGAGTTCAAGGCCAGCCCAAACCTCATAGCAAGATCCTGTCTCAAAAAAACAAAACAAAATGCCACACATGGTGGCACACTGCTGTAAGCCCAGTCCTCAGGGGTTTGAGGCAGGAGGACTACTGTGAATTTGAGGTCAGCCAGGGATACAAAGTTAGTTCAAGACCAATCTGAACTGCATAATGAAATCCTGTCTCAAAAAACCAAAACTGGGCCAGGGATATAACTCAGTGGCATAGCACCTGCCTGGAAAGCAAGAGGAAGTGAGTTTAACTTCGAGTACCAAAAACAAAACAACATATGATTTTAGTCAGATGTGGTAGTACATACCTGTAATCTCAGCACTTGGGAAGCTGAAGCAGGAGAACACCATAAATTCAATGCCAGCCTGGGCTACATTGTGAGTTCAAGATCATCCTGAGCAGCTATGTAGCAAGACCCTGTCTCAAAAAACAAGGGCCACGTATATAGCTGAGCCTGCCTGGCAAGTGTAAGGTCATGAGTTTGACTGGTATTTAAAAAAAAAAGGGGGGGGGTGGAACACCATAGAGCAGGTGACGCACATCTGCAATCCCAGCACTCAGAAGGCTGAGGCAGGAGGATTGAGGATCATTGTAAGACCAGCCTGGGCTACAAAGTGAGCTTAAAGCCAGCTTGAACTGCATAGCAAGACCATGTCTCAAAAAGACAAGAATAAATAAAATGAAAATGAATATATGTGAACACACACACACACACACACACACACACACACAATAATGTTAGTGAGGGCACAATTCAGTCCAGTCCATAGCACTCAACTTCCCTTCTTATTCCCCCATCCCACTCCAATCATAGCACTCTGATTTCCTTTTCGTCCTCTGTCCCACTCCAATCAATGTCTGTAGAGGATCTGATCTGTGACTGGCATACAACAAAAGCTCAACAACTATCAGCTAACTCCAGTACTACCCCAACACTGCTTACCTGTGTCATTGTACACTTCTAGGTCTTCAAACTCCCAAGGTAGAAATTCACACCCTACCAAATTCTCCAAATGATGACTTCAACACACAGCCTATAATGATTAATATTTTTTGTCTATCTGGTTTTATTTTCTTCTTGTTTTTCTCAGAAAGGGTCTGGCTATGTGATTCAGGTTGGCCTTGAACTGAACATGCCTCAGGCTCCCAAATGCTGGGATTACAGGTATGTACCACCATGCATATCTATGATGGTTAATTTTTTTCTGAGACAAGGTCTTGATATGTAGTTCAGCCTGCCCTTAAACTCATTTATGTACCCAGCCTGGCTTCTCACAATAATCTTCCCATGTCAGCCTGTGAACACTGGGGTTACAGGTATTCTCCAACATGCCCACCTTATGATCGTCATTCTTTTTTCTTTTTTGAGACAAGGTCTCACTATATAATTCAAGCTGGCCTTGAACTCACCATGTAGCCCAAGCTGGCCTCAAATTCACAGCAATCCTGCCTCAGCCTCCTGAGTACTGGGATCACAAGCATGTGCCACCACACTCAGATGGTTATTTTTGATTATTAATTTGACTTGCTTGAGAGATGCCTAGGATCTCAGTAAAGCACACTTGTGCATGTGTCTGAATGGATCAGAAGGGACGAAGAATATTGGGGATTAGAGCTGATCTTTGGCCTTTATTGGGAGGGGGTATTGGAAATTGAACCCAGGATCTTCACACTGAGCTACATTCCCAACCCATTTTTTGTTGTTGTTGTTTTGTTTTGCTTTTCTATTTGAGACAGGGTCTTGCTGCCTCCCAGCCCATTTAAATTTTTTAAAAGTTTATTTGTAATTATTCAACATGATCTTGCTAAACCAAAGTTACCCAGGCCAGGCTTGAATTTATAATCTTCCCTTAGCTTGCCAGGGTGCTGGGATCACAAGTATGTGCCATCATGCTCAGCTTGCTTACTTTTTCTCCTTCTCCTTCCGATTTTTTGAGACAGGGTTTCTCCAAGTAGCTTAAGCAGGCCTTAAATTCACTAGGTAGGGGCTGGTGAGATGGCTCAGTGGTCTAAAGCACCTACTTGGAACAAGCTTGGCAAAGCACAGGGACTGCGGTTCAATCCCCCAGCACCACATGCAAGCCAGCCCCGCCCCCTGGTGGGCTGAGCTGGCCACACACACACACACATAAATAAATAAATAAATTTAAAAAAAAATTCACTAGGTAGACCAAGCTGACCTGAAACTCACACCAATCATCCTGCCTCAGCCGGGATCACAGGTGTGTGCCACCTGGTTATGCTCAGCTTCTCTATAACCCTCTTTTCTTCGCAGCTACCAGGAAGTAAGCAGCTTTCTTCTCCCTACACTTCTACCATAATGTTTTTGCTAACGATGCAATGGATCCTCTGATGCAGTGGCCTCCATTAAGTCACATGTGTCAGAACATTTTGTCCCAGCAATGGAAAGCTATCTAATACATAGCCCCAGTAGCCACCTTAAGCAAGGGTTCTGTCAGGCCGAAGCCAGAACGCAGTACTTCCTGGTTTTCACACATATATCCTCCTGGCTGTTATACACAGTAAAATGAAAAGTGAAAAGCTTCCATGTGCTCACCATCAGGAGCTATGTAGCTCTCCTGCATAAGGATAGAGCTGGCAGCTCTGCTCATTAAGGACAGTGCTGCCCAGCATGGTCAGGACACTCTTTCATCACTGATGATAAAGGTTCTGACCCCTACTCTTCTCTCCTGGAGCCAAAACTCTCCAGCAGCCAGCGACCTACAAAGCACATACAGGCAGGAGACATGCTATTATTAAAAAACTTTGTCCAACATAGAGAACAGTACCAAAAAGTACCAGGAAGGCCCTGGAGGAATGACCACAGCTGACATCCAAACAAGATGCCCATTGGGGTGTCGAGACAGCTCAGCAATATAAAGTGCCTGCTTAGGCAAGTGTGCAGGAACCGTGGTTAGATCCCCCAGCACCACATGCCATACCAGCCCTGTCCCCAGGGTGGGCTGAACTGGCCAAAACAAAAGCAAAAAAACAAGATGGACAAAAGCCAAGAAATTTCCTTGAGTGCTACACCAGCCACAAGGAAATGAAGTAATGACCACAGCCTGCTTTGTAGAGGTTTTACCGTATGGGCACAGCACCAGTCTGGTCACTCAAAAGCTTGGCACAGGCCAGATGTAGTAGTGAATGCTTTTAATTCCAGCACTTAGAAAGCTGAGGAAGGAGGATCACTGTGTGAATTTGAGGCCAACGTTGGTTACATAAGTGAGTTCAAAACCAACTTGCAGGG
>NW_004524729.1:5988768-5995591 GCF_000260255.1 Octodon degus | reverse complement strand
GGGGCGGGGCTGGCTGGCATGTGGTGCTGAGGGACTGAACCGCGGTCTCTGTGCTTTGCTAAGCTTGTTCTAAGTAGGTGCTTTAGACCACTGAGCCATCTCACCAGCCCAAGGGTCTGAGTTTAATCCCCGGTTTTGCAAAAAAAAATTAGAAGACTCAGTATTATACAACCAACCAAAGACCACAATGACCTTCATAATTCCTTTTATACCCACTTTGATAACTCCTTTTTTCCCCTATATTGACTAACCCAGAATTTGGTTATCACACAGAGATGGAGAACATAGATTATACCATTGACTATACTGTAGTGTAAATTCTCAAGTCTCTGTGCCTCAGTTTCCTTTACTATGACATAGATGCTAACAGTATATACCTCAAAGGATAGTGCAAGTATTAAACAAGAAGACACAGACAGTATCCAATACTGGTCCCCCAAACAGTAATTACCAAAAAAAATGTTAGCAATTGTTGTCATGGGGGTGGGGGCTGGAATTATGGGAGAATGTTGGTCACAGAAGGCTTCCATGAGGAAATCTAGCTTGAGTTTTACTCATTTTAAATTAATGATCACAAATCCCAAGTGAACATTAAATATAGCCTAGCAATCCTACTCAATCACTCTAGGAAGCTAGTTTCCCTCTCTTAAAGACAACTGTGAAGACTGAGGTAAAATCAGAAGCTGTAATCCCAGCATTTGGGAGGCTGAGGCAGGAAGATCTGTGAATCTGAAGCCAACCTGGGATACATAAGTGAGTTCAAAGCCAAGCTGTCTCACAAAAACAAAAAAAGCTCTACATGGTGGCACATACCTGTAATCCCAGCATTCTGGGAAGCTGAGGAAAAAGGATTCCAAACTTGAGCCTAGCCTAGGCAACACTGATTTCAAAATAAAGAAAGAAAACAAAATAACATACGCTATTCAATTCCTGGTACCAAGAGAAAAGAATGGGGTAGCATATGAATGAAACATATATGAGCCAGCTGTGGTACACACACCTGTAATCCCAACACTTAAGAGGCTGAGAAAAAAGGATTACCATGAGCTCAAGTCCAGCATGGGCTACACCGCAAGGTCAAGGCCAAACTGAATTAGTGAGTGAAAACCTATCTCAAAAAAAGAAACATAAATATATTCTAATTTTTAAATGTTTTTTCATCATATTCTATAGGGACTTAAAGTTCAACATATCAATTCTTGATGAAAAATACCTGTTCCATGTTATGCCTAAGATGTTTGATATTCAGACAGATAGTGAGGTCAAGCTTAACAGCCTAGGTTGTATGGTAATAACAATAAGCTTGTCTTCTGGATGGTTAACAACCTAAGTTTGCAGACCAAAATTAGAGAAAAAGGAGGGCCTCAAGGAAAGCCAACATTTTGGCCCTAGCCTTCCAAGGTCAATTAAGACTCAGGACATATGAGAACTTGTACTGTAACATCATGTAACTCGGTAGTATCCCAAATTTTCTGATCAAGGAGATTATGGGGCCAAAGAGGAAAGTGATCGATAATGTAGAGTGTGCCTAAGGAGAGTCACATGGAGAGAAAACATTCTCTCAGGCTTTCACAGAGAGCACACTGGCCAAGCAATGGCCGTGACTCATCCACATGGCTGACACTGACAAAGGTTCTACAATCTGAGGTACAGGATCTCAGGATAAATCCTGAGGGGATTTCACTGACCTTATCAGACCCAAAAGCTACAACTCTTGTTTCATAGGTCCTGCTTCACCTTGGTCTTAACCATCCAGCAGAAAAGTATAAAAACGAAATATAAGAAGTAAAGCCATGGTGTTATTGGAGCTGTAGGGGACTCAGGTCAACAATTTCTGACACTGCCAGTGAAGCAGAAGACCCAATACTATTATGGACCTCTGAACTCTCTTAGAATATTTTGCTGAGTTTACACACCTAAAATATTTAAATGATGGAACTTAACAAAAAAAAAGGGGATACAGATGAATGTCCATTTTGTATCTGTGTATTCAAAATGGTAGGATAGATATATAGTTACATTCTCTTAATAAATAGAGGGATTTGTTGTGATGGTGTTTGTAAATAGGATATCATGTCCGCATCTTGTACAGCAATTAACCACTAGGTTAATTGCTATATGTTAATGCAATGTGTTAATTATTGAAACTGTCCTACCAATTTGGTTTGAAACTGTCTCATTGCTATTTGTTTCTCAATAAAATTATGGGGAAAAAATAAAGATTGATAAAGCTGAAGCATTTATATTTCAGTGGATGCCACTGGAAGATATACTTATTAGTGAAATAAACCAGACCCACATGTGTAAATATCGTAATTGGTAGGATTCTCACTCTAACTATACATGCTGATACCTGTGAGTCAAGCAACTGCAAAAAAAAAGAAAAAAGAAACATATCTGAAAGCCCACAGAAGTCTACACATACATGTTAAACTAATTTATAACAAAGAGGGATTATAGCTCAGCAGCGTAAGTGCCTGCCTGACAAGCACAAGATCCTGAGTCCAATCCCTGGCCAACCCCTGGTACCAAAAATAAATTAAATAAATAATTTATAACAAAGAGGCTGGGATTAGTGGCACACACTTGTAATTCCAGCACTTAAGAGGCTGACAAAGGAGGATCACCATGAGTTCAAGGCCAGTCTGGGCTAGATAGCAAGACCCTGTCAAAATAAATAAATAAATAAATAAAATAAATAAAATATATATATATATATATATATATCTCAAAGGTTCCAATACAATTTAATAGAGAAAATGGTCTTTCCAACAAATGATGCTGTATTAATTATTGTAAGTGTCCTACTAACTTATATTGAAACTGTTTCATTGCTATTCTTTTTTCTCATTAAAATGAATAAAAATTAAGAAAAAAGCCAAATGATGCTGAATTGTGTATCTGTAAGTGGAAACAACAAAAAGTGGAAAAAATGTATCCTGACAACACATCACATCATAATAAAAATTAATGAGCTGGGGATATCACTTAGTGGCACAAGCCCTAGCCTGGCAAGCATTAGGTCCTGAGTTCAAATCCCAGTACAAAAAAAGAAAGAAAAGGCACTGGGGATATAGCTCAGTGGCATAAGTGCCTGCTTGCCAAGAGCAAGGTCCAAGTTTGATCCTAGTACCAAATAAATAAATAGAAAAGATGTCTCAAAGGAACAACAAAAACAAAGAAAACCAGGAAAAAGCACGCCTATATACCCCCTTGCCTCTCCTCCCACTCCCTCACTATATATGTACATATGCACACATATATGACCACATTACAAACGACTTTTTTTTTTTTTTTTTTTTTTTTTTGGCAGAACAGGGGATTGAACTCAGGCCCTTGCACTTGCCAGGGAAGCACTTATTCCACTAAGCCATCTCCCCAGCCCCCTACAAAGGACTTGTAGTCACAATGTATTTCTTAACTCTTTAAACACAAAAAATAATCCAATCAAGCATGGTGGTACACACCTGTAATTCCAGCATTCTGAAAGGCTAAGGCAGAAGGATTGTAAATTCAAACCCAGCATGCACAATCTAGCAACTCAGCGAGTTACTGTTTCAAAATTTTCAAGGGGCTGGGGAGATAGCTCAGCAGTCTAAGTGCCTGTCTGGCCAGTGCAAGAACCCAGGTTCGATCCCTGGTATTGCATGCTGTGCTGGCCATGGGTACTGAGCCAGCCACCAAAACTGGGCATGGTGGCACACACCTACAATCCCAGTACTGGGGAGGCTAAAACAGGAGCGTCACTACGAGTCTGACCTGTGTAGCAAGACCCTGTACCACATAAATAAATAGATAAAAGATTTTTTAAAATTCCTTTTGCTATATTTTATCTCTTTTTTTTTAAAGATTTTTTTTTAAAGCACAAAATTTTCAAAATATTTTGAACTAAGTATGGTGGCACATGCCTCTAATCCCAGCACTCAAGAGGTTCTGGCAGGAGGACTGTCTCAAATTCAAGGTCAGCCTGCAGTATACACTAAGTTCAGGGCAAGCTTGGGCTGTATAAAAATGGTAGTCTAGCCAGACATGGTGGCACATTTCTGTAATCCCAGCACTCAGGAGGCTGAGGCAAGAGGATCACTGCAAGTTCAAGAGTAGCCTGAGCTACAAAGTGAGCTCAAGGCCAGCCTGAACTGCACAGTGAGACTGTCTCAAAACAAACTACCAAGCAAAAAGTGCCTGGGCCTGTATTTCTCTGTAAGGTTTTCCTATAGCATACAGATCTCTCACAGATGTCACAAGCGCCTGACAGAAATCAGCTACTGTTATTAATCAGATTTTTTTTTTTACAGTACTAAGGATCAAACTCAGAACCTTGAGCTTGCCAGGCAGACCCTTATGCTGCTGAAATATATCCTCAACAAGCTATTGCTATTATTATCCAAAAATTTAAAGTAATAAAAGGAAAGGTACATTTAGAGTCAAACTGCTTTGGGTACAAGTCTTTGATCTATTATTTGTAGAATACTCCACCTGTGAAACAGAGAAAATATAGTTCCTACATCCTAGGGTTGATGTGAAGATTAAATGATTCACAAAAAGCATTTAATTCAACAGCACATAATAAATGTTCAATACAATTTGCTCTGTGTGTGTGTGTGTGTGTGTGTGTGTGTGTGCTTTAAGTAGTCATTTCCAAGGTTCTAAACATTATCCTCCTGCTTAAAGTTGTACACCTGCAGCCTGACTTCTTCCGCGGGCTCTAAATTCTTCTACAAGACACTTTTTCCCTAACAACCCTTGGACTTCTCAGACTTCTACTTTCAGCCAAAAGAAAACCTTGCTTTCTCCTGCCAGCATAGAACTCCTTCCATGCCTTTTTCCACAGCAATCCAATCTCCTATTTCAGTAAATTGTCACTGTCCATCTATTTCATCAAAAAGCCCAGAAATCAAGCCAGGTATGGTGGTGCACTTAGGTAATCCCAACACTTGGGAGGCTGAGGCAAAAGAATCACTTCATGTTCAAGGCCAGCCTGGGAGACATAATGAGTTCAAGACCAGCCTGAACTACATAGCAAGACTCTGTTTCAAAACAAACCAACAAAAATCCTAGAAATCAGGATTGGAGATATAGCTGGGTAGTAGTTACTCAGCACTGAAAGGGTAGGAATTCAATCCCCAGCATCACAAAGAAGGAAAAAGAAAACTGGCAGGTAGAGGGGGGGTAAGAAAAGGTGAACAGATGAATACAGTCAATGATGGGGCATTGAGAAGCCATGAGCATGTAGGGGAGAAGGGGAGAGGTGGAGTGTAAGAATAGCAGACAGGACAATGGCACAGGAACAAGATGAGTAGGGAGAAGAGTGATGGGAGGGGCTTTGTATTGAGAGCAGGGCTAGCTGGTGGCAACAGCAAGTTATCAGCAAACTGGAAGTAATAATTGAATGACAGACTGAAAGGATGCAAAGCAGCAGGTAGAGGGACCATAAAAACAGCATCACTGGCATGATGGCACATGCCTATAAACCCAGCACTTGAGGCTGAAGGCTGGAGGATTGTTGCAAGTTCAAGACCAGCCTGGGCTACAAAGTGAGCTCAAGGCCAGCCTAAACTGCATAGTGAGACCCTGTCTCAAAAAGACAAAAAAAAAAAAAGTGTATAACACTAAAGTGAGGGTGGGGAACCTTACAGGAGGCAAGCACTGACATGGGAGGGTGGGGTCAGCTCCACCCTGACACTGACAGGAAAGAGTGGAGGGACCTTGCCAGACATGGAGCAGACACTTAGGCTAGTCACTAAGGGGGAGGCCACTGAAAGGCTGGCAGGCACTGAGAGCAGGACACTGACAGAGACCACTGTCAAGCATGGCGAAACTGCTGACAGCCAGTCCTGGGGGGTGCAGCCCATCCCAGGGAAGTGGTCATGTCAGAGGGGGCTTGGCAGGTGGAGAGAGGTGGAAGGCAACACTGAGAAACAGGATGCTGAGTGACAAGAGACTGATGGGAGGTAGACAGGGCGAAGCCAATCCTAAAGGGCAGTGGTAGCAAACCAGGTGCACATGCCAGAGTGTTATCCCTGAAAGCTGAAAGGGTTCGTGGTGCACGGGGAGGCTAAGGGTTGTATGACCAGGGCACTGACTGGGGGTAGAGGTGATGGTGTGGGGGACCGTGGCTCACAGGGTGCTGGCAGGCGAGCTGTGTGACACACAGGAAAGAAACGCTGACTGAAAGGGCTCTACCAGGGACACTGACAGGGGCACTACTGACAGGGCGCTCCACCCGACAGGAACACTGACAGTGGAGCTGACAGGAGCATCACTGAGGGGCACTGGCTGACAGGGGCAACGACTGACGGGCGCTGACAGGGTGCGGACTGACAGGCACTGACTGACGGGCGCTGAGGGGCTCTGGCTGACAGGGGCGGCACTCACTGACAGCGCTGACAGGGCTCTGGCTGACAGGAATAGTGACGGGGGTGGACAGGGTTCTGACTGACAGGAACAGCGACGAGGTGTGCTGACAGGGTCGCTGGCTGGTGGTGGCGCGCCCAACAGTACACTGACAAGGGGCGCTGACCGACAGGCGTGGAAGGACGGCGGAGCGGACATACGGGCGAGCTGACTGATCGACCGACCCGGAGCAAACAGGCGGAGGGTGTCCCTCACCGCTCAAGGCCACGGGAGCAGCCCGCAGACAGCCGCACTCACCTGCCCCGCGGGCCGGGGGTCGCGGCGGCTCCTCGGAGGCCTGCGTGGAGGCCAGGGCGCTGGCAAAGGCGAAGCCCGGGCGGCCTGGAGCGGGCCGCACGCACATGGGCCCGGCCCAGGGCGAGGCGCCTTCCAACGCGGGTGCGGCCGGCCGGCGGCTCGCTCCGAACCG
>NW_004524729.1:5983455-5988513 GCF_000260255.1 Octodon degus | reverse complement strand
CCGCGTGGCGACCTCCTGCGACCTCCTCTAACCGTGTCTGCGGCAATGGAGCGCAGCGGGGTGACCTGGTTTTCTCCCTTTCTCTCACGCGGGCTATGCTTTGATATTAATATTAACAGTATTAGGAACGTATCGCGCGCGGGTCGTCCATTACGTACTGCTCCAGAACCTCCGCTGGGGCTGAGGCTTCTGTGTGATCCAGAGAGTCGGCCTCGGCCTCGGCCTTCGCGGCCGACTCGCTCAGCCCGCTCGGAGCCCCACCACGTCCCGTCTCCTACCTGGGCTCCCAGCCTCAGGATGGCGTCTTCTTGGTGCAACTTAGGTGGTTTGGGGCAGTGGAAAGGGGGTTGTGCAACGTTTGTGTTGGTGGGAGGTTTGAACCCAGAGCCTTCACACTCAGCTACATCTAGTCCATTTTATTCGTTTTGAGACAGGTTTTGTTTGGGTGCTAGATTACTCAGGTTTGGCTGGAATTTGTGATCCCCCTGCCTCGGCTTCCCAAAGTGCTGGGGTTACAAACGTGGGACACCACAGCCGGCCCCCACAGGTTCTTGCAGTGCTCTGCACATCTAAAATGTGCCCATTTAACATCTGTGAGAATTAACCTCCAAAATGAGTGCTACTATTTCAGGTGACAGCACAGACCGACAGCCTTGTCTGCGAAATCCTGGATCCCTGTGAAACCCCTGGAGCCTTCAGACTCTTTTCCTTCGAACTAGCGCTGCTGAAGCTGGCCGGGAGAGGGCGCCAGGCAGACGCAGCCGGGAGAAGGGTTCCAGTTTCTGGGCTGGAACCAAAGATCTTTCTGGATCGCTCTCCCCGCAACTGTGCGGTCCTGAAGGGAGGGTTTCCGGCGATTCCTTGACGTCAGGCTGCAGAAATGGAAGTTAAAATCATAGAACCTGGGTGTGGTGCGCACGGCTATAGTCCCAGGACTTGTGATCACCGTGCATTCAAGGCCAGCCTGGGCTGTATAGTGAGTTCCAGGCCAGCCTGAACCACATGCCAAGACCCTGTCTCAAAAAATGAACAGGCGAGCCGGGGAGATGGCTCAGTAGGATAAGCGCTTCCCTGGCAAGCGCAAGGGCCTGAGCTCAATCCCCAGTTCCACCCAAAAATAAAAATAAAAATAAATAAACAGGCATAGCTAAGTGTGGTGGCACATGCCTGTAACGCCGGCACTCGGGAGACTGAAGCAGGAGTGGAAGACCGGCCTGGGCTACAAAGTGAGCTCAAGGCCAGCCTGAACTACATAGCAAGACCCTGTCTCAAAATGACAATGGGCTGGCCAGGTAGCTCGGCAAACTAAAGCACCTGCTTAGGCAGGCTCGGAGACCAGGGTTCAATCCCCCATGTGCAGTGCTGGCTCCACCCCGGGTCACGCTGAAACTTGGCATGGTGAGACCTGTAATCCTAGCATCTGGGAAGCTGAAAACAGGAGGATCACTAGGAGTCCGATCTGTGCAGCGAGGCCCATAAATAAAAAGAAAAAAAAGACAAAACAAGTAAATAAACAAGCATGAAACCAAAACAAAACCGACCAGAAGCCTCCCTTGGCAGGCATTCTTCACACTGGTCCACCCTGCGAGAACCCAGTGCTACTGGGTAGGGTTGCACAGCAGCCCTCACGGAGGCGCCCTCCCCAGTCTTCCATTCCTTGGGCATAAGCAGCTCTCCACCTGACCCTGACCCCTCCTGTGCCTTCCCTGTCTTTCACACTCACACGGGTCTATCAGCAAGCCTGGGCTATACGGCCACAGGAGTTTCCCTCATCTTCTGGCTGGGCTATTCCATGCTGGCTCGGAATCAGTTAAAATAGGTCAGATCATATCTCTGTCCCTAGGGGCTATAGTCTCCCCACAGGAGAGGAACAAGTGTCTTTGCTGTTGCCCCCAAAACTATGTCATGTAATCTCCCCTAGTCTTCCACTTTTCATTGACTTTATTTATTTATTTATTCATTTATTTTGTCCTTTTCAGACAAGGTTCCACTATGCAGTTCAGGCTGGCCTTGAGCTTACTTTTGTTTGTTTGTTTGTTTGTTTGTTTGTTTGTTTTTGCTGGCTCAGCCCACCCTGAGGGACTGGGCATGTGGTGCAGGAATAGAACCATAGTGCCCTGCAGCTGCCTAAACTTGCCTAAGCAAGCGCTTTAGACCGCAGACTTGAGTTCACTTTGTAGCCCAGGCTAGTCTCGAACTCACAATGAGCCTCCTGCCTCAGCCTCCCAAGTGTTGAAATTACAGATGTGCACCAAGTCTAGGCTCATTGACTTTACTAGTGACACCTTCCTGCCACCCACTTGCCCTTGTGTCCCTGTGTCCTCACACATTCCTTCCTAGATGTTGTTTGGTCTTTACCCCATTGCCTTTCTTGGTAACCCTGCTTCACACTGGAAGCATACACCAAGCACACGGGTAACCCTCTGCCTCACTGGAAGTCTCAGTTCAGTAAGGGGACAGAAACTACACAATGATTTCAACAGGAGCCACACAGTGATTTCAACAGAAGAAGCAAGTGTGGTGGTGTGTGCCTGGAATCTCAGGACTTAGGAGGCCGAGGCAGGAGGATGGCCATAAGCTCGAGGCCAGACTGGGCCTCATAGGTCAAGACCTCTCTGGACTACATAGTGAGGTGCTGTCACAAAATAAATGTGTTATAGGAGGATTGATTATGAAGGCATAAGCATAACTATATTTGAGAAGGTCCCCCTTCCTCAAGGTTTCTCAGTCATTAGAAGGGTGTATCTGCCACCCACCTGATACCATGGGCATCCTTGGGTTGTCCTGGGGCAGAGTGGATTCTAAGAGCAGAGCTTGCTGAGCAGGAATATGCCTGCCAGGTGCAAGGGGCCAAGGCTGGGAAGCCTAAGGCACAATGTTGCCCATCAGACTGGCTAGGCATCACCTACAGGATCCCACTGAAACCCAGGGGAGCTGTGCACAGCTGGCTCCAAGACATGACAAGGACTGGGTATGGTTGTGGCAGCCTGGAACCCCAGCTTCTCAGAAGGCAAAGACAGAAGGATCAAACTGAAGTCCAACCAGGACAGTTTAATGAGACCTTGTCTCCAAAGAACGAAAGGGCCTACGAGCATGGTTCAAAGGGTAGCACTTGCCTATGATGCACAAAGTCCTGAGTTCTACCTCCCTCTGCACCACAAAAAGAAAAGGGATCTGAAGCCAAAGCAGTGAGTTGAAAACTGGAGCGTGTGCTCTGTATTCATCCTTTCATACCCGATTGTACTTCAGCGCCACTACTGTGTTTTTACCTAATAAAATACCTCAGAGAATGTGGCACACACCCATAATCTTCACACAGGAGGCTGAGACAGGAAGATATGGAGATAACTCTGTAGTGCAAGTGAAAAAAGCTGTTGCTGGCATGGTGGTGCACACCTATATATAAGCCCAGCACCAAAGCTGAGGCAGGAAGATCACTGAGAGTTCAAGGCCAGCCTGGGCTACCTAGCAAGACCTTGTTTCAGAAAAGAAAAAAGGGAAGGGAAGGGGCTGGGGAGATGACTCAGTGGAATAAGTACTTCCCTAGAAAGTGCAAGGGTCTGAGTTCAATCCCCGGTTGCACAAAAAAAAAAAAAGGAAGGGAAGATTCCCTAGTTCTGTTGCTGACCCACTGAAATTATTTTCTTTTTTCCTTCATTTTCTGTATTAAGACTAAATAGTAAAACCAACTTCTTAAAAAAAAGCTCACATAAATTGCTGAGCTTCCCAGCACTCAGCAGGCTGAGAGAGGAGAGTCATTGTGAGTTTAAGGCGAGCTTGGACTGTATTTTGATTCCCAGGACCAAAAAAGGACAACCCGCTCAGGACGCCTTCTGTCTAACAGAAGCTTTTTGTCCCCTAGCAAATATAACCAGAGATGGTACTGCAAAAAAGAAGAGAAAAGAAAGACAGACAGACAGACAGACAGACAGAAAAGAAAAGATCCCTGGGGATGAAAAAATAGATAAATAAATATAGCCAGAGAAATAGCTCAGTGGCATATGTGCCTGCCTGGAAAACACAAGGTCCTGAGTTCAATCCCTGGGGGGGTGGGGGGAGGTCCCCTGATAAATATATTCTGCTCTTTTTTTTTTAAATAATATTTTATGTAGTATCTTTATTTTTTTAATTATTTATTTATTTTTGTGTGTGTGTGGCCAGCTCAGCCCACCAGGGGGCTGGGCTGGCTGGCATGTGGTGCTGGGGGATTGAACCGCAGTCCCTGTGCTTTGCTTGGCTTAGCTTGTTCTAAGTAGGTGCTTTAGACCACTGAGCCATCTCACCAGCCCCTATTCTGCTCTTAAAAAAAGAAGAAGGGGCTGGTGAGATGGCTCAGTGGTCTAAAGCAAAGCACAGGGACCGTGGTTCAATCCCCCAGCACCACATGCCAGCCAGCCCAGCCCCCTGGTGGGCTGAGCTGGCCACACACACACACACACACACACATACACACACACAATAAATAAATAATTTTTTTAATGTTTAAAAAAAAAAAAGAAGAAAAGGACAAGCACAAATGGCAGCAAAGTTTTACTAAAGGTAGTATTACTTTTTATATTTTTAAGAGAAAAAATGCTTTTATTAATCACAACATGAAACTGACACGAAGTTGTTTTAGAACTGAAACAAGATAACTAATGCTTTTATAAAATTACATTTCTCACATCTATTTGAGGAAAATATTATGTACTAGCACTTTTTTGTTATGGGCCAATTTCAGTCAAGTTTTAAAAAATAGTAAATAGCAATTAGCATATATTCTCAAACTGTGCTGAGATAGTGGGAAGGCAACTAGCAACTCTGGGGTAACAACCAGCAGGATTAGGACTGTTCCCTGAAACATTCAGCGTCACCTTTCTCTTTCAGCTGTTCAGTCAGTGTGCATATTCACTGAGAAGACAAAGGTTTGCTGTGGGAACCACGAGTGTGGCAAATCTCTTCTCACATAAGGAGCACTTGCTTGATCAAAGCTCCACCTGAACGGCCGGGGAGATGGCTCAGGGGAATAAGTGCTTCCCTGGCAAGCGCAAGGGCCTGAGTTCAATCCCCGGTTCTGCC
>NW_004524729.1:5974824-5983070 GCF_000260255.1 Octodon degus | reverse complement strand
AAAAAAAAAAGCTCCACCTGAACGGAAACACGTCAGCTTTTTCATCTGTACACAGGGAGGCAGCTATTATAATCTTGTAACACACATACACAGGGACAATGAATTATTATTGGGAATTTCTCTGACATTATTTGCAGTTTTTTAAAAAAGGCTTGTGAATATCTCCAAACTGGCTGGCTTCTGTGTTAATGACCCCATGACACTAACGTGATCTGGGCCTCGAAGCCCCCGAGGGACAGACGCGCACCTTCACTCCGGCGGCTTCCGCTCTGGCTGCACCTGCGCAGAGCTCTCCTCGCGCGCGAGTCCAGCTGTGAGCGCCGCCGGTCCTCCCTCCCGTGCGCCCCGCAGCTGTCGAGCGCCGCAGCTGTCCGAGCGCCGCGGTCCTCCCGGCCAGAGGCGCCCGCCGGCGCGCTCCCGTCTGCTGGAGGTCATCCACCCCATGCCCAGACGCCTGGATCCGAGCAGCACCGCCCAGGTGGGCATCTTCTCCAGCCTGCTTCCTCAGAAGGCTGACTCCTGCCGACGCTCCTCCTCCTCCCAGCGTGGCTGCGGATATCCCCGCACACGTTCTTTGATGCAAGGAAACAAATGTCCTTCCCGAAAGCAGGCGGCACCATGGTCCCTTCGACATCCAGCAGGATGGCGGTGACCTCGGCGGGCCCCGAGAGCCCGACCGTCTCCCTGCGGGTGAGCCTAGCGCGGCCCTCCCGGAGCCCCACTACCACCCCGGCAGGCGACCAGTATGACCTTTTAAACGGTAATATTTTAGACAGCGAAGTTAGGTAGAAATATTGTAGGCAGTCAGACAGGACTGGGCACCGGGGGAGTCAGGGCAGAAGATAAAAGTTTATCAGGACTGTGGCTGGAGGCTCACCTGAAGTTTAAACTCACAATGGCTGGTTTTACACTAAGGGATGAACTTCCCTAAGGGATGAACAGAGGCTTGGGATTATTGGGATTCGCCCTAGTGAGACTTCCTGTTAGCTCACAGGGGTGGGCTGTCCTCTCATCTACTAAGACTAAATCTAAAACCTCTAACTGCTAAAACTAAAAGACAACACTAAAACTGCAGATTATCAGCCAAGGTAAGTGCTGTGCTGCCACTAGAGCATGTTAATTAGGTGACTACACCTGTAATCTGTTGAATCATGTGATTCATGTTGTACTCATCTCATGATTTTGCTCTATAAAACTTTAAGAGGTGAGCTTTTTGGCAACCTATTTGGACCCACTTGCCTGTCAGGGGCTCTTCCTGTTCCCCATTCCCCATTCCCCATTCCCATTCCTTTTTTTAAAAAATGTATTTGGTGCAGGGTCTACAGGGTCTCACTACACAGATCGGACTCATAGTGATCCTCCTGTTTTCCGCCTCCCAAGCGCTGGGATTCAGGCATGCATCACCACGCCCAGTCTCAGTCACTGTCTCAGCCCAGCTAGCTCTGGGGGCGGGGCCAGTACCTGTGGAGCCAGGGATCGAATTGATGCCTATGCTTTGCCGTGTGTGTGTGTGTGTGTGTGTGTGTGTGTGTGTGTGGCCAGCTCAGCCCACCAGGGGGCAGGGCTGGCTGGCTTGTGGTGCTGGGGGATTGAACCGCGGTCCCTGTGCTTTGCTAAGCTTGTTCTAAGTAGGTGCTTTAGACCACTGAGCCATGTCACCAGCCCCAGATTTTCCTACTCTTAACCTGCACTGTTCCCTGATAGTCCGTCCCCCCCCCCCCCCCCGCAGTAGTGAAGCAGGAGCGGAGAGCGAGAGCGAGAAATGACTTGAGGACCGCAGGAAGATAGGAGGGATCCTCTGACCTGAGACAAAGAGGATCTGGGATTATATGAACCTTTGCTAGGGTCAGAGTTTGAGGGGGGCTTGCTTATGCGTGAAGAGCTCACTGGGGTTTTGTCTTTTCACGAGGGAAAGATAAAAGGAAGTTGTATTCAGGGCTGAGAGGAGAAGATGGGGAAGTCATTGGGAAGATAAACTGTTGTTTGGGGCTTCAGCTATGTTAGACAACTAGAACAGTTCAGCAATTCATACTTGGGCTGGACTCTATCATTCCCATCTTTTAGTTGTTAGGAAGCGATGATGGCTCTTAGACTGCTTCCTGCCGAACGGGAAAGTCATCTTGTGGTGGGGAAGGTTGATAGGATGACAGTTCAAACCCATGTAGACACTAGTGCCAGGTGTTTTGGCGACAATGAGAGGTTTATTGTTAGTGAAGGCTTGCACATGATATTGAAGGAACCTTCAAAACCATTTTAAAAGGCAGGGAGCTATGAGTAGACATGTCATTATCATGATTAAGGGACCCAGAATGGGAAACCAGAAGGGGGTCCACAAGCCCAATGTGTCATTCCCTAGAATTCATTCAACTTGGGGGAGAAGATGGGGAAGTCACTGGGAAGAATTCATGTATTTGACAGCTAGCAATTCCCCTAAATCAGTAGAAAAAGGAACGGGCTCTACAGAGTGGGTTTGGGCCAAGTCAAAGTAGGGAAGGAAATTCACCCTACAGCCCAAGGGCAGGCCATCTGTGCCACAGGGGACACAGTGGCAAGAGCTCACATAGTCTGTTCTTCTTGTGTCACCTACTCCTCAGGATGATGTGAGGCCACCTTATCCAAAGCTTGCTCAAGTTCTTGTGAAAAGTCCACACAGGGATTTGGGAACTGTTCTGCCCTTGGTCCTGGGGCTTTGTAATTAACAGGTCACAGCTACTTCCCCACACAGTTTTGCCACACCCTAATCTGTCTCAGATGACCCCTCTGCAGAGATAATAGAAGCCATAAAGACAGTAAACTAACATACTCAGAATGCTGAAGGAAACAGGTTGGGGTGTGTGTGTAATCTCTGAGAGGTTGAGGCAAGCCAGTTGCCTTCAGCTTAAGGCCAACCGGGGGTACATACCATGACCCTGCCTTAAAAAAAATAAGAAAGCAAAAAACAAAGTTTATTTGTTGAGACATGGGTCTGGCCACACAGTTTAGCCTGGTCTTGAACTTACAGCAATCCTCCTGCCTCAGCCTCATGGTGACTCATACCACTAATTTTGTTATGCTGTAGTAGATGGTATGTTATTGTGGTGCAAAAAAGCAGAATAAGGGAACTGGCAGTAGGACTGACTGGAAGGAGGTGTGAGGGAGCTTTCTGGTGACAGTGGCATTCTATGACTTGCTAATGCTTTTGGATTACACATGTGTCTCCAAACGTCAAAACTCAGAGTGATCATTTAAGATTTATGTAGTTGGGCGGGGTGCATATTTGTAATTCCAGCACTGCAGAGGCTGTGGAAGAATTGTCCCAAGTTTGAGACCAGCCTGAACTATACAGTAAATTCAGGCCAATTTGAACTACAAAGCAAGATCTTGTCTAAAAAAATTATGTATATCCATATATCTCCACCTACATATTTGTGGGTCTGGACATTAAACTCAGGTTCTTTGTACTGAGCTACAATCCTCAACCTTTTAAATTTTTTGTAGGAGGCGGGGAAGGGACAGGGGCTGGTCCCAGAAGATGGAGGAGGAGGGGGATTTCTGGTAGGTCCCCTTAGATAAAATGTAGTGCTGTGAAACGTCGGTCTACCTTGAACTACACATAGTTGAGCTTTTCAGCTTGGAAGCCTTTCCTTTTTTTTTTTTTCCCCAGTGTACTGAACTTATGAAACCATGGCAGAAGGAGAAACAGCATCACCTGGGCCCAAAAAGTGTGGTCCATGTATCTCATCTGTTACTAGCCAGAGTGTGAACTTGGTGATTCAAGAAGTAGTCTTGTTTTTTATTGGAGTGTTTCTTGCTTGAATGTTAAATTTGCTCCAGATTCAGAGAAATGTGATGCTATTTCCACCTGATATGGTGGCAAGCATCTTTCCTTCGGCATGGTGGGTGCCACCACGCTACGGCACAGCTTCAGCTATGACTGGGTTATTATACCCTGCATTGACAGGCATCCAGGAGAACCACAGAAATTAAAGAGAGTGGTCCAGTGTAATGTGGAGCGTAGCTGTCTTTGTTGGTATAAATCATGCCAGTGCCAAAGTGGATTTTAATAACAACATACAACTATCTCACACTGGCTGCACTCTCCATTGGACTGTGGTGGACTTTCGATAGATGTAGAAGTGGTTTTGGCCTTGGAGTAGGAATCGCTTTCTTGGCAACGGTGGTCCCTCAGCAGCTCGTGTATAGTAGTGTTTATCAGTATACATCTCCAGATTTTCTCTGTGTTTGCTCCTGGTTACCGTGTATATATTTTGCTGGAGGCATAACATTGGGAAACATTGGTCAACAACTGGAAATGTATGAATATAAAGTTATTGCAGAAAAATCTTATCAAGAATGAAGGAAAGGCCGGAGAGATGGCTCAGTAGGATAAGCGCTTGACTGGCAAACGCAAGGATCTGAGTTCAACCTCCGGTTCCGTAAATAAATAAATAAATAAATAAAAAGAATGAAGGAAAAGGCCGGGAAAATGGCTCAGTGGAATAGGCACTTTCCTGGCAAGAGTAAGGGCCTGGGGCTGGTGAGATGGCTCAGTGGTCTAAAGCACCTACTTAGAACAAGCTTAGCAAAGCACGGGGACCGCAGTTCAATCCCCCAGCACCACATGCCAGCCAGCCCCGCCTCCTGGTGGGCTGAGCTGAACACACACACACACACACACACACACATAAAATAAAATAAAATAAAATAAAATAAAATAAAATAAAAAGAGTAAGGGCCTGAGTTCAATCCCTGGCTCTGCAAGAAAAAAAAAGGAAAAAAAAAATATTTTGTGTATAGAAAAACACGAAGAAAAGGGCATGTAAATTACGTTGACAAATGTTGGACTATAAAATTGCTAGGATGCAGTTTTCCCCTTCATCAGTGTGGCCTCACATCATCCTGAGGAGCAGGTGACACACACACGCACGCACACACGCACGCACACACGCACACACGCACGCACGCTCGCACACATACAGAACGTATTACTACTGCAATCTGTGATTGCTTTATCTGTAAATCAGTTACCAACCTTTATGTATTTGACCTAAAAACTGTAAGATATATGTGCATTACATTAAAAATGTTGATTAGTAGTACTTTTTTATTTTTTAAATTTTTTATTTTTATTTATTTATTTTTTTCCAGGGGAAAGCGTGAACGCAGTCCCCCACCACCACAAATTATGCAGTCCAGTTTCCCGCATTTGGGGAAATCGCAGGGGTCAGCACATCCAGAGTGCAATGGATGAGCCTCACCCTGGGAAAACCACCTTCGTGATCATGGTATCTCCCCTGCCAGGTAGTATAAATACATTTTTTAAATTAATTTTTAATTTTTAATTTTTAATTTTATTTATTTGTGTGTGTGTCCAGCTCAGCCCACCAGGGGGCGGGGCTGGCTGGCATGTGGGGCCGGGGGATTGAACCGCGGTCCCTGTGCTTTGCGAAGCTTGTTCTAAGTAGGTGCTTTAGACCACTGAGCCATCTCACCAGCCCTAAATTAATTTTTTAAATTAATTTTTTAAACATACCATACATTATAATGTTAATGTGACAAATTATTCTATTACTATAATTAAAAGTCTAAGAATGCTTTGAACAATTTATAGACAGTGAAATAAGAGGAATGCCAAAAATAAAAAAGAAAAAAAAAATAAATAAATCTTTTTTCAAATTTTGAGACAGGGTCTGGATAAATCCCTAAGTTGTCGAGGCTGGGCTCCAGCTTGTGATCCTCTTGCCTCAGCCTCCCAGAGCACCAGGATCACAAGTGTGTCACTACCACCATACTATATGGATTTTACTTAGAAAACAAAACTGAAATCAAGTGCTACCAATGATCAATGCATATACTGAACTGTCTAGGGATGAGGGTAACTGTCACTGAAATTTTTTATCTAAAAATACAAGACTGATAAGAGGATTACATAAATATATGGATACAGGGAAAAACAGATTTAACAAAATATTAGTTACAGACAGTAGAGAAAGCCAGATGTGGTGGCACATGCCTATAGTCCCAGCACTCAAGAGGCTGAGGCAGGATTGCCCTGAGTGCAAGGCCAGCCTGAACTACAGAGACCCTGTCTCCAAAATAAATAATAGTAAGGAAATAGCCACGATACAGTTCATCTTTTTTATATGCTTGAGCTTTTTTTTTTTTTTTTTTTTGCAGAACCGGGGATTGAACACAGACACTTGGGCTTGCCAGGAAAGCGCTTATTCTACTGAGCCATCTCCCCGGCCCCGCTTGAACATTTTCATAAAAGAATATTTGATAGGTCATGATGAAACCAAGACAAAAATCTAAATAAACATTTTAGATTTAGCCCACAACTGCTTTTCCTGCTTTTTTGGTTTTTTTTTTTTTTTTTTTCCTGAAGGGCTTGGGATCTAACCCAGAGTCTCCAATTTGCAGCAGGAGCTCTGCCAGAACTAGATCTCTGGCCTTCTCATCCTTACGTTAGTGGACTTTTAGAGTCATCAATTTTAAGCTAGGTGCAGTGGCCTATCTATATAATCACCCCACATTTTAGGAGGCTAAGGAAAAATCCAAGTTTGAAGCCAGCATAGGCAAGCTAACAAAGCTAGTGAGATTCTGTCTAAACATTTTTTAAAATGTTTTTCTCTTAAATGTATTTAGGACTAGGTATACAGAATCTACCAGGTCTCACTACGTAGATCGGACTCATAGTGAATCTCCTGTTTTCAGCCTCCCAAGCACTGGGATTACAGACATGCACCACCACGCCCAATCTTGATCTGATTGTCTCCAAGAGTTCCAGGGGTGGTGCCCGCACAGCATGCCAGGGATAGAACCCTGTCCACTGGGCTCTGCCTAAGCAGGGGCTTAAATCCGCTGAGCTATTGGCCGGCGCTATTTATTTGGTACAGGTTTTCCCTATGCAGCTGAGACTGAGAATGATCCTCCTGTCACAGCCTTACCAACACTGCAATTACAGGCTTGCACCACCACACCGGGTATCTGTGGCCTGCATGCTCTAGGGATTGAACACAGGTCCTTGTGCTTGCCAGGCAGGCACTTGGACCGCCAAGCTATCTCCTCAGGCCTAGACATTGTTTTTAAAAAGGACTGGAGAGAGAGAGAGAGAAAAAAAAAAAGGACTGGAGAAGTAGCTCAGTCTGAAGGTCTTGGGTTGCACCCTTAGTACATACGGGGTGGGGTTACCATTCATTTTATTATTTTATTTATTTATTTATTTATTTTTGAGACAGGGTCTCGCTATGTAGTTCAGGCTGGCCTTGAGCTCACTTTGTAGCCCAGACTGGTCTCATAATCACAACGATCGTCCTGCCTTAGCCACCTCACTGCTGAGATTACAGGTATGTGCCACACATCTGGCTTTAGGTTCTGGCCCTACTACGAACTGCTGAATTATTATGGTGGCCATCTAACACAGCTGAAGCACTTGGAACAACAGGTCATCTGTCCAGCGACCACTTCTCTCTCAACCCAGTCCTGGATATAATTGCCTTCTCCTCTCCTGTGCACACAGGAGACCCCAAGCAGTTCCTTACGTGTAATTGGAACTGACCCTCTAACTCCATCCCAGCAAAAGTCCGTTACAGTCACAGCTTTTTGTCTCAGGCCAGAGGACCTACCGCATCTGCCCCCATCCTCTCCTTGTCTTTGGAGTTAGTGAAGGCTCTTATCTTTCTTATCTCTTTACTGCCGAAAAACCTAACACAGACAACACCTGTGTGTGTGTGTGTGGGGGGGGGGGTGACAATGAAACGTGACTGCGCATTCATCAGCTATTTCCTAATGTCCGTGGCCTTTCCTCCATCTCAGCCCAAAAAGCCCTAACCTCCACGGGGAAGCAGATGTGTATGAGACTCGTTCTGAAGTCTGCATCCAAGCAAGTAAACCCGAGTCTGGCTCAGCATCAAAGATCCTGGAGCTGGTAACAGTTTTGCTTTGTTTTGAGACAAGATCTCCCCTTGTAGCCCAGGCCGGCCTTGAACCTGCCTGAGATTCTGGGATGACAAGTGTGTCACCACACCCTGCCATTAAGTTTAGTGAAATGATGGCATTTTCACTGCAATGAGATAATTCAACGTGGCGGCGCACCAAGTGGCTTTATGCTTACAGTTCTCTGGTTGGGGCCCCAAGTACGCCACATCGAGGCCAAATCCAGTAAAAGCCAGCGAAGGGGTTCGCCTCGCTCCCACACCCTGGCCGCAGCGGCCGTGCGTGGCCTGCACCGGCCTCCAGCGCGGCCAAGCGCGTGGCCTGCACCCGCC
>NW_004524729.1:5896413-5972911 GCF_000260255.1 Octodon degus | reverse complement strand
GCGCGAGGGCCCGGCGGGCCGCAGGTCCTCCGGCCGCGCGGCGCGGGGCTCGGCGGCGCCCTGGGCGCGCTTCTCCGCCTGGCTGGAGTGCGTGTGCGTGGTCACCTTCGACTTGGAGCTGGGCCAGGCGCTGGAGGTGAGCTCTCCCGCTCCTTCCCTCCCGCCCTCTCCGCTGCCCCTCATCCCTGTCACCCCGTCGCAATCGGCGTCGCCTTCCTGCCTGGCCCCGGGCCCTCGGGGGCGCCCCTTTGCACGCGCTGCACCTGGGGCGGATCTCTGACCCCTTCCACAGCTCCTTACGAGAAACCTGGTCTCCTCCCCTCCTCTACCCGACCCGTCCAGAAAGGGAACCCCTCTGCAGGGCTCCGGGAGCGCTCCTGACAGGTGGGAGGTAGGGCCTGAGTCTGCACATCCAGAGACCGGGTCGCATCGTCCCTGGGCCTGTCGCACCCAGGCAAGGTCATGCCCCCGGTTCGTCGCTCCACCTTTGATGCCACCCTTATCATGCTTCAGGCAAGGCTGACAGCTGACCCTTGGACTAGAATCTCCTTGACGCTTTTCTGCTGGAGTCACCAATGGCACCTTTTCCTCACCACGCTCTCTCCCCAGTTCAACCCGTGTACCTCGCCTTTTTAAAACCAGGGAGTTGGCTCAGTAGAATAAGTGCTTGCCTGGCAAGCTCAACGGCCTGAGTTCAATCCCCGGCTCCACCAAAAGTAAATAAATAAAATAAAATCCAGGGGTGCTTCATGTAGAGTCAGATCCAGACCCTGTGAGCCCATGCGGGGCCCTAATCTGTTCTCAACCTTGGTCTTCCGGTCACATCTCGCCTGTGATGTGTTCTTCCCACTGCCTGCACGCCTCCCCTCACAGGGGCAGCCTCACTTTTTCCTGGTATCGATGGCACAGCGTGGAGATGCCTGGGAGGCAGACTTCACCAGCTGTTAGGAGGGACTTATGAGTAGCCATGAGCACTCCATCACTGCAGTGTGTCAGATGAGGCTGCGGAGTCACCCTAAGGAAAGCCAGTGCAAGGTGGGAAATGCTTCATAAGGCCCTGTTGGACTCTGAGAAGCTGTGAAAAGTCCAAAATCTAACTAATTTTTTTTTTTTTTTTTTTTTTTTTGGTTGGCCAAGGCTGCCTTAAGGGTGGGTCTGGTATGGCATGTGGAGCTGGGGATCAAACTGTGGTCCCCTGCACCTGACTGGGTTTGCTCAGGCACGCGCTTAAACAGCTGAGCTAACTGACAAGCCCCTACACAACTAATTCTTGGTCAGGCCCCCCACTCTGTGGGGACCTAATCCTACTGAACACTGCACTTTGGCAAATGACACCACTTGATGGAGGGGCCTGGATAGAGAGGCAAGGTGATTTTTTTTTAATTTCAAAATGATTATATTGCAGCCAAAACAGTAGAATTAACTGTACATAATAAACTAATATATATATATATGTATATACACACACACATTTTAAGTTATAGGGAATAAAGTTTATTTTGGCAGATATTGTTAAACAAAATTGAAGTTGCATGCATTAATAGCATAGCTCAACAGCCTTAATTTGGTATAACAAACGTTCTTGCTTTCTTGTGTTCTGCTAAGTCATCATACCCAAACTTTTATAAAACTGATACGGCAAAATTTAACTTTACTGTTTTCGCTTATGCTCTGATTCCAGACAAAACTTTTCATAAGCTTCTTCAATCTCTGGGCCCATCTCATCATCAATATCATCCAAGTATGGATCACTAGCCCCTGATAAATCTGTTCCATTTTCTTCATAATCTGGAAAGAAGTCCTCTCTTTTAAGTAATTCTTGGTATTTGTCTTGGTGATCTGGATCAGCCTGGTGAAGGGAAGGCCATCTGGTGTATAAAATGTTGGCTCACTCCTAAAGTACTCAGGGTCATTTCCAGGTGTTGCTTCTCTGCATGTTGGAGTCCCACGTACTCTACCCCAGATGCCCGACTGGAGTTCTGCGGGCTTCAAGAGCATCTGTTGTACATCTCTGCTAAGTTTGCATCTAGGACAACATTTTCAATTCTCTGAATAATTTCTTCCATGTCAGTCTTCAGTTTTTCTTTCCAAGCGTCTTCCAAAACTGACCCTGTCAGCTTTAGTAATTTTACTGCACGAATTAAGTTGTCATCCACTGGATTGGAGAAGAGGGCATTTAGCAATTCACGCAGACCAACTTGGAGAATATCTGCTCTTGTAACCTGTCCATTTGTTCCCTTGGTCTCCAGGTTAACATAAAGTTCTCCCGGAAAGAGTACAAATGCGTAAAATCGTTTTCAAGTCACTTCATCCCCTTTTGCAGCTTGATCTTTAACTTCATATGCAGTCCCACATCTTTGAAGTAGTAATTGGCGGAAGTTGCCACTCTGGACTAATTGTCAGATGATGGGACAGGTAATTACACAGGTGAGCTCCCATGTGAGAGAAATTTGGGATAGATGTGGCTTGTTGGTAGACGAGTTCCGTAAGTTCTTGCACAGCGTCATCTGTTGTAACCCAGCCATTCAGGGTCTCTGCAAACTGCTCAATTTCAGTTTCAAAACTGCCAGGTTGCTCTGTAAGATGATTCAAAACCTGAACGTAGTCTGACAGAGTGGGGTAATCCTCACAGCCATCTTCGTAGGATTCCGCATAGGCAGCCTAACCCGACCGGTGGAATTCGGGGGCGTTGGCGGACAGCCTAGACATCACCAGCGAGCCCGACCACCTGGGGCTTAGCCATTGCTGACTCTGGGCTCTGAGGTGGGATTTCAGCCTGAGAACTAGGCGGAGCTCTTAAGGGCCTCGTTTACTCTGGAGCCCCGTCAAACGCATCCCACATGCGGGCCCCGGCGCTTCTTCGCTCCAGCTCTCCCCGCTCCTCACTCCGGCTGCTCCGCTCCGGCGCACAGGGCAGCTCCGGAGGCAAGGTGATTTTGCCATAAAATCACCTTTTGCAGAGCCCACTTTCTATTCCTCAAATCAAGTCACAAAGGTGTCAAGTGTTTTTGTTTGTTTTGAAACAAGGTCTCACTGTGTAGTTCAGGGTGGCCTTGGATTTACTATGTAGCCCAGGCTGACCTTGAATTCTTGTGTGATCCTCCCAAGTGCCAGGATTGCAGGCATTTGCTACTATGCCTGATGAAGAGCCAAGTATTGTACACATCTATAATTCCAGCAATAGAGAAGCTGAGGCAGGAGATCTCAAGTTGGAGGCCAGCCTGAGCTTTGTTGTGAGGTATGAACACACACACACACCACATCACACACATACATACAAGGCCTTTCCTTAAGGGATCTCCTGTCTAACATTCTAAAACATAACCATGCAGAGTGTTGGTTCTAAGCATGCACAGATAGAGTGTGTTCACGTGTGTCTAGGCGCCTGAGGCTGCACAGGCTGTGCTGTGAGGTGAGGGGAGACCCCAGGCTCCTGGTGGTTAGTCTGTGCCAAACACTGAGTGAAGGAGGAGGTGGCATCTTGCCTCCTTCTTCCCCTAGAGCTATGGGGAAGAGTGGATTTCTGCAACTTTCACTCAGCTCATATGACAGGGGTTTGGGAAGCCCTGGTACTGGCCTGGTTGGGGATACCAAAAGAATATAGGCTGTTCAAAGTAGACTGAGGCAGGCTCTGCTAAGCCTTGGAGGGTGAAAGGTGGCTGCTAGACTAGAGGTGGGAAGAGTGTGTTTCAGGTAACTCCTCTCAAAAAGCCAAAGTGAGCCAAAGCAAGAGGCTGTTCACGGATTTGTTCATTTGCTAAATCAAGTACTGCGCAGCTATCATGAACCTTGCCTTCTGACAGTCCGTCTGTTAGAGACGGAGTGAATGGTTCTGGACCTGCAGTGTTCCCAGCCCTCCAGCACCCACAGGTGGGGTCCCATGCAGTTAAATCCTCTGGAGCCTTTGTGCAAGGCTAAGGGAGTTCATGGTCCAGGGGCTCCAGGAGCATCAGATGAGCCAAAGGGAGGGCCTGGCTCTGCCACTGCAGCCCTTGAAAGCTCAGCTCAGTGTTCTGCCTCATCTGGGAGGTCCTGTGGCCACAAGGGCTCGGGGCCCCTCCAGGCGGGCTCTTCCTGGGCAGCAGCTTCCACACTGTGCAGTCTCAGTCCTCAAATTATTGAGGACTCCAGAGAGCCTTTTGTCTGTGTGGGTTATACCTGCCCATGTTTTTTATGCTAAAACTAAAACAGGGCACTTTATGACTTTATTTAAGAAAAAGTACCCCTTGGGATTGTAGCGATGGCACTTCAGGAGATATGTGCCTGACATTCCCTGCTGTGTTTTGTTTTGTTTTGTTTTGTTTTTCTGTATTTAGGACAGGGCCTACAGGGTTTTACTATGTAGATCGGACTTGTAGTGCTTCTCCTGTTGTCAGCCTCCCAAGTGCTGGGATTATAGGCCAGTGCCTCCGCGGCCAGTCTCCATCAGTCTCAGTGCACCTGGGGGCAGGGCCAGCACTGCCTGCCAGATCGAACCCAGCTGATGTGCTCTGCCTAAGCAGGCGCTTTAGTTCACTGAGCTATCAGGCCAGCCCTTCCTTGCTGGTTTTGACTGGAGATTCATATACTTTTTTGGGAGATGAGTGGTAGAGCTAATGCTGACTTGTAAGTTTTGAATTTATATGTTTCATCCCATGTACAAAACTATTTTTTTTCCTACAAATAGTTTTCTTTGAATGTGTTAAGGGGTATAAAGGAATGCAGACTATTTTATGACTTTTTTTGCGTCAGTGATTTTGGGACAAATTAAAAGTCCTAAACTTTGGTGCCAGGCTTATTAAAATGAAAAAATACACCTTGTATATTAATGTAATATGTATTTATGAGAAATACCACATTTTCTAAAACAAACACAAGTACAATCAAGAGGAATAGTTTGATAGGGTTGGGTCTCACTCTGTATCCCACTTTGGCCTTGAACTCTGTGATCTTCCTGCCTCAGCCTCCTGAGTACTGGGATTATAAGTGTATGCCACCCCACTTTGTTTCAGCAGGCACTTAAACACCTGAGCTGGGGGCCTGCCCTTAGCTCAGTTCTTTAAGTGGCTGCTTCAGCAAAGCGGTCAGGCTCAGGTTGCTGTGGTTTGAATCCCACATCTCACACCAGCCGAACCTGTCCTGAAGGCATTCGGAGCAAAAAAAAAAAACAACTCAGGATGCCTTCAGGGTAGGTCCGGTTTGGCTTGAGGATGAGATTGAACCACAGCATGCCACCCAACTTTTTCTTTTCTTTTTTTTTTTTTTCTTTTATTATTATTTTAAAATTTATTTATTTGTGTGTGTGTGTGTGGCCAGCTCAGCCCACCAGGGGGCGGGGCTGGCTGGCATGTGGTGCTGGGGGACTGAACTGCGGTCCCTGTGCTTTGCTAAGCTTGTTCTAAGTAGGTGCTTTAGACCACTGAGCCATCTCACCAGCCCTTATTATTATTATTATTATTATTATTATTATTATTTTGTAGTACTGGGGATTGAACTCAGGACCTTGAGCTTGTCAGGCAAGTGCTTAATTTACTGAGCTATCTCCCCAGCCCACCACCCCACTTTGATAAGCCTGGTGAAGGCCTGACCAGATAAGAGCCAGCTAGATCCTCACATCCACTTGCACGGAGTCCACCAGGGGTACATGCATCCCTCAGGGAGCTGTGTGTGCAGGGAGCTAGCTGAACATGGAGCAGGCCCTGACTGGGGAGAACAGCCTGACCATGTGGACCTGAAGGTCTGCTGGTCCGCATTCTGAGAACCGCTGCCTCCAGATCCAAGCAAAGCCTGTCACCCCGGCTTGTTCAGGACAGCTGAGTGGGCAGGAGCAGTGACCTATACAGGCTGTCTCTGGTAAGAAAGACAGCTTCTGTGGGAAGCCTGGGCAGGACAGGGCCTGGCCAGTGGATAGGCAGAGACCTCCCTGTGCAGAGCTTTGCTCCAGTTGTCCCCTCACTTGGGCATGGCCCACTCAGCCTAGGCTAGCATTCACCTGTAGGCTACCTGGACACGGGGGCACTGGCAGTGAGGGCTCTCAGCCGTGAACACAGGTTTCCCTGGAATAGGGCCGCAGGACACAAGTGGAGAGCTGAGGCACGGGGCTTCCCTGAGACTGCCAGGCTCCTTTGACTTCATGAAAGGACCCCTTGTGGTCCTGCCCCAGCTACCAGCACCTACCTTACCTCCACCCTCCTCACAGTGCAGACACTGGTTTGGTCCGTGTGTCTTGTGGTCCCTGCCTCTCACTGGGCTATCCAGGCATCTCTGTTGGTCTGACCCCACCGCCAAGTCCCCCTTAGCTTCCTACCTGCTCCTGTCTCCCTCCTTCCTAACCGTTTGGTGTAACTGGCAGCTCCTTGACTATGTTTCATTGCAAGGTTGAGGTCTCATCACTTGCCACAGAGAGGCAGATGAACTAGATGGACAGGTGGATGGATGGGTATGGTTCACTAGGGAGCTGGTTTATGGGTCTGGAAGCTGGCCATGTGCAAGGTAGAGATCCTGAGACACCGGCTGCATGGCTCAGGCCAAGTCTGGAGGCCTTGGAGCCAGGGAAGCCAAAGGCCTGAGACCAAGAAGCTGGGGTGGAGGAGCCAGTTCTGAGGCATGTCCTGGGATCCACAGAGCTTGGAGTTCTCCTGCTTAAGGGAAAAGTGTTTCAGTTACAGGAGTGGGCAGAAGAGATGGCTTTTCTCTGGTACTGCTGTGCTGCCTGGCCCCATACAGAGTAGATGTCCACTCAGCCCGCCAACCCAGATGTCAGTCTCTTCTAGAAGCGTCTTTTTTTTTTTTTTTTCTCGGAACCGGGGATTGAACTCAGGCCCTTGTGCTTGCCAGGCAAGCACTTATTCTCCTGAGCCTTCTCCCCAGCCCCTGGAAGCATCCTCATAGCAGCAATGTTTTTCTAGTTTCCTAGATATTTCTTAATCCAGTCACATTGACTCCTAAAATTAACTGTCACTCCTACCTATTCTGGTCGACCTTACAGAAGGATTTTCATACCTTCTACAGATGCTGTACTGGGGAAGGGTCTGTTTCCTGCCAAGTACCGGGAGGCAGAAATAACTAGGACAGAGTCCCTGCCTTCAAGAGACTAAAGTAGGATGTAGCAGCACGACCTGGCTAAACAGGGACAAGAAGCAGTGCTAGTCCCTGAGTGTGCCGTGTTCATCCTGGGGACAGCAGCTCTCCTGAGGTTCAACCTAAGTGACTCTTCACGCAGGTGCTAGGTAGACATGAGACCACCTTGCTGAGAGTCAGGCCAGGAGACACCTTGGGCCCACTGCAAACGGACTGTTTTACTACCCTCTGGGGCTCTCCTAGCCGTGCCTGCCTGGCCCACTTTCTGCTGCAGAGCTTGCCGATCTCTAGACTGGCCAGAGCCTGCGTTTCCGTGTCTGGGTGCTACCCGACTGCCCACTCCCTGGGCCATGGTGAGACTGACACAGCTGGCCACATACATGGGGCCCAGGCCCAGGGGAGAGGGTCAGTTGGGGGCTAGTAGAAGCTGCCATCATGAGGCACAGTCTCTGCTAGGTGACATCTGAATAAACACATGAAGAGATGGCTGAACCTGATGCTCTCTGGCCGGGAACAGGAGTGAGGGAGTAGAGGATGAGCCTGGGGGATGGGGCGTGTCTCTAGGTCCCTTGAGGTGTACACAGGTGGCTTGGGAGGCCATGTGCAGGAGAAGGAGTGGATAAGAAGAGGGGCACCTTCGAGGAGCCCAGACGGCCTGAGCCAGGAAGACAGTGTGGTGGGGATAGAGGAACTCTGGGAAGAGGGCCAGGAGGCAGTGGCTCTTGTAAGCCAGTGGTGTCACCAAGTGCTCTGTTCTTCTCTGCAGCTGGTGTACCCCAGTGACTTCCGGCTCACAGACAAGGAGGTAGGTCCTGGTGCTCTTGGGAGTAGATGTCTCCAGGAGGGAGTGGTCCTCACTTGCTTCTGTATTTCAGAAAAGCAGCATCTGCTACCTATCCTTTCCTGACTCCCACTCAGGTAGGTGACCCCACCCTTCTTGGGCTAGATGCTGGTTCTGGGAAGGGGGAGGGGGGACCCAGGCCAGAGGTGTCAGGGTTGCCTCCCGGGTAAGTGCCACCTACCTGTGCCCTGCTCTGGAGACACTGGAGCCTCTGCTGCTCAGGAGTCACATGGAAAGGTGGCTCAAGCAAAGGTTCCAGCAGAGTCTGTCTCTTGCACCCTCCCCACTGACTACCCAGATCTGGGTCTACCATTCTACTCCTCCTCCTCCTGGTGGCCACTGTCCAGAGCCTGGTCACCTGTCCCAGGCAGGCTGGGCCTATGTCCCCTAGGGACATGGAAGGTACTTCTGTTATGGGCTCAGTTTATTGCAAGACCTTAGTTAGTGGGGTGTGAAAAGTCAAGGTAGAAAGCCTTTGGGAAATGCAGTCACTCGGGTGGGGGATCTTGTCTGGGACATTTGTGCCAGGAGAGGCTAGCCCTGCAGAGCCCTTGCCCCCTTGTGTCTACTCCACCAAACAGTGGCAGTGGAGGCTTCTAGCCCTGACCTGCAGGGTGCTGCTGCCCTTCCTCAGGCTGCCTTGGGGACACTCAGTTCAGTTTCCGCATGCGACAGTGTGGAGGACACAGGAGCCCCTGGCATGCAGATGACCAGCCCTACAACAGCAAGGCCCCTGTGGCACTGCAGGTGAGCGGACCCTTTTCTTCGCAGGGTCCCCAGGCAGTGCGAGCCCCCCCTGTAGGTCTGCCAGGCCCTGTGTGGCAGGACAGGTGCTGTGCAAGCCAGGCCAGTCCTGCAGCCCAAGTGCCAGGCTGCATTTGCCCTCTGGGGGCTCACCAAGGTCGCCAGAGTCCTTCACATCAATCAGGTTTTGTGAGCAGAGGCCTCCTCTTTTAGTGTCCCTTGCTGTGCAGAAGAAACTCTTCTAGAGGGGCACCGCCTGTCTTCCGAGCCCCGGAGCCAGGGTCTAACCCTGAGAGGCCTCTGCCTTCCTAAGCACAGGCCCCAGAGTGCAGGGACCCTTGGTTCCAGAGCCTTCTGTACCTATAAGTGCCATCCCCCCACACCAGTCCCTACCCATCTCTTGACACTGTGGCCTAGACCTTGCCAGATAGCCTGAGTGGGCATGGCTAACGCATACCCCTTCCAGAAGGAGCCAGCACACTACCTTGGCTACGTGTACTTCCGGCAAGTGAAGGACAGCTCTGTGAAGAGGGGTTACTTCCAGAAGGTGAGCCCTGCCCCCTTGGCAGGCACAGGGGCCTTGGGGTGGCCAGGAGTCTGAGCTCCAGAAGTGCCCACCTTTCTACAGAGGGGCCAGGGCAGCAAGGCAGGAAGGGTACCACGTGTCTGGCTCCCCTCAAGCCTCTGGCCTCAGGTACCATCCATGGCTTGTCTGTCCCCAGGCCCAGACAGCCCTACCCTCACTGCCTCCTGGCCCTGTCAAGCCTTGTCACAGCTTCAGGATTAGGACAGCTCCAATCCTGATGCCAGGCATGGCCCTGGTGCAGTGGGCCCAGAATCTCATTGCCTCACATTCCCTTTGAGGTTTGGGGCCCTTCTGCACCTTGCTGTCTCCTGGTAATCTTGGAATCTGAGTGCATCCCTCTGAGCAGCTATCCTAATGGACTTGACAGGATACAGTGCCCTGGGCCAGCTCTGACTGCCTTGGTGTCAGGATCCCCACAGGCCCCTGAGTAGCTGGGATGACACCTGGAGCTGGCTGTCCTCTGACAGTCGGTGTGTCACCACAGTCCCTGGTGCTGCTGTCCCGCCTGCCCTTTGTCCGGCTGTTCCAGTCACTGCTGAGCCTGATGGCCCCCGAGTACTTTGACAAGCTGGCACCCTGTCTGGAAGCTGGTGAGTGCTGTCAGGTGTGGTGGATATGGGCCCCAGAGGCCTCAGAAAACAGCTTCTCCTTGGGAGGGCTTCTGACCTGGGTCTCCTGTGTCCTGTCCACAGTTTGTAATGAAATCGACCAGTGGCCAGCTCCTGTGCCTGGGCAGACCCTGAACCTCCCTGTTATGGGTGTTGTCATCCAGGTGAGGGTCGCCACCAAGGGAGCACACGGGTGTGGAAACACCCTACTCACTCTGGTGGCTGCTCCCTCCCTCCACAGGTGTGCATCCCATCCAGGGTAGACAAACCGGAATCCAGGCCTCTGAGGCAGTGTGACCAAGAGGTAGGGCTGGAGGAGAGGGACTGAGTTCTACCCCGCTTTCCTGGGGGGTGACAAGCCAAGCATAGTCTCAGGTTAGCTTCTCCCTGTGACCATGACTGCCTGCCCTCCACCTCCAGAACCTGCTGCCAGCCCCTGTTGTCCTTGCCAGTGTCCATGAACTGGACCTATTCAGGTGAGTCCAAGGTGCAGCTTGCTGTATTGAGGGGGCCACTCCAGGGAGGCACTAGTGGTCATGAGGGACGGTTCGTATGTCCTGCAAGGGGAGGTTGTAGAGAAGAGGAAACCTGGGCCCATGTGTGGGCACTATGGGCTATAAGGTTCCTGAGGTTGCCCTCTCTGCCTCTCTGAATCAAGGGAGCGTGGGCTTTGGGATCAGCCTTCCCCTGCTTGGCCCAGAGGAGCAGAACTGTAGGCTTGAGGGACAGCAGGGGCTGGGAGGGGTTCCTTGTCTGGCTCAGAAGGACTGTGGGACAGCTGGCCCCATATGGGCCGGGTTTAGGTTGTGTCCAGCCCACTCTCCCCACTCTTACAGCAGATGGAGCCCGGAGTGGCCTGCACACCCGAGGCATGATCTGAGGTCCTCATCTACCCTCCCCACCCTGTGTTCATCCAAGGCTGGGACTTGCCAGACCTGTGTCTAGCCACAGGGATCTCAGGCCCTGCCTGTCCCTGCCTGCCCACTGACAGGTGTTTCCGGCCCGTGCTGACCCATGTGCAGACACTGTGGGAGCTCGTGCTTCTTGGGGAGCCTCTGGTGGTCCTGGCCCCCTCGCCCGACGTGTCCTCAGAGATGGTGCTTGCCCTGACCAGGTACACGCCTTCGTCCCTGGCTATCCTGGCACAGCCAGCAGCCTGTCTTACCTGCTCCCACCCACAGCTGCCTGCAGCCCCTCAAGTTCTGCTGTGACTTCCGCCCCTACTTCACCATCCATGACAGTGAATTTAAGGAGCTTACCACACGCACCCAGGCCCCGTAAGTGCATCCACCCTGCCCATCCCCCAGCTCAGGCCACCTTCCCTGGCTTTTCTGTGCCTCTTCTCTCTCTCTCTCTGTCTCTCTCTCTCTCTCTCTCTAGACCTAACGTGGTTCTGGGAGTCACAAACCCTTTCTTTATCAAAACACTCCAGCACTGGCCCCATATCCTCCGAATTGGGGAGCCCAAGATGTCAGGTGAGGGGTGCTGAGGAGGACTGGGTGGTGGGCTCAGAAGCCTCACCCAGCCAGCCTAGAACCTTGAGGGGGCATCTGAGTCCAAGACCTCCAAGCCTGCAGGCATGGCCAAAGCAGTGGACCCTGATCCTGGCTGCATCTTGCAGGGGACCTTCCTAAGCAGATCAAGTTGAAAAAGCCCTCAAGGCTGAAGACCCTTGACACCAAGCCAGGTCTGTGCCCCTTCTGCAGAGGGGCCTGTCTGCAGTTGGCAGGTCCAGTGGGGCAGCCACTGTCCTCTGAGGGGGAATGGGGTGCGGTGGGGATGTTCTCCTCAGGTCTCTGCAGCCGTGGGGTGGGGTGGGGTGGGCTGAGATGTGCAGGTGCTGCCCAGAAAGGTCAGATGCCCACCAGCTACGCTTTGGGCCTGCAGCAGGGCGGGCAGGCGGGAGGGAGGCCAGAAGGACGGCTGCTGCCCTGCCCTCCTGCCAGGCCTCTACACCTCCTACACAGCCCACCTGCACCGGGACAAGGCGCTGCTCAAGAGACTCCTCAAGGTACAGGCGTGGAGCGGAGCAGGGTGTGGGGCTGCGGTGGCGCGAAGGCAGCAGTCTGGCCACTCAGGGCTCAGCTGCCCGCCTCCCTCTGGCAGGGTGTGCAGAAGCAGCGGCCATGGGATGTGCAGAGCGCTCTGCTGAGGCGCCACCTCCTGGAACTCACGCAGAGCTTCATCATTCCCCTGGTGAGGCCTGGACAGAGGGACCAGGGCACCGGTGGGGGCCGAGGAGGGGACTCCGGTGGGGGATGAGGAGGGGACTCCGGTGGGGGATGAGGAGGGGACTCCGGTGGGAGCTGAGGAGGGGACACCAGGGGGAGACGAGGAGGGGACACCAGGGGGAGACGAGGAGGGGACTCCGGTGGGGGTCGAGGAGGGGACACTGGTGGGGGATGAGGAGGGGACATCAGTGAGAGCTGAGGAGGGGACACCAGTGGGGGTCAAGGAGGGGACTCCAGTGGGAGCTGAGGAGGGGACTCCAGTGGGAGCTGAGGAGGGGACACCGGTGGGGGCCGAGGAGGGGACACCGGTGGGAGCTGAGGAGGGGACTCCAGTGGGAGCTGAGGAGGGGACACCGGTGGGGGCCGAGGAGGGGGCACAGGTGGGGGATGAGGAGGGGACTCCAGTGGGAGCCGAGGAGGGGACACCGGTGGGGATCAAGGAAGGGACACCGGTGGGGGATGAGGAGGGGACTCCAGTGGGAGCTGAGGAGGGGACACCGGTGGGGGCCGAGGAGGGGACTCCGGTGGGAGCTGAGGAGGGGACTCCGGTGGGGGTCGAGGAGGTGACACCAGTGGGAGCCAAGGAGGGGACTCCAGTGGGAGCTGAGGAGGGGACACCGGTGGGGGCCGAGGAGCGGACACGGGGGGGGGATGAGGAGGGGACTCCAGTGGGAGCTGAGGAGGGGACATGGGGGGGGGAATGAGGAGGGGACTCCAGTGGGAGCTGAGGAGGGGACACCAGGGGGAGACGAGGAGGGGACACTGGTGGGGGTCGAGAAGGGGACTCCAGTGGGGGTCAAGGAGGGGACTCCAGTGGGAGCTGAGGAGGGGACACCGGTGGTAGCCGAAGAGGGGACACCAGGGGGAGACGAGGAGGGGACTCCAGTGGGGGTCGAGGAGGTGACACCGGTGGGAGCTGAGGAGGGGACATCAGTGGGAGCTGAGGAGGGGACACCAGTGGGGGTCGAGGAGGGGACACCAGTGGGAGCTGAGGAGGGGACTCCAGTGGGAGCTGAGGAGGGGACACCGGTGGGGGTCGAGGAGGGGACACCAGTGGGAGCTGAGGAGGCGACTCCAGTGGGGATCGAGGAGGTGACACCAGTGGGAGCTGAGGAGGGGACACCAGTGGGAGCCGAGGAGGGGACACCAGGGGGAGACGAGGAGGGGACTCCAGTGGGGGTCGAGGAGGTGACACCGGTGGGAGCTGAGGAGGGGACACCAGTGGGAGCTGAGGAGGGGACACCAGTGGGAGCTGAGGAGGGGACACCAGTGGGGGTCGAGGAGGGGACACCAGGGGGAGCTGAGAAGGTGACACCAGTGGGGGTCGAGGAGGGGACTCCAGTGGGAGCTGAGGAGAGGACTCCAGTGGGGGGTCAAGGCCCCAGGCTCACTTCCCCTTCATTCTCTACTCCCTACCCCTGTACCTCCAGGAGCACTACATGGCCAGCCTCATGCCACTGCAGAAGAGCATCACGCCCTGGAAGGTGGGCTCTATCCAGAGGGGGAAGGTCTGAGGCAGGTCCACTGCTCAGGGCAGAGAACTGGGGGGCCCTGGAAGGGCTGGACCTGGGTGGGGGAGCCTCAGATGTAGTGTGGGTATGGGGTTGTGGGTTGTGTCCCCTAGCACCTGCTCACTGGCCCCTGTCTCAGACCCCACCCCAGATCCGCCCCTTCTGCCAGGATGACTTCCTTCGCAGCCTGGAGCATGCTGGGCCCCAGCTTACCTGTATCCTCAAGGGCGACTGGCTGGGCCTCTACAGGTGGGTACCTGTTGCAGGTTGCCCATGGCCACCTGGCACACTGGGCCAGCTCCTCAGTTGCTGCTACTTGTCCCCCATAGGCGGTTTTTCAAGTCACCCCACTTTGATGGCTGGTACCGGCAGCGGCACAAAGAGATGGCCCAGAAGTTGGAGGCCTTGCACCTGGAGGCGATCTGTGAGGCGGTGAGAGAGGCTGGGATCAGGCTGGGGTCTGGGGGCCGGGGGCAGGCTGGGGGCTTCTGTGACCGAGGACCTGCACTGTCCCTGCAGAACATTGAGACCTGGATGAAGGACAAATCAGAGGTGGAAGTGGTGGACCTGGTCCTGAAACTCCGGGAGAAGCTGGTGAGCAGCCCCTGTCCTGCTCTGCCCAGCTACTATGCCTGGCAGGAGGTGTCCTGCCTCTGACTGCAATGCCTTACAGGTGCGGGCACAGGGCCACCAGCTCCCTGTGAAGGAGGTGACACTACAGCGGGCACAGCTGTACATCGAGATGGTCATCGGCTCCCTGCCCAAAGACCTGCAGGTTGTCCTGTGCCCTCCTTAGGCTGGACCAACGTGTGCAGGCCCCAGGCCTGGCCTGCCAAGCCTCCCCTGGAGGGCCCTCATTTGTGCCCAATCCCAGCTTGGCCCCCTGCCTGGGCTGCAGCCCCCTCGTTTCCACAGTAAATGCGACATTTGGAACCACAGTCTGGTCCCTGACTGGGAGATTGTGTGCTAGCAGAACTCCTGCTCCAGCCCCACCTGCCTGCATGGCTGCAGAGGGCAAGTAGGGGGGTTGTAGCGCGAGAGCCCTGGCTGATTTGGGCACAGCTCCTGCCCACCCTGCTATTGCCCATCTGCCCACACTCCACGTGGTGTTTGATATGTCCTTCAGCCCCGCAGGCTGCTAGAACAGAGGGAGGCAGCTGGCAGGAGCCATTGCCGCCTGCCCATCTTGCCCTGTGGAGATGGGGACACCTTGCCCATGTCAGCCATGGTGGGGAGAGAGACCACTCTTGTGTACCCACTGCCTGCCTGAGCTGCACAGGGGAGAGCAGGAGTGGTGTGGAGGGCCTACTGGGCAGCAGGCTCGGTCTGGCACTTGGACTCCACAGTATGGGCCTGGCCTCTCTCCTGGAATCCCATATACCCCACTTCTACCCTCGGGGCCTGCGGGCTCTGGATTGGTCTGACTCTGCTGCCCAGCCCCCACAGCCCTGGTGCAGCCAATCTCCTTGGCAAGCACCGGAGGTGCCACCTCTGGGTTCTTAGTCAAGCCTGAGCCCAGTGAGGTAGTGCTGTCGCCTCAGGTAGTGATATGGCCAAGGATGGTGACACTGGTGGGGCTATATAGAAGAGGTGTGCTTAGGGTTGGACCAGAGCTGCCACTGAACCCCAGGAGAGCATCACTAGCTGCTGACCTCACAGACCCTTGGGCTCTTTGTCTAGGAGGTGAGGCTTCCTAGATGCCCACTAGGGGCCGGGGAGATGGCTCAGTGGAATAAGCACTTCCCTGGCAAGCGCAAGGACCTGAGTTCAATCCCTGGTTCCACCAAAAAAACCCCAAAAACCTAGATGTGCTACCAGGCTGAGCTGAGAGCAGCTGGCTCTGAGCCCTGTGATGCCTGAAGGGGGCGCTGGTGGGGGATCTTCAGCTAACGTGCATGAGGGAGGCAAAGGTAGACTGCACCTCACACAGCAGCTGCAGACCCCAGTGTACAGCGTGAGCTCCTCGGAACCCAGTGTGTGTTGACCCATCTGCCGACCATGGTCCAGGACAGCCTGGCACAGATACAGAACACATGGTGGCAGAGGGGGAGGCAGACATGGCGCCTTTACACAGCAGGGTGGAGGTGCTGGAGATCCTGAGTGAGGAAGGGTGGCTTAGTACCCAGGCCATTGTCAGGCACAGAGGTGCCAGCCTCCTCACCGAGGGCCTGGCTTCCATGTGGCAATAGTATGGCATTTTTGGAAGCTTCCTGGGTGACAAGATGGGCAAAGAGGCTCTGCTGCCAGGGCCCTCGGCAGAACCATGCCATGGTGTACACACCAAGATGGCAGTACTGGATCTGACTCCAATTCCAGGGACAGGATTGTGACCCCACCTTGTGGTGGGGACAACCCCAAATGTCCTTGTACTACATGTTTCACCATGCCTGAGGGCTGCCTTTCTTGATAGCCACCATTACCCCAGGGGCATCCAACCCGATCTCCTGGGTCCCTAGATTCTGGGGGGGGGGGTCAGAGCTCATTGAGACCACTGTGGAGAGGGTTCATCAGGAGGACACCTGGGGACCCACCCAGGACATAGTCCAGGCTGAGGCACGTAAGAATAGGAGTGGGAGTGCTGTGGGGTCCTGGCCACTGGGTAGAGCTGAGCCTGGGCCCCTCCTGGGCCTTGGGATCAGGCCAAAAGGAAAGTAGCTCAGCCTGTTTCAGACAGGGTCTTGGTGCTGCCCACTGGAAGGCCAGGGGCACACAGTGCAGGGAGGAAGGGCTAAAGGACTGCAGAGTGGCAAGGCCACAGAAACAGGTGGTTCATGAGAGGGAGGGGCTGTTGTGTTCAGTGAGGCCTAGGGGCCCACAGACTAGGCCAGGCTATGTGGTGGGGCTACCCCAGGATGGATGGGGAGGGACAGTTCTTCACCAGTGTATTTCAGAGTACCCTCAGTGAGATCATGGTCCCTCACATCTTTGTTATTAAAGTATCCTTTTGTGACAAAATGATTGTCTTTTAACATTTTTTAATAAATAGCTTGCAGCCCAGTTGAACTTTGGTAATTTTGTGTCCTGCATGATGGGGCTTTGGCAAAGATGTGGCCTGGGCTGTGGTGACAGTGGTAAGCAGGGGCTGGAACAGGCCTGACTGCTGCGGGGGTGGGAGGGCAGGTTGCCCTGCGGTGCGCTGGCCTGCTTGCCCAGGGCCTTAGCAGTTTGCGTATGTGTGGGGTTGTCCCCAAGATAGCGTGGAAGAAGGACCGGGAGGTCAGAGGCTCTGGGAAGTGGGTTCCCACCCTGTCCTGCCACAGAAGGGTCCACGAGGAACACAGGGGTATGCCCAAGTCTTCTAAGTCTGGGCCCAGACGTGGGGGACTGGGAGGCCAGAAGTGGGGCCTTTGGCAAGGTCCTGTCTCACTGAATTCTACTGAGAGTCTCAAGGTTACACACTAACCGAGGGCACTCCCCCTTCCCCGGGAGCTCCTGGAAGAGCGGCAAGGGCTGACACCCCTGGAAGAGACCCTAGTGGGGGGGAGTTCCACTTTGGGTAGTGCCCAGACTTGCAGGGCTGGAGACAGCAGTGGGGCCCGGAGGGTGCTGTCGGGTACAAACTCCAGGCATCTTGGAGCAAGCCGGTGGCCTCGGGGAGCCTAGATGAGCGGGGCGCGGGCGAAAACGGGGTGCGGTGCACAGCCCGCGCCCTCCCCCCCCCCGCCCTCCTTCCCCCTCCCCCACAGTCCTGTTCCCCCCTCCCCCGCGCTCCCGCCTTCCTCCTCCTGGCGGGGGCGGGGCCGACGGCTCCCGCGCGCTCCGGCCCCTCCTCGGCCACACAAAGGCCCGTCTCCATGGCAGCCGCGCGGGCCGAAGCGCAGCGCCGATCGCGGCCCGGGCGCCATCGAGCCTCGGCGGCTGACGTGCAGGTACCGCGGGGGTCGGGGCTGGGGCGGGGGCTAAGGGCGGCGCAGGGTCCGAGCTGCCCCCGTCCCTGCATCCGCGCGCGCCCGGCGCAGGGCGAGGCCTAGGGGGCTGGGGGTCGGAGACCCTGGGGGCCCGGACCCCAGCGGCCCTGCCGGCTCGCGAGCTCCGGGCCAGCCTCCAGCGGGGGCGTCGTCTCTGGGCCAGCGCGCAGCCGCCCGAGCCGGGTGTTTCCAGGGGCCTCGCCGGGCCGCGCAGTCCTAGTACCGGGTGTGGAGAGCCGGGGCGCAGAGGACCTGCACCTCGCCCCTGGACGGCCCAGCTCCCGCTGCTGTATGTGCGGCTGTGGCTGTGTGTGCGGACGCCTGGGACCCTGCCAGTCTTGAACTTCGCGATCGCGTTGCCCACCTGCTGGTCCTTCCCTCCCCGCGGCTTTGCTGAGCCCTCACAATGAGGCCCCTCAGCCACCTCTGGTCAAGCTTTGGGCTGATTCGCGAAGTCCTGTCTCTCCCTTTGGGGGTCTCTGAGCTCAGACCCCTGGCGCTGTCTGCCACGTCACTGAATTCTTTGCAGCCTCTAGGAAAGGGAAGCACGGTGTCTGTCTGGTCACCATGGTGGTGTGGAGGTCAAGGCTGGGGGTAAATCCAGGCCCCAAAGCCTGGAAACTTCTGGGCCGTAGGCTCCCTGGGCCTGCGCTTGATCTTTAACTTAAGCTTCAGTCCTGAGGTCTTTAGGGCCCGGCTGCCTCGCACCCCCGGCCTGCCTCGCACACACACCGTGGGGCATCAGGGATGCACTCCTGTGGGGTGCTCAGCCGGCCCTGTGCCCAGACGCTGCCCTGTCCTGGTCTGAGCAGGGAACCTGGGAAGGCAGGGTTTGCATGGGGTGTTTGCTGTGGTGTGGCAGCTACTAGCAGGCTGCGCAGAAATCTAGAGGGGAGAGCAAACAGGTCCAGGACCCCTTCCCTTGCCAAGCCGTCATGGGGGCAGCGGAGACCTAGCCAGGGGCGATCTGGCCAGGGGTTCCTTCACCAGGAACAGAGGGAAGTCACTGAGAAAAACAAGGGTTTGGAATGCGAGCCCCCCCTCCCCCCCGCCGGCCGCCTGCCAAGAAGGAATTATTTTGGATTATCCAGCCGTGTCCAGCCACCCGAAAGGGGAGGAGAGGGGCGCCTGCGGCCGTGGGAGAGGGATCCACTTCCGGGCCGTGGGTTGAGAGCCCCAGGAGGGAGGGACAGACAAGTCTGGGCAGCTCCACACCTCCCGTGCTGCTCAGACCGGTTGGCAGCAGAGGGGGCGGGAGATGTGTCACCTTTGGGTTGGGGAGGGCCCCAAGGCAGCCTGGTATGGCCTTGGTGTCTCTGAAAGAAGCCAAGGAGGCACCATGTGCTGTGAACCAAGACTGAGGTCCCCTCATGTCCACCCTTGGCTCTAGGGCCCAGGCTCAGGGACGCACCAGGGACAGTCTCTAGCCCCAGGCAAAGGGGTGGGTCAGCTCATTGGGGTTATTCTTGGGTCTCTGGGAGCTGAACCTCTGCTCCCTGACGACTCTGACCAGCCGTGCACAGGACTTGCCCAAGCATACCTTACCCTGTGTAGAGACTGGGGCCAGAGGAGGCCCCAGGGAGGTGCCATCTGAATGCTGCCTGGGTCCGTGGCTGCTCAGCTGCCAGCATGGAAACAGTGCTGGGGAGGTAGAGCCTCAGCTGAGGCCAAATGCAGCGAGCCCAGGGGCTTGGCCCTGGCCCAGGCCAGCAGAGTGGAAGAGATAGGATTGGAAGGCACTCGGGTGGGCTGGCAACCTGCGGAGGGGCCCATATGGCACCCCCTTAAGCCATTCTGGGAACATCACCATGTCCTGTTCCTTGCCTGGTACCCACATCCTGGGGGCTAGTGCCTTTGGTCCTTCTGCCACAGTGGGCAGGGGTGGGGAGCTCTGGTGAGGGGGCATCTGGCACCTTCCCTTCTGGGCGAGACCTTGGAGGGCTTCCCTCGGGCCAGTGGGTAGTGCTCACTTCTGTTGCTCCCCAGTCCCTTACTCCACATTAGGCCTCCTGCCTTGGCTGTGTGCAGTGTGGAAGCTATTCTTCTGGCCTTGGATCTGGGAGAAAGAGGTGGGTTGATCAGAACTCAAACCCCAGCCAGGATTTCTCTTCTGGGAAGTAGATTTGGGTTTGCAGGAGTAGGTGGTCTGATAGGGTGAGGACTGGCAGGAGGTGGGGGTAATGGCTATTTGTGTTAAGGGTGTGGCTGAAGGTGGGGCAGGGCTGGGTCTGACTAATTATGGGATGGGAAGGGAAAGTCTGTGCCCTTAATTGGGTGGGGGCCCTGGGGTTCTGGAGAGTGGGGGCTGGGGGCCCAGCAGACCTCTGAGAAGTTTTTCCAGATCAAGTGTGGATGGTTCTCCTGCTCTTTTCCCCTCCTAGGTTGCACCTCCCCTGGCACAGGCTGCCACTCCCCACCCTAGGGTGTGAGAACTCTGTCCTCCCTCCTCTACCTGTTTGCCCTGGGCTCCCCTCAGCCCTCTTGGCTTTACCTATTCTCAGCATTTGCAGGGCTGGGCTGGGCCCCTGTGCCCTCCCTCCTGGGATCATGGTTATTTTGCTGTGTGTGACATCGCCTGGACTCTGCCCCCAGAGAGTCCAGAAAGCCAGGAATGGTGGAGCAGGCTGCTTCAGGTCTGTCCGCCCTTCTGTGACGGTGTCCCTGTTCAGGGCCCACGCTGGAGCTGGGGAGGGGTCTTTTCCTGTCCTTTGTTACTCTCTGGTCAGACTTCTGTGGTCTAGACCCTCACACACACACAGCCCTGAGTCTGGCCCACCTCTATCTTCCCAGGAGGGTCTTGGCCTTCCCTGGGGTCCCTTGGGGACTGGGGCTTCCATGGGCTGGGTGCTCAGTCAGGACTGGACTCAGGGAGTGGGGAGTGCCGGGCTGGCCTTGGGGCCCACATCCTCTTTTCCTCAGCCCCCTGAGATCTCTCTGGACTTCTGAAAACAGCATTTCCCCATTCTGGTTCTAGCTGCCTCCTGGCACAGGGCCTAGAGCCCAGGAGGGGAGGCCTTGAAATATGGTTCTGTGCTGCCCCACCCTGCCCTTAGACCAGCAGACTTGCTGCCGCGCCTGGGACACTTCCCATTTAGATCTAGGTACAAGACATCACCTGGGCGGAGGTTGCCCTCAGCAAGAGAAAGGAAAAACCCTGATGCCTGCCTTTTGGGAGGTCACCTGTGTCAACACAGTCCCCAGGGGCTTCTCCCTGAGCTGGAAGGATTCTGGCTGCCTACAAGGTCTCTTCCCAGGCCGCCTTTTCTAGGCTTCAGCCCTGGGCCAGCCTGCCACCTGCATGGGACTGGACTGTGTGGGTCCTAGAGGCCACAACAGGGTGCGCTGCAGGCTGTGGGGGTGGCAGAGGCTGTTCTGTGATTGGCACATGCCTCCTTGGGCCACTTGAGTCCAGGCCAGTGCTGGGACCTAAGGCCAGCACAGCACAAGCATGGTTCTGCTGGCGGAGGTGGTCACATTTGGCATGATGGTGGAGCATGGAAACTTGACGGAGTATGGGGCTAGGAGAGGTTCAAGGACCAGTGGGCCACGGGGACTCTGTCATGCAATCCCTCCATGTTTGCATAGTTGGGAGGCTGCCATGGAGGCCAGTGAGGGTGAGGGACATGCTGAGTCCAGTGCTGTGCCCTCTGCCTAGGAAGTGGCAGCTGCCTGGGACAGAAGAGAAGAGAAAGCCTGCATGGGCCACTTTCTTCCCCAGCCTCACCCATCTGACCCTGGGGCCATCCTTTCCGGCCCAGCTAGTAGAGAAGCTATTTTGAGTTGAGTTGGGCAAGTTGGGGGGTGGAAGGAAGGCGTGGCTCCAGCCTGGCCTTTGACTTGGGGGGCTGAGCTGAGGACCTGGAGGGACAGAAAATGGTGTTAGGATGATGGAGAGAAAAGGGAGGAGACCCAGCCTGCTCCCTGGTGCAGCCCCTCCTCTGCCAGGCCCGGATACCCCATATCCCTGGCCAGGACCCTCTTGTCCAAGCTCCTTGATGAACTGAGCAGGACCTGGGTGGAGGAATAGCTGGGCTTCCTCGTGGGTACACCATGGAGAGACCAGGCACCTGCCTGCTCCCATATTCCCTCTCCACGCTGGCCATTTCCTCATGGGGAAACTCAGCCTCTCTGTCCTCTAGACCTGCCTAGCACTGTGTGCCCACTGGCTCTTGGCTCAGCCCGGACAAGAGACTTAGGGGCATCCCATTCCCCCATCAGCCTGCCTACCTACCTCTGCTTACCCCTTGCCCTTTGAGGTCAGTGGCCCTGCCTGCCTCTGCTTCCCTCTGAGCAACCTGAGCTGACTTGATTCGGACCCATCTGCAGCTATGTGTCCTGAAGACAGCCTCTTCGACAAGCGCCCGCTGGCAGCGCTCCCTGTCCTTTTTGCAGACATGTGTGCCTGCACATGTGTGGTCACGTGTGTGGTGGCTGGCACCCAAGCTTGGCAACGCGCCCTGAGTTAATTGTAGGGTTCCGCTGGGATGGTGGAGGCAGGGCCGGGGTGACCGCTGAGGCTCTGACAGGCTGACGAGGAGATTACAGACCTTACTGGCTCCTCACTGGCTGGGGCCGAGGCTCCTCCACCCCCGTGCCCACCCCAGCCAAGCCCCTCCTGCTCACCAAGTCCTGGAGGAGGCTTTGGGTGGGTTGAGTCTGGGCCAGCTGCAGCCTCTGTCCGACTCAGCTGCCCCTGCAGCAGCATCCAGTCAGTGCAGGGCCTCTGGGCAGAGCCCCTGCACTCTGGGGGATCAGTAGAGGGGGACAAACACCAGAGACTGCTCAGAGATGGGCAGGCGAGGGGCCCTCAGGCCCCACTGGGAGTCCTCTGTAGCCAGCAGTTGTCTGAACGCTTGGTCCTGCTTGTGTCTGACCCCAGTGTCCCTGTCAGCAGCAGCAGGACCCATTTGCACGCTTCCTCAACTGGAATGTTTGAGGGTGCTCCAGGGGTGGGCAGGTCATGAAGTGTGACACACTGCAGAGCTGCTTCTGGAGGTTTGCTGTGTGCATTGGGACAGCACTGGGTAGCTGAGGGGTGCAGCCACATCCAGGCGGAGCGGTGTGGCCTGGCAGCTTGGGAGCGGTGATCATGGGGAGAGTAGTGGTTCTGCAGGCCTGGTGGGCTCTGAGAGCCCCACCTTCTGTCCTCAGGCCTGGAGGACCTCTGGTCTGGGTGTATAGGATGGGGTCTGGCCCGGGGACAAGGGCCACACAATCAGTAAGGGCACCCACATAGACAGAGGCTGCCATTGACACAGAAGGAAGGGCAGGACAGGCACCCTTGAGCTGTGGGCATCTGAGGACCTGGGTTAGATGAAGAGACTCTGGATCCTGGTGGCCTCAAGTGTCAGAGGTGGTGTAGCGGTGGGGGTGGGGCAGTCAGAAGATTACAAGCTGGGGCTGGGGGACATCCAGGAGCAGGGGTGACTCATGTAAGACCCACAGCCCAGACTTTGAGAGAGGTTGACCTAGGGGTCCCCTGCAGAGCCAGGTCTGTTGGGGAAGGGGTAGCTGCACTTTCTACCTGGTGGGACCTCTCCAAGTCCTGTGGGAGCTGCTGATGCAAGCCCCAGCAGGGCTGGGTGCATCCCTTAGCCACACCCCTGCTCCTTGGTCAGGTTGCTCCGGAAGAGCTCGGTTCTCCTGGAAGTGGGTGGCACTCCAGCAGGGATCTGGGATCCTAGGTGGTGGGGCGGGGGCAGGGCAGTGCGTGGTTGGCTGGCGGCTGGACTGACCCTGGTGGGGCGGAGCTGCCCTGGCTCTAGGTAATGGCAGGTCCTGGGCTCACTCACGGTGCCTGGCACCAGGTGAGAGTCCCTGGGGAAGGCTCCCTTGTGTACCTGACCGGCCGCTGTTGTCATTGTTACCCAGGGTCAGACTCCCACTTGTCTGCTGTCTTGATGAGCTGGCACCCGGAGCTGGGGTCCATGTGTTCCCTCCAGGTGTGCACCTGTGGTACTTTGGGGTGCTGGGGGAGGGGGAGGGCTGTCTGCTGCCTGGTCTGTCTGGAAAGAGATGAGGCTGGGCCCTCGAGCAGTTCTGCTTTCCATCCTCCCTCAGGCTGTGTTCCCTGCCTTGTCTGTCCATGACCGGTGTCCCCTGCCCAGTGGCAGTGGTGACTAGGCTCTGTGCAGACGCTACAGCCCCTCCCTCGGGCTTGTTTTGAAAACAGGGGAGGCTCAGATTTGCCTGCGCCCTGGCTGTTTTGTTTCTCCTGATTTGTTTAACGCTCTCGCTAATTGCAGATTTGCATGTTCCCGTCTGGGGCTGGGGCCCCGCCTCCTGGCTGACAGCTGTAGGGGGGAAGGGCAGGCTGCTCCAGGGCCACTTGGACCTCTGCTGGTAAAACCTACTCTAGGGTGGTGGCACCCAGCCTGCCTGGCAGAGCGCCCCCTTGAGGCCCCAGGCAGGCCCTGTGTCCCCAGTCGCCTACCCTGAACAGGCCACGTGGTGCTACCCCCACCATCACTTAGGGAGAGGGCAGTAGCTATGCCGGCTGGGCCTGACCACAGCAGAAACTGTCCTGTTTTTCCTTCTGCTGTGCGTGGACCCCCACTGGGCCCTCCTTCTGTCCACAGTCTGCTGGTCTGGGTGGAGTAACCCTGACTGCTCTGCTAGGGTTTAATCTATGCAGTAAGAAATCACCCTATGTGTGTTTGCTTGAAGATGCAGGGAAAGACACCCCAGCTCTATCCTAGAGCCCTGTGAGAGGTGCCCTCTGGACCCACGCTGGGTCCATGTGCTGTAGGGACCCTTTTCGGGGAGCGCTCTTCTGGTTCCCCACACTGTTCAGGGAGTTCAGACCAGGGAGGAGACACTCGCTGTTAAGTTGGAAGTCTGGGAGCAGGTACAGACTGGACCAGACCATATGTTTTCAACTCCTCCAGCCCATCCCTCTGTCCAGACCTTGCCTACAGCAGGCTCGTGACAGTGGTCATAGAGATGAATGGTTCTGCAGGACTTGTCAGGAAGCCATCTGGGGCTCTGAAGAATGGGTAGGAGTTTCTAGCCCCCTTTACCAGGGGCTCTTACTACCTGCAAGCTACAGATGGACAAACGGAACCAGAGCAACTTTGTGAATAGGCAAGGCTATTGTATACAGGCTAGGAAATGGCGCAGTTGGGGTTTGAACCTGACAGTGGGGCTGCAGAGGCTGGCCCTAGCTGAGCAGTGCATTGTGGGACTGCAGCCACCTCATGCCAACCTCATGTGGGGGAGGGAGGGACCCTCTGAGGGCAGGAAGTGGAGCCTGGTTCTCTGGGCAGGAGGGCAGGACGAACTGGAAGGGCAGGAGAGGTCCTAGTTTTGTGAAGGGAGGAGGAACAAGCCCTGGCCTCTCCCCCACAAGCACCAGGGGCAGGCTTGGCAGGCGGCTGGCCATGCCTGCCTCAGGAGAGTGTGGGTGGTGGGCCCTGCCTGGTCACAGATGCATGTTAGCAGGGGTGTGGGCTCAGCGAGGGCTGTTTCCTCACAGCTGTGAAGGACTGGGGCCATGTGCACACACTGGGTCCTGAGCCACTGCCTCTGTTAGTGACAGCCTAGAGGCCAGGCGGGTCTCTTTTCTCACAGGGCTGCTTCTCCACAGAATTGATGCTGCCCTGTGGTTTGGCTACTGAATTTGAGAGGAACAGCCTGAGAGCTCCTTTTACAAAGGCTGTGTTGAGTGTCAGGGCCAAAGGACACCCTCTCCCTTGCTTGCAGCCCCTTGGCTGGGTTAACTCTTTTCTGCTCATGGAGGAGCTGAAGAGACTGCAAAAGTGCCTGCTGGTCTCCTTGGACTCACTGTGGGTGCAGCCTGGGTCCTGCCATGCTGGGGGAGTGTACACAGAGCTGACAGGGCTCCCCACACCGTAGCCTCCCCGACAGCTCTGTGGGTCACCCTGCAGTTTTCCAGGTCTTTTCTGGTGAGACACAGGATTGCCAGCACGCCTGGCCCGGGAGGCCCAGTGGACAGAAATGGAAGGTTCCCCAAGTAAGGATACAAGAAGAGTGAAAGGATCCAAGAGGCGTCCCAGTGCTACAGTGTATCACTCTGGGGCTTTGCAGTAGTTCATTTAGTCCTCACAAGTCCCTGGGAGTACATCCCCATTCCTATCAGCATTTCACAGGAGGGGAAATGAGACGCAAAAAAGTTAAGTGACTTGCCCAAGGTTACACTGTTCATAAACTGAATCGGGGTCGTGGGTATGCATGTGTTTCGGAAAGCAGTTGTTCCAATCCGAGTGATAACGTGGCCCTACCTTAAGAAAGCAAACCAAACAGTCAACTTATAACAAAAAGAAGCTGTCCCTGAGTAGCAGAGTGAGGAGAGTGCCAGGGATCCTTTCCGGAAAGGCCAAGTGAATGTGCCTGCTTTAGGGCAAGGCTCGAGGTCTGGAGGTGGGGCGGGGGAGGCAGTTGTGTCCGGGGAGCCAGGCTGCAGATGGGGGTCAGCAGCCCGCGGGTGTGATGCGGTTTCTTTCCCTCCTAGAGAACTTCGATGCCAGCCTGGAGCAGAGACTGATCGGGACCCTGAAGCCGTGGTGAGTGGCGTGGGGTGCTGCAAGCTGCTGTTGTGGTATGCTGGAGGCTCTGTCTGGGTCCTGTGGCCTGGACGGATGTGCAGATGAGGTGGGGTGCTGAACTCTTGTCCCCCATGTCTGAGGTAGGTCTTGCACAGATGGGCTGGGTGCTGGGCACTGGGTTCCGTGACACTGGAGCTGGGAATGCTGGGTGGGAGGCAGGAGGGCAGGGCACCATCGGCTGCTGTCTACACTGGCAGAAGTCTGGGTTTGTGTGCTTCTGGGAAATGAGCCTCCAGATTGGCCAGGAAGAGGGCTGCTGGGTCCCACGGAAATCCCCACCAGCCCATCATCTTGAGAGGGTCCCTGCTAAGGCCAAAACAGGAAGCCTACTACCGCCTTCATTCCAGGAACACCAGGCAGGAAGGTTAGCTGGCTGGGCCTGGCGCCTCTCCACCACCCTCCAGCCTGGCTGCTGGGCTCCTAGCCATCAGATGGGCGCCCTTTGCTCCCTGGCCCAGCCTGGAGGTCACCTGTGGCTTTGTTTGTCTCTGAAGCAAAGGAGGGCTGCCACCTGCAGAGGGGACCCTGTCCCTCCCATCACCCCTGAAGGCCTGGGCTTCAGGATAGGCCTTGTCAGGATAGAGGGCAGAGCCCACCTGTGACTGTCAGCTAGTGGATCTAGTTTTTTTTTCCTGACTTCCTTCTTCTTAGGCGGTGTTTGTTGAGCACCTCTGGTGTGCTGGCCCTGGGGCTCTCTGTCAAGTGCACATTAGTCAGAAGGGAGCAAGTCACCTTTGTCACCCTCCCCTGGCCCTGTAGGTCAGGTGTTGGTGGCGAGGGAGGTGGCCAGGGCCCTGGCTTAGGGCAGGAGCTTTTCTGCATGGGTTGCCAAAGACGTCCCGGCTAGCTCCAGGTTCAAGTCCCAGCCTCATGGCGTTAGGGACCCCATAGGAGGGTTGTGTGGAGGAGGCTCAGGGAGTGTGTGTACAGGAGCTGCGCCCCCAGCCATGCCGCCCCCGCTGGCTCCGCCCCCGCTGGCTCCTCCCCCGCTGGCCAGAACATTCCATTCATTCCTCGGCGCTTGGCGGCGGAGTGAGGCAGAGCAGTGAGGCAGAGCCGGAGCAAGCAGGGAGCCAAGCAGGAGCTGGGCGCTTGGGTGAGCAGTGGGGAGGGTCAGCCAGGGGCATGGGCTGAGGGACTGAGGGCACTGCTGGGGCAGGACATGCTGCCTGGAGTTACGCTGGCTCTGAGCAGAGTCTGGAGTGACAGGAAAACAGCTCCATCTGCCCCTTCTCCTGGGGCGCGGGCCCCAGGGCTGCTGGGTCTTACTGCCTCCGGGGAAGCCACTACCTTCTGGCCTGGTTGTCTATCTTGGTGTGGGGCTGGGGTCACTTGCCCACCCTCCCTGCCACCACCTCCAAGCAGGTAGAGGCCCCAGGTCCTGTTGCCTTGGATGCCGTCCTGCTGCCCTGCTGGTGGAAACCTGGGCTGGGCAGGTCCCAAGCCCAGGCCACCCAACTAGACAGCGGGAGCCCCCTTCTGAGGAGGCCAGCCAAGCCCAGAGCTCTGCTGTGCTGGCGGGCGGGCGGACTTTTGTCAGCTGCTTGCTATCACTCAGTTCCATTCCCAGGAGGGGGAGCAGGCGGCGGCTGGCGGCGGTCAGCACAAATGCAGGGTAGACCTGGAGAGGCGGCTGGGCCCTGCGCACAGGCGTGGAGGGCACTGCGCAGGAGTTGGAGCTGGAGAAAAAGCCAGCTCCACTTCTCCCCGAGCTCATGCCCAGGCAGCACCTGCCTTAGCCAGCAACAAAGCGGGCTTCTATTTCCTGGAGGAGGTGGGTAGAGCAAAGAGTGACCGAAGAGGGAGTGTGGTCACAGACAGGTTGGCACCCTAGACCCGCCCACCCCATTCAGGCAGCCTTTTTTATTTATTTGTGTGTGTGTGTGTGTGTGTGTGTGTGTGTGTGTGTGCGCGCGTGCGCGCCCAGCTCAGCCCACCAGGGGGCGGGGCATGTGGTGCTGGGGGATTGAACCGTGGTCCTGTGCTTTGCTGAACTTGTTCTAAGTAGGTGCTTTAGACCACTGAGCCATCTCACCAGCCCTCAGGCAGCCTTGATTAGCAAGTTTTTGTCTGTGCCTCAGACAAAACTGAGGTTTCTTCACCTGAGAAATGGACCTATAATAGTGATTCCTTCTCAGGATGGCTATGAGTTTAAAGCAGAAAGTCCGGACCCATCCCATTCGGGGCCCGTACCACCACCCACACAGTGGCAGCCGATGGCTAAGTGACAGTCAGCTGCCAGTAGGCACCTACAGCAGCAGCCACTGGCCCGAGGATGGGTATGAGACGTGAAAGTCATTCCTGATGTTTGATTCTGATTTTTTTTATTTAACACTGACCTACATCCTCACCCCTCTCCCCTTTTTCCTTTTTATGTTGAGACAGGGTCTCACTAAGTTACTGAGTTGCCCAGGCTGGGCTTGAATTTATGATCCTTCTGCCTCAGCCTCCCAGAGTGCTGGAATTCCAGGTGTGTTCCACCACATCTAGCTATTATGGTTTCTTTTTTTCTAAGACCTTTTAATGGGGGGCCGGGGAGATGGCTCAGCAGAATAAGCGCTTCCCTGGCAAGCGCAAGGGCCTGAGTTCAATCCCCGGTTCTGAAAAAAAAAGACCTTTTAATGGATAATAAAACAAGAACTGTTTTCCTAGGGAAGGACAGCATGGGAGGGGTGGTCTCAGGTGGCCCTGCAGGAAGCAGGAGCCCTCCAGAGGCTCAGGGGAGGGAACCACCATTGGGGCCTAGCCCCTCTCGGGCACTGTGGTCAGGGCAGGTTGGATGTGGGGGCCCCAGCCACAAAGGCACAGGCATATTTGGAAAGTCACAGTGCGTCCGGGAGCAGGGGCCACAAGCGTATGGAGAGACTGGGTGCCAGCAGGCCTGGCGCTAGCAGTAGACCAACCCTGCCCTTCGCTGCCAAGTTTGCCTAAGATGCCAGTGCCCTGAGCTCAAGGATTGCTCCTGGGGCTTCACCTGCTCCCCAGGGAGCTTTGGGCCCCACTCAGCAGCGCTGACTTTCTCCCCGTCTACCACACCCCCGACCATGCAGGTGAGGCCCTGGGTCTTGTCTTGCACAGTGAGCCCAGGGGCACAGATGGGAATTATTCTGGCCTGGTCCCTGCCCAACCCACTCCAGTCTCAGGGTCCCCCTCTGAGACTTGGTGGGTTTGGGGTTGGTTATCTGTGAAGCCCCCGAGGGTTATGTCTCTCCTGCCCTACCCAAAGCAGTGCTCTGGGGTGGGGGCATCCCTCAGGCTGTACCAACAGGTCACCAGCTATAGTCCGTCTGCCAGCCTGGCCTGTGTGGTGCTAGGCATGCCCCCTGAGCTGTAGTTTCTCTGGGTCCAGGAGCAGGATTGAATACTTCTGAGGGTTCTGGGAGGCATTCTCTGTCACCTAGGGACCAGTCTGCAGCTACCTCGAGGCTAGGGAAATCCTGACATGGCAGTAGCGGAGGCTTGATCCCCGCCGTGGGTTAGATCACAGCTTGTAGAGAAAGGCTGGAAAGTGGACTTCCTTTGAGATCTCCAGTGAGGCAAGTGGGTGTACGGCGAGAGGGGCTGAGCCCTGGTGTTCCTGTTCCTTGGGACCTGCTCTGGCTTAGGTAGCAGGGTCTGGGGGCACCCACGGTGAGTCCTCCGGGCTGGGCGCTGCTGATCCTCTGTCTCCCCACAGGGTACTAAGCGCCATGGTGCTGCGGCTCTGGGCCCTGACCTTCCTGGGCCTGGTGGGCCTGGGAGGAAGCCTTCGGCCCCGCAGGCAAGATGTGTTCAGCAGCGAGACGGAGCTGAATCACTTGGTGGTGGATGAGACTTCAGGGGTGGTGTATGTGGGGGCTGTGAATGCCCTGTACCAGCTGAGTGCTGACCTGCGCCTCCAGCAGCAGGCCATCACTGGCCCTGCACTGGACAACAAGAAGTGCACGCCCCCCATCGAGCCCAGCCAGTGCCATGAGGCAGTAAACACCGACAATGTCAACCAGCTGCTGCTGCTCGACCCGCCTGGGAAGCGCCTGGTGGAGTGCGGCAGCCTTTTCAAGGGTATCTGTGCCCTGAGGTCCCTCGGCAACATCTCTGTGCTCCTCTTCTATGAGGACGGCAGTGGCGAGAAGTCCTTTGTGGCCAGCAATGACGAGAGTGTGGCCACCGTGGGGCTGGTGAGCTCCACGCACCCGGAGGGAGAGCGAGTGCTATTTGTGGGCAAGGGCAATGGGCCACACGACAACGGCATCATCGTGAGCACCCGCCTGCTGGACCGGGCTGAGGGCAGGGAAGCCTTCGAGGCTTACTCTGACCATACCACCTTCAAGGCTGGCTACCTGTCCACCAACACACAGCAGTTCGTGGCAGCATTCGAGGATGGCCGTTATGTCTTCTTCCTCTTTAACCAGCAAGACAAACACCCAGCCCAGAACCGCACCTTGCTGGCACGCATGTGCAAGAATGACCCTTCCTACTATTCCTACGTAGAGATGGACCTGCAGTGCCTGGAGCCTGGAGACCACAGCGACCCTGAGGGCTCTCCCTTTGGTGCCTGCCTGGCAGCCTCCGTGGCCTCCCCAGGTGCTGGCAGGGTGCTCTACGCTGTGTTCAGCAGGGACAGCCGGAGTGGCAGGGGACCTGGGGCTGGTCTTTGCCTGTTCCCACTGGAGGAGGTCCATACCAAGATGGAGTCGACCCGTAGCGCCTGCTACACAGGCACCCGAGACACAGGCCGGGACATCTTCTACAAGCCCTTCCATGGCGACATCCAGTGTGGCGGACACTTGTCGGTATGTCTCTTGTGCATCTGTACCTAGGTGTGGTGTTTGCTGTTTGTGATGCTGTGGGCCCGAGGGGCGAATGCTGGGTACTGGCACATGCATCAGGGAGCTGTGGGCGGGTGCCAGCTCTGTGGCCTTTGGTCTCAGGGATGTGTGGGGCTTTGTGCCCAAAGGCAGGGACTGGAGAAGTAAGGGCATCAGTGCCCACTGCTAACATCCTGGTCTGTAGGGTGCCAGTAAAAACTTCCTCTGTGGCTCAGAGCACCTGCCCTACCCGCTGGGCAGCCGTGATGGCCTGAAAGCCACTGCCGTGCTGCGGCGTGGAGGCCTGAATCTGACAGCTGTGACAGTCACCGCTGAGCATGGTCATACGGTGGCTTTCCTGGGCACCTCTGATGGCCGGATCCTTAAGGTGAGGTCCCACGCTGAGGCAGGGAGGTTCCCGAAACTGCCTGTGTGCCAGGCCCCGCCCCACATAGCTGCCCTCACGCCACAGGTGTACCTCACCCCAGATGGCACGTCCACAGAGTACGGCTCCATTCCTGTGGAGCTCAACAGGAGAATCAAGCAGGATCTGGTGCTGTCTGCAAACCTGTCCAGCCTCTACGCCATGACCCAGGACAAGGTCAGCCTGGACCTGAGCAGGGGCCTGGTGGGCAGCCAGCCAGCACCACAGGCCCTGTCCCTTGGCTGCCCTGGTTTCTGCTGCTTCCCTCGGGTCCTGCCCTGCCTTGCTCTGGGGGGGGGGGGGCAGGGAAGGAGGGGTGCAGAAGCCCAGGTGACTCTGTCTCCAGGGTGCTCTCTCACGGCCCCAATACTCCAGGTGTTCCGGCTCCCAGTGCAGGAGTGTCTGAGCTACCCAACCTGCGCTCAGTGTCGGGACTCCCAGGATCCCTATTGTGGCTGGTGTGTCGTCGAGGGACGGTGAGCACCTTGGCCTTGTCCCCAGAGCACACTGTCCTGTCCTGGGGAGACCAGGTTCCCACCTGGGGCTTGAGGGCTGCCAGGGCTGAGGCTGCCCCCCTCCTTGCAGGTGCACCAGGAGGAGCGAGTGCCCACGGGCTGAGGAGGCTGCCCATTGGCTGTGGAGCCGGAACAAGTCCTGTGTGGAGGTCACAGACACACAGCCTCAGAACATGAGCCGGCGGACCCAGGGAGATGTGTGTGGCCCAGTTGGGTTAGGATAGGGTGCGGGGACATGACAAGGCCAAGGGGGCTCCCTAGCACTCCTGCTGGCTGGGGGGTGGAGTGGGGAGGTGGCCCACTGTCCTCCCAGCCTGCACCCAGGCCATTGTAGATGGGCAGGAAGAACCCACACTCGAGTGGAGGGAGGTCCCCCTCTGCAAGGCTAGTTGGAGGGTCCTGGTGCCAACCACACCCCACTCTCTCAGGTACGGCTGACTGTCAGCCCCCTCCCAGCCCTGACCAGTAATGACACACTGCTGTGCCTTTTTGGCGAGTCACCGTCGCACGTAGCCCGTATGGATGGCGATGCTGTCGTCTGCATGTCTCCAAGTAGTATCCCCAGCACACCGCCAGGCCAGGGTGAGGCCCCGGGCAGACGGCCCCTTGGTCACGTAGGGTACTTCTTCCACCCTGTAGGTGCCCACCTCTTGGGCACTACTCGTGGGCTGGTTCTGGGGTTCCTATGGCTCTAGGGGGTCCAACCCGAAGCCCACAGGTGGGCAGCATCTCAGGGTGGTGTGGGTGTCTCTGCTCAGTGCTACCCCAGGGTCCTTGAATGCTGTGCCTGACTCCTGTTTGGTAACCTGCTTTGTGCAGTGCCTGGGGGCTGGGCTCCTGGCCTCTGTCCCTTCCCTGCCCTCCCCTCCTGCCCGACATAGCTGGGCTGTCCCCAAGGACAGCCTGAATGCGGGTCAGGGCAGGTGCCATACCCTTGTCCCCCTAGTGACGTGGGCAGGGACCTGACAGGGCCTCCTGCCCAGACTCCGAGGAGCCACTGTTCTCCCTGTGGTGCAGGGGGAGGTGCAAAGGTAGCCAGGTGCCCAGGAGAAAGACAAGCCTGGCCCTGGGAGCTGACACTGAGCCGCCTGGGCTGCTCAGCCTCTGCAGGCCCTGCCATCCCTGCCCGACCTCCCCGGGTCTCCTTTCCTGCCCCCTGACACCACCCCACTGCATCTGCAGACCATGTGGCAGTGAGCATCCAGCTGCTCTTTGAACGTGATGATGTCTTCCTCACCTCCCACCAGTACCCATTCTATGACTGCCAGAAGGCCATGAGCTTGGTGGAGAACCTGCCGTGAGTCCCCGAGCCCCTGCCCTGCCCCAGGTGCCCCTCATGCCCCTCATGCCCCTCATGCCCCCCACCCCCTCCCCAGGTGCATCTCTTGTACCAGCAACCGCTGGACCTGCCAGTGGGACCTGCTATACCACGAGTGCCGGGAGGCCTCGCCCAACCCCGAGGGCAACATCATCCGTGCCCACATGGTGAGGCCCAGAGGGGTGCCCACCCCCCAGCCCTGCTGCTTAGCTACAGCCCAGCAGCACATGGCCCTCGTCCTTGCTCCCCCTAGGAGGACAACTGTCCCCAGTTCCTGAGCCCTACCCCACTGGTCATCCCCATGAACCACGAGACTGATGTGACCTTCAAGGGCAAGAACCTGGACACAGTGAAGGTGGGGTGTGGTGACAGTTATGGGGAATGGCTGGGGGGCTTGCTAGGGTCACTCCATGCCACCACCTGGTGCACCCCTGCTCTTTCTCACTTAGAGGCAGGGTGCATTGGGGGACAGGGCCTGGGCACACACACGAAGTAAGTGTTTGCAGGTGGGCCGGGAATAGGTGCAGGTGTGGCGCAGATGTTGCAGGGGCCCTGGGAACACCCACTCGGGGATTTGCTGAGGCTGCTGCAGACACAGCTGGGACTTGAGTGGCTCTGCGGACCCAGGTGGCGCTAGCTCCAGGAGCATGGGAGGCTGGGACAGTGAGTCTTTGGGGACCACCAGGCAGCTGAGCATCTGGCTGGGCTGTCCACAGGTCTCCTCCCTGCATGTGGGCAGCGACCTGCTCAAATTTGAAGTACCAGTGACCATGCAAGAACCAGGCACCTTCTCCTTTCGGACGCCAAAGGTACAGCTCCAGGCAGGCAGTCCAGGCCTGGACCCTAGCAGCAGGGGTTGGGGTGGTTGTGACTTCTAGAGTCCTCTGGGAGGGAGCTCTGTGGCAGAGCCTGGGACCTTGATGCATCTCTGTGTGTCTCCCTGTCACCAGAGGACCTCATGCCCGCCACTGCAGAGGCACATGCAGCTCCTTTGTGTCTGTGGCATCTCTGGCACTCACACTGTGGCCATCCACTGGCCCTTGCTGACCCTGGCGCAGTGTCGCTGGAGGGACCATGTGGAGGATGTGGGCATAGGGTGGTTACCCTGGTGACTAACTCCATAACCCTTGGGTAGGGGAAGGACCTGCAGTGTGTCCTTGTGTCTTGTCCTACAGCTGTCCCATGATACCAGTGAGACGTTGCCTCTACACCTGTACATCAAGTCTTACCGAAAGAATATTGACAGCAGGCTGCAAGGTGGGGTGGGGTGGGGTGGGCCGGACATTGGGATGAGACAGGTTGGGGAGCAGGGCCAAGGCAGCCTTGGGCGGCTGTTGACCACTGTGTCTTCTCCACAGTGACCCTCTACAACTGCTCCTTTGGCCGCAGCGACTGTTCCCTGTGCCTGGCGGCCGACCCTAACTACAGGTGTGTGTGGTGCCCTGGGCAGAGCAGGTGTGTGTACGAGACCCTGTGCAGCAACGCTACCTCCGAGTGCCCGCCGCCAGTCATCACCAGGGTAAGACCCCTGCCGCTTGGCCATGCCCGTCCCACATCCCCACCCAGCTGAGCCGCCAGGTCACTGGGAGCTACCAATTTCAGATCCAGCCGGAGACTGGCCCTCTAGGTGGGGGCATCCGCGTCACCATCCTTGGGTCCAATTTGGGCATCAGAGCGAGTGACGTCAAGACCATCACTGTGGCTGGTCAGAACTGCACTTTTGAACCAAAACAGTACTCTGTGTCCACCCGGTGAGGAGGCTGCCCCGGCCTGGGGCCTGGGTGGGGGGGAGAGGCCCAGGGGACAGAGGGATGCAGCGTGGCATGGGTGCCCTCACAGCAGACCTATGGGTGCTGTCCCCTCCAGCATCGTGTGTGTGATCGAGGCTGCACAGGAAGCCCTCACTGGGGGCATCGAGGTAGAAGTCAGTGGGAAGCTTGGCTATTCACCACCCAGCGTGCAGTTCACCTACCAGGTAAGTGCTTGCCCAGGCCTGGCTGCATTCCAGGCTAGAGGACCTATGTGAGGCTGGCCTTGCTCTGGACCCTGGGGGTGCACTCAGGCCTCTACCTGGCTACCTTCATACTCAGATGCAGCCCAAATGTGGGCTGAGCCTGAGGCTGCCCTCTGCTGACCCTAGCACACTGTCACTCTTTCAGCAGCCTGAGCCTCTCCTTGTGGAGCCAAAGCAGGGGCCCCAGGCAGGTGGCACCACGCTGACCATCAGTGGTACCCACCTGGACACTGGCTCCAAGGAGGACGTACGGGTGACCCTCAACGGTGTTCCTTGTCAAGTGTGGGTGTCGCCTAGCCTGCCTAGCCTGGCCCTGGGGGTGGAGGAACTCCCACCTTGAGCCTGAATCTGACTGCTGAGGTTGATGACCAGTACCTCCCTCCACAGGACTGAGTTCGGGGAGCAACTGCAGTGTGTAACAGGCCCCCAGCCGGCTCTGGGCGAGGTGGCTCTAGAGATCTCATACGGGGGCTCCCCAGTGCCCAGCTCTGGCATCTCCTTTGCCTACCGCGAGAACCCAGTGCTGCGGACCTTTGAGCCCCAGCGGAGCTTTGTCAGGTATGCCCCCTTGGACCCCACTGCATGCTCAGCGCCTCTCTGGCACCCTCTGCTGGCCCTGCTGAGAGCACGGTGGTGGACTGCTGAAGGAAACCTCCAGATCCAAATGCACCATCCCTTGAGCATGCCACCCACTCTGCTGCTTCCTTGCTCATGGGCAGTGATTAGAGCTGGCGGGCAGGGTGTATGCCCTGAGCTGGGTGGGCACTTACTTGGCCTGCCTTGAGTGTGACCCTAACCCAAGCCACCATGCCCTCCCCAGTGGTGGCCGGAGCATCAGCGTCACCGGCCAAGGCTTCAGTCTCATCCAGAAGTTCGCCATGGTGGTCATTGCTGAGCCCTTGCAGTCCTGGCGGCGGCGGAGGGAGGCTGGACCCCTGCAGGCCACCACGGTTGGTCCGGACAGGGCTGGGATATCATGGCCCCAAAGACAAACGAAGAGGGGTAAGGTCTGCAAGGTCTGCACTGTGCAGCTGATGGCCTTGATCTGTCTTGCAGCTCACAGGCACTGAGTACATGTTCCACAACGACAGCAAGGTTGTGTTCCTGTCCCCGGCTGTCCCGGAGGAGCCCGAGGCCTACAACCTCACGGCACTGATAAAGATGGATGGGCACCACGTCCTGCTCAGGACCGAGGCGAGCGCCTTCGAGTATGTGGCAGACCCCACCTTTGAGAACTTCACAGGTGGCGTGAAGAAGCAGGTCAACAAGCTCATCCACGCGCAGGTGCGGAAGGCTGTGGGTGGCCACGGCCGGGGCTGTGGGATTGGGAGGCCCTCTGACCCGATGGTCCGACCTCTGCCCCTGGCTTCCCCAGGGCACCAACCTGAACAAGGCCATGACGCTGCAGGAGGCAGAGGCCTTTGTGGGTGCTGAGCGCTGCATCATGAAGACGCTCACAGAGACTGACCTGTACTGTGAGCCCCCCGAGGTGCAGCCCCCACCCAAGCGGCGGCAGAAGCGGGACACGACACACAACCTGCCTGAGTTCATTGTGCGTGAGGTCCAGTGCAGAAGCATGGCCCGGGTCGGTCTTGCCGTGCTGCTCACGCTGAGCTCTGTCCTCCACAGGTGAAGTTTGGGTCACGAGAGTGGGTGCTGGGCCGTGTGGAGTACGACACTCGTGTCAGTGACGTGCCACTCAGCCTCATCCTGCCGCTGGTCATCGTGCCCATGGTGGTTGTCATCGCAGTGTCTGTCTACTGCTACTGGTGAGCCACACCCCTGAGAGCTGCAGCCTCCCCCCCACCTTCTGCCTTGGCCTCACTGCCCACGCCCTGCAGGCCTGCTCCAAGCACCTCCTGGGCCAGGGCACCCTCGTGCCCACCTTGGGGGACCCAAGAGCCTCTCCTCTCCCCGTAGGAGAAAGAGCCAGCAGGCTGAGCGTGAGTATGAGAAGATCAAGTCCCAGCTGGAGGGCCTGGAGGAGAGTGTGCGAGACCGCTGCAAGAAGGAGTTCACAGGTGTGTGCAGGGCCCTCCTGGGTGCCGTGCGGGTCTGGGCGCCTCACCCTGGCCTCATGCCTCTTTTATTTTTCTTGGTGGAACCAGGGATTGAACTCAGGCCCTTGCGCTTGCCAGGGAAGTGCTTATTCCACTGAGCCGTCTCCTGGCCCCCTTTCTCTAGACCTGATGATCGAGATGGAGGACCAGACGAATGATGTGCACGAAGCGGGCATCCCCACTCTGGACTACAAGACCTACACCGACCGCGTCTTCTTCCTGCCCTCCAAGGACGGCGATAAAGATGTCATGATCACCGGCAAGCTGGACATCCCCGAGTCACGGCGGCCTGTGGTAGAACAGGCGCTCTACCAGTTCTCTAATCTGCTCAACAGCAAGTCCTTCCTCATCAATGTGAGTGGGGTGGCAGGGTGGGTGGGGTTCACAGGGCCCTCAAAGGGACGGGGGTGTGTGCGTGCATGCGTGTAAGTGCTAGAGTGGGTTGTGACCTGGCATTTCCACAGTTTATCCACACCCTGGAGAACCAGCGGGAGTTCTCGGCCCGTGCCAAAGTCTACTTCGCGTCCCTACTGACGGTGGCGCTGCATGGAAAGCTGGAGTACTACACAGATATCATGCGCACGCTCTTCCTGGAGCTCATGGAGCAGTATGTGGTGGCCAAGAACCCCAAACTGATGCTGCGCAGGTGTGTGTGGCAGGAGGGGAATGTGGAGCCAGGCCCACTCCTCGCCAGCCCAAGGTCCCTGCTGGCCTTGTAGCACCCATGGGGCGTACTGAGGAGGGCTGGGAAGTAGCCCCCGTGGGGCATCCCGACAGGGACTGGTCAGTAGCCCCCATGGGGTGTCCCGATGGGGACCGGGGAATAGCCCCCATGGGGCATCCCGACAGGGACCAGTCAGTAGCCCCCATGGGGTGTCCCAATGGGGACCGGGACGTCTCGACAGGGACTGGGGAGTAGCCCCTGTGGGGTATCCTGACAAGGGCCGGGAAGGAGCCCCATGGGGCGTCCTGTTGAGGACCAAGGACTCGCATGTGCTTGGAAGGGCCGCGGGGCCTTAGGCTTTCTGTGCTTCCAGGTCTGAGACAGTGGTGGAAAGGATGCTGTCTAACTGGATGTCCATCTGCCTGTACCAGTACCTCAAGGTGGGCTCCCCTAGGGTGAGGGGAAAGGAGGGGCTGTCCCTGCATGTGCATGCCTCACCATTCATGCTGTCAGGAGCGCCTGGCCCCTCAGACAGCCCTGCCCATCCCACTCACACTGCCTGCCACCTTGCATTGCCCCAGGACAGCGCTGGTGAGCCGCTATACAAGCTCTTCAAGGCCATCAAACATCAAGTAGAAAAGGGGCCGGTGGATGCCGTGCAGAAGAAGGCCAAGTACACCCTCAACGACACAGGGCTGCTGGGAGATGATGTGGAATATGTGCCTCTGGTGAGTCCTGGGCTGGCAGCTGTGCCAAGGGCTGGGGCTCTCCTGATGTCCGATGGGGTAACCTGGAGTTTTCAGGACCAGCAGCATCATGACCAGAGGTGAGGGCCAGGCTTGGCAGCACCCTCCTGTAATTCCACCCCTTAGTACCTGAGGCCAGAAGTCTATGATGACTAGGGACGTGGCAGTGCAAGAGCACGCGCCAGCCACGCGAGGCCCTGGGCTCTGCGTTAGGGTGTATTCCCTGCACCACTGTGTCAGGCAGCTCTAGGCTGGGATTGTGTTGGTGGGTAAAGACTCCACTGCAGAGGTGACTATTGATGTCCTAACTGGAAGCCAGGTGCTCCCTGAGAGCCCTGACCTGCTGCGGGGCGTGTAAGACAGTGATGGTGCCTGTGAGCATGTTTCCCCAGAACTGCACCCCGTCCTGCTGAGCTTGGGGTAAACAAGGCTGGGCCATCCTCGGTGCCAGTCTGGGTGCCCGGGCCTGGGCAGTGGAGTGGGGAGAGCAGGGGTCCCTCCCAGCAGCCCTTCCCCTGTGTTCTCTGGCAGACAGTGAGCGTGATCGTGCAGGATGAAGGACTCGATGCCATCCCCGTCAAGGTCCTCAACTGCGACACCATCTCTCAGGTCAAGGAGAAGATCATTGACCAGGTGTACCGCACGCAGCCCTGCTCCTGTTGGCCCAAGCCCGACAGCGTGGTCCTTGGTATATGAGCTTAGGGCTGCCTGGACGGGGCCACATGTGGGGAGAGGCAGAGATGGGCATTGAAGGGGAGCCCAGTGCCTAGCCTCTGTCCCGAGGTCCCACGAACTGGTTGTGCCTTCCACAGAGTGGCGTCCTGGGTCCACCGCTCAGATCCTGTCTGACCTGGACCTGACCTCTCAGCGGGATGGCCGGTGGAAGCGTATCAACACCCTGATGCATTACAATGTAAGTGTGCACTGGCAGTGGGGCCAGGACCCATGCCGGAGGGCAGGCCTGGCCTCATGTCCGTGTCCCCAGGTCCGGGATGGAGCCACCCTCATCCTGTCCAAGGCGGGCGTCTCCCAGCAGCCGGAGGACAGCCAGCAGGACCTACCTGGGGAGCGTGAGTCCCTGCCTTCTGCCTATCGTCCCTTCCAGCCTCCAAATTGACAGGATCCTTGTCCACTCTCGGCTGCCACCTTCTGGGGAGCTGGGCCAGCGTGGGATTCCTGGGCCGGGTTCCAGTCTTCCCTTGCCTTGGGCATTGTCCCTGGCAGGGCCTTCAGGTCTCCCTCCCACAGGCCACGCCCTGCTAGAGGAGGAGAACCGAGTGTGGCATTTGGTGCGGCCAACCGATGAGGTAGAAGAGGGCAAGTCCAAGCGGGGTAGTGTGAAAGAGAAGGAGCGAACCAAGGCCATCACCGAGATCTACCTGACAAGGCTGCTGTCGGTCAAGGTGGGTATGCAGGCCATGGGTGGGGGAGGCATGAATGGCCCAGGAGTCGTGGCCCAGGGGTCATGTGGATCTTTTTCCCTCAGGGCACGCTGCAGCAGTTCGTAGACAACTTCTTCCAGAGCGTGCTGGCGCCTGGACACGCGGTGCCTCCCGCCGTCAAGTATTTCTTTGACTTTCTGGATGAGCAGGCTGAGCGGCATGACATCCGGGATGAAGACACCATCCATATCTGGAAGACTAACAGGTAAAGCCTGAGGCCAGTGCCCACGCCCACCCGTCCTGGCCTGCACGGCCCCTCACTCCCTGCCTTGCACCCGCAGCCTGCCGCTCCGTTTCTGGGTGAACATCCTCAAGAACCCGCACTTCATCTTCGACGTGCATGTGCACGAGGTAGTCGACGCCTCTCTGTCCGTCATTGCGCAGACCTTCATGGACGCCTGCACACGCACGGAGCACAAGCTAAGCCGTGTGCGTGGGCCCGGGCTGTAGTAGAGCCAGGGTGGGCTGAGGGTTGGGGCAGGACAGGAGGGGAGGGGACCTTCACAGGATAGTGTGGGGCGTCGAGGCTAAGACAGGGTGTTGCAGAGTGAGCTGCATGCACCTTTCAGCACCTGCCCAGTGGACTTGCAAGGCTCAAAGGGAGGTGGGGGTGGCCCCAGACTTCTGCCCAGGGGCCTCCCAGGAACCCCCTCCTTACGTGGGCCGAGGAATGGAGTTCTCCCCAGTAGGAAGTAGTTTTCTCGACAAGAGCTGCGGGGCTCAGGGTGGGCCACACCGCCCCCCTCCCTGGGGCCCTGCATGACAGGCTGTGTCCCCCACAGGACTCACCCAGCAACAAGCTGCTGTATGCCAAGGAGATCTCTACTTATAAGAAGATGGTGGAGGAGTGAGTGCCACTACCCTCTGCCACATACAGCTGGCCACGCTGAACCCGGCAGTCCAGAGGAGGAGGAGGCTTGGGGGTGGCTTGGGATGCCAGGGGGACTCCCAGGCCCGGCTGGGGCTTCCCTCAGCCCCTTTCTCCCTCCCTGCAGTTACTACAAGGGGATCCGCCAGATGGTGCAGGTCAGCGACCAGGACATGAACACACACCTGGCCGAGATCTCGAGGGTGAGCAGAGCCCGGCTGGGCAGGTGCCGAAAGGTGCCTGGGCAAGTGGGGCTGGGGGCGCAAGGCCAGGCGAGGGAGCTGAGCTCTGTGTGAAGCGAGCTGGCAGGGTGAGCAGCTCAGAGGTGAGGCCCTGGCTGTGCCACCCTCCTGCAGCCATGGTGTCGCTGCTGCTGCTGCTGCTTTTCCATCCTGGTGACACTGTTGTCCCCTAGGCACACACGGACTCCTTGAACACCCTGGTGGCCCTGCACCAGCTCTACCAGTACACACAGAAGTACTATGATGAGGTGCGTCTGGGACCCAGCAGGTACACGGGCAGCCTCTTTCTGTGCCTCAGGTCTCACCAGTGTCCCTTGCAGATCATCAACGCCTTGGAGGAGGACCCTGCCGCCCAGAAGATGCAGCTGGCCTTCCGCCTGCAGCAGGTTGCGGCAGCACTGGAGAACAAGGTCACTGACCTCTGACCGTCCGAGCTTCCAGGCGCAGGTGTATGGCTTGTGTCTGTCATGAGGCGACCCCCAGGATGTCCCCCTGGTGTGGCAGAGGCGCCCAGGCATGGAGCACAGCAGGCCCACTCCTGCTGTAGATGGTAGCATCTTCCTCCTGAGCAGTACAGCCCGGTTTCCAGCACCAGCTCTCCTGTGGCACTAGCATCGCTGTGCTCGTCTCCTGAGGATTCCCAAATGTGCCTTACAAGGCCATACTGGGCCACTGCGTGCCGTGGGGCCGTGGCCTCCCCTGCCAGAGCACCAGCACCCTCTGCGAATGCCCTGGGCGTGGCTCCCAAGGTGGGTCGAGTGCCTGCAGCCCCCAGGGCAGGTTCCTGGACTGAGCATCTGCCTGTCTGCCAGATAGGAGGAGGAGAAAAAGCGGTACGATGCCTTCTGACCTCACCTGGCCTCCCCGCGGGTCGCAAAGCTGCCAGGCTCCACCTCTAAGGTCAAACTGGACGTCAGACGTCGGGGCCACATGGCCAGCAGGACCCAGCAGATGGGGAGTCATGGTCCCAGCCTGTCAGACAGGCTGTCTGGAGGCTCCCCTAAGCCAACTCCACCAGGACCACCTCATCCTTTTTGTAAATTTTGTTAATTATAAATCCATTACACATCTGTCTTTTTCACTCTGTTGTTGGCTGAATTTGTACTGAAGCTGCCTATGTGACCTCCTCACCTCTCTAGTCCCTGCTTCTCTGTGCCTCTCAGCCTTCCTACTTGGGCACCACTGGCAGGAAGGTGGTTCCTCCGTGGGAGAGAGCCAAGCTGCCTGGCTGGCATGGGAACTGGGCCAGCTCTGGTGCCCTGAGGTGGCCCAGATGGCTGCCCACCTCGCCTTGGGATGGGCTGATGGGACTGGGTGGGGCCGGTAGGGTGTGACCTGTCTTTCCGCTACTCTCAGATTCTGTTCCTGATGGGAGTGAGAGGCATTGCCTCAAAGCACTTGGTTAGGAGGCTCCTAATGTTTGCAGAGCCTGCCCACCACCAGGGCAGCTCTGAAAGGTCACTGGAGGTCAGTTTCCTCTCAGGAGCAAGCAGGCCCCATGTTCTGTGGCCTCAGCTCCAATGGTACCTTGGCTGGTGAGGCTTCTGGCCTCACTCACCCCACAAGTGGGCTGATGCCCAGCGGAGCACAGGACACGGTCTGCCCTCAGTGTCCCTACTGCTCCAAGAACCTCCCCCTGAGCAGCAGGTGGCCCAGGCCCTCCTACACATCCTTGTGGCTGGATGAGAACTGCTGCATCCTCAGATCCTCACCTGTGTCCCCTCTGGGGATGTGTCATTGCGGCTGGGAGTCTCAGCAGAACAGCTACTGTGGACCGTGCACCCATGTGCATCAGGGTGGCCTCAGGGAAACCACATGGACCAGGACTGTTGTCTTCCCTAGGGAAGGGTACGAAGCTGCTGACGGGCTCCTGAGCCCCACTTGTGACGACCTAATGCTGCGGCCTGCTCTCCTTGGTACCTCAAAATTGGGACAAGGCGTCGCCAAGCCAGCAGGAGTGAGGGGGGCATGGTTAAGTTGTGCTAAGCTGGGGCCTCCAGACCCTACAGGACTCCCCACTGGACCCCTGTGTATTCCCACAGACATTAGAGAGACCCCACACATGCTGGGGCCCTCTCCTCCACACCCCTTGGAGGACAGGGAGAGTATGGAGAGACCAGGCCAGACAAAAAGGGCAGAAGGCTAGCAGACCAGGGTGACGTGTTCCTCTAATGTCCCTCTTCTCATTTTCCTCCCAGTGGAGGAGGAGAGCAGTGATGACAAGGAGCTGTCAGTAGCCTTAATATCCTTTCTAGAAACATCCCTGAACCTAACCTGTGTGTGGTAGTGCACACTGATCCCAGCACTTGGGAGGCTGAGGCAGAAAGGCCACCCCAAGTCTGAGTCCAGCCTGGCTACATCAGCTGGCCTAAACTATGTAGTGAGACATTGTCTGAAAAAAGTAAGGGGCCAGGGAGATGGCTCTGGAATAAGCGCTTTCCTGGCAAGTGCAAGGGCCTGAATGTAATCCCTGGTTCTGCAAAAAAAAAAGAAAAAAAAAACTAAATAAAAATAAAAACACCTCCTAAATCAGTTTGACGCCCCAGATTGGTCTTCCAGGAAGTCCATGCTGACCACAAGCACAGGCACAGCCAGGAGGGGCTGAGAGGGGCCATGGACTGTGCAGGTGCTGCGGACATGGAGAGGGATGGGGGTGACAGGAGCGCAGAGACGGGCCCCTTGGTGGGAGGTTTTGCACCACAGCTGCCTGCCCTCTGCCTTGCTGGCTGCACCCCACCTCAGGCCACACTTTGCAAGCTCAGCCCTGTTCCCTAGCTGTGCCACTGGGCCACCTTCCTGTTAGGGTTAGAGTTGAGGACCTCCAACACTCGCCACACCCTGACCTTCATGGTCGCTCTGTGAGTCCTGCAGTGTTAGCCCTTACCATCCTCAGAAGATGCAGGTGTGCCTCAGCCAGGCTGCTGAACTGGGCTGGACCCGTGCATCTTGCAGAGGCTGCCGCAGTGCTCAGCCCTGACCACCAGAACTTGACAGGCACAGAGGGGGCTCCCTTCAGGGGGCAAGCATTTCCCCACCACTGGGGAGACCCAGGGTGCAGCCTGGAAGGCCCTGCTGAACCCCTGGGAGCCTACATGCCATGGGTTTGCCCCCTTCTCAAAAGCTGCTCCCTCCCCTGAGGCCTGAAGAGCTTCCCACCAATGAGCCACTCCTGGCCCTTCAGTGTCCTCCATCAACTCCAAATGAAATGCATGCCCCCCAGGGAGAGTACTCAGGCAGAAACCCCCAGGAAGGCGGGAGCTGGGCAGCAGGCATCGGGCCATGCTCAGGCTCTGCCTAGTTCCCCGGACCAACTGGATTCTTGAGGGACCTGAGGCCTGGGGTGGCTTGGTCAAGGTCATAGGAAAGGGACTAGAGGGACAGGACCTGGAATGGCTTTTTTTGCCTTGAGGTCCAGACTCTTGGTGAATGGGCATAGGCCCAGGACTGACCTGACTTGTTTTAATTTGGTTACTGATTTTTAAGTTTTCTTTTCTTTTTTTTTTTTTTAATTTTATTTTATTTATTTATTTATGTGTGTGTGTGTGTGTGTGTGTGGCCAGCTCAGCCCACCAGGGGGCGGGGCTGGCTGGCATGTGGTGCTGGGGGATTGAACCGCGGTCCCTGTGCTTTGCTAAGCTTGTTCTAAGTAGGTGCTTTAGACCACTGAGCCATCTCACCAGCCCTTTAAGTTTTATTATTACTTTTTTATTTACTATTTTTTAATTTGGTTGTTATAGGGTCTCATTACACAGCTAGGACTCATAGTGCTTCTCCTCTTTTCAGCCTTCCCAGCGCTGGGATTACGGGCCTGCACCACCACACCCAGACTGGCCAGCTCAGCCTGTCAGCATGTGGTGCTGGGATCGGACCGCGGTCCCTGTGCTTGCCTAAGCTTGCCTAAGCAGGTGCTTTCGTCTGCTGAGCTATCTCGCGGCCCCTGTTCTATTATTTTAACAACAAATGATTGTGAGCAGCAGTACCCTAGCAGTAACACCTTGAGAATACTGAAGCCTGGCCCGTAGGGTTCAGGGATGCAGACCAACGTGGGCAATCTAGCACGAAGTCTCAGAATTAAATGGTGGGTGACGGGGAGGGTGGCTGGGTGGAAGAGCTGCTGTGTGGCATGTGTGAGCTCCTGGCTTCAGCCTCCACAAAAGAGAATGACAGTGTTCTGCACGTCACTCACTCCAGCACTCTGGAAGGCTGAGGCAGGAGGATTGCAAGTTTGAGTACAGACTGGGCAATTTAATCACATCCTGTCTCAAAAATAACAATGGCATGGTCGTCCATGCCTGTAAGCCCAGCACTGAGGAGGCCAAGGGAGGAGGATCCCCTGAAGTGTGAGGTCAGCTTGGGCTACCTAGTTCAAGGCTATCCTGAACTACATAGCGAGATCCTGTCATAAAACACCAAGAATAAGTAAACAGCAGCAACAGAACAGGTTGTATGGGTGTAGTTTAGTGGGGAGACCCTGGGTTTAATCCTCAACACCAGGACAAAACAATACAGTCAAGTCAGATCTCACATGAAAACTCAGACTGCTTTTCCGCTTTTCTGAAGGGGCAACCCAGCTATAGACACTTCCCTCCAGGGCGCAGCCAGGAGCCACGGCTAGGCTAAGCCAGAAGTCGCCTCCGTCCCTGGACACGGCTGTCCACCCCGGGCTGAGAGGACGGAACCCCAGCGCGCTCCAGGACCGGGAAAGTCCGGGCGGGCTTCCCAGAGGAGGTGACAACGACCCAGGAGGGGACCGCCCTGTGCGGCGCCACGCCCCAGACGCCCTGGCGGCGCCGCTGTCCCTGGTCCTGACGCGGGGAGACCCAGCGGGACCCCGCGACCCGTACCCCTCGCGGCCACTGTCCACACCACACCTTCGTCTGAGGGGCCCGGCTTTGAGGGCAGACTCAGACGCGAGGACAGAGGGGCGGAGCCACGCGTCGGCCTCCGGGAACCCCGCGCGGCCGGGAAATCCGCTCGCCGCGGCCCCGCCCAGCGCTTCGCCCCGCCCCGCGCCGCCCCCCTGCTCGGCTCCCGGCGCGGCCAGGCGGGGCTCGGCCATGTCGGGCCCGCGGGCCGGCTTCTACCGGCAAGAGCTGAACAAGACAGTGTGGGAGGTGCCGCAGCGGTTGCAGGGCCTGCGCCCCGTGGGATCGGGCGCCTACGGCTCGGTCTGGTAGGGCCAGGCGGGGTCCCGCGTGGAGAGGAATCCGCTGTGGGGAGGGATGGCGGCGCGGGAAGGGGCCCCCGCGTGGGGCGGGGTCCAGGAGTGGAGAGGGGTCCCCCACAGAGAGGGGGTCCCGGAGTGGAGAGGGGGCTCGCGTGGGGAGGGGCCGCTTCGTCTCTGACCCGGTCCGTGCACCGCGGCGAATGAATGGGGGGACGATGTGCGCGGGAAACTTTCCTTCCCACGCAGCCCCCCTTCTCCTCCAAGGGTCCCTGTATTAGGAGCAAGCCTGGGCTCACAGCGGAGCCAGGCCCTGAGCAGCCACCCTTGTTTCTCTCCGACCAGGGCCAGATCGTCGTCGGGCCTAGCGGTGCCCCTAACCAGGGCAAGTGCTATTGTTTGGAAGAGCCTGGCGGAGGGAGTCAGGACCCCTCCCCTAGGATAGCTTCCCGCGGGTCCCGCCTCCGCCCCACTTTTTTAGGCGACTCAAGACTCCACACTCGGTTTAGGCCTGGCAGAGCGAGGCCTGCCTTTCCCCCTGCAATCTTTAGGGGGCGTCTACACCCCACCCTAATTTTGCCTTAGCCAAAGGTGCCCTAGAATCTTCAGGTGCTAGGGCACAGGACTCGGGTGAGGTCTGCCCCCTCCTCTGCACCCAGGTTGCAGGACTAGTGCACAATCTCAGTTTGCAGCTGTAATGTTTGCAGAGAGGTTGAGCAAGGGTGTGGACATTGAGATGGGATCCCAGCACTGTGGGTTTCCTAAGGGGCCAGTGCCAGGTGGCTGCTGCCCAAGGTGGGCATGGTGGGGCAGAAAGGCACGGGTGTCAGAAGAGCCTGAGGAACGGCTTCCTTCAGACCCCTGGAGGCCCAGCTAGGACCTGCCTGCCACTAGAACCTCAGGCAGGCCAGGGCAGCTGTCCATCTCTAAGACCTCGAGGGCAGGGGAAAGAACCTTTCTAAGGGTTTAAGATCTGTATTGGCAACATGACAATGGCCAGCAAGGGCTCACCTGGGAGTTCCCTGGGGGTAAGATTCCCCCGTGAGGTGGAGCTGTCTCTCTGCATCCCTGCTTCTGTTTACTACGATTCACTGCTCAGGTGTTGGGGGTATTTCCTGGTCACCTGACTACAGACAAAATGAGGCAAAAGGGCCCCCTGCACCCTACCAGCGGCTGAGCCCTCACCCCATGCCCCAGCAGGGACTTCAACCTTTCCCTGTTGGCTCATGGCCCGAGCTGTCTTCCCTCCACCAGCCCCTGTGCTCCAGGGCAGAAGACAAGCAGGAGGGACAGAGGGACAAGCATCAGCCCAGGAACCCCTCCCTCACCTGCTTCATAGCTGTGTGCTGATCCTGAATGCAGTGGGATTTGAAGTAGGGCGGGGGACCTTGCCGTGTTTGCCTTGGAGGAGCAGGGAGGGAATCGAGGACAGATAGGAGGCCTGCAGAGGAGGAGGACAAAGCCCTGGGGAGTGGAGCCAGAGGCCACCTCAGCTAGATACTGCTTGCTGTCCAGTAGGAATACTACAAATGAGGGTGCAGTTATCATCTATTTGGCATGGTGGTGCACTCCTGTGTGCCCAGTTATTCTGGAACGTCCCTGTAGCCAACCTGGGTGGCATAATGAAACCTGGCTCAAAACACCACTTTGGGGCGGGGGAGATGGCTCAGTGGAATAAGTGCTTGCCCGGCAAGCGCAAGGGCCTGAGTTCAATTTCCGGTTCCAACAAAAACAAAAAAACCACCTCTGGCTGGTCTCCCTGTATTTTGAAAAATGCAGAACCACTGGGCCCAGAGGACTTGAGGGTGCTTTACAATTTCTTGCTAAGCCTCCCCAGTCCACAAGGTGCAACGAGTGGGCGGGCCAGTCGCTATCTCACAGCGAAGCCTGGCGTGGGTCCAAAGGACGAGAAGGTGGGGCGCGGAGCAGATGGTGAGCTGGGGGCAGTTGGGATGGGCACCAAGGCCCAGCCTGCCCGAGCACCATCTATCTCCTCACTTGCCCCCCTTGCAGTTCGGCCTATGACGCGCGGTTGCGGCAGAAAGTGGCGGTGAAGAAGCTGTCTCGTCCCTTCCAGTCGCTAATCCACGCACGGAGGACGTACCGTGAGCTGCGGCTGCTCAAGCACCTGAAGCACGAGAATGTGAGGCCTTGGCCTGTGGGGTAGACCTAAGGGCGGGACCTAGGGGTGAGTTGGGGGGGCGCGCCCAAATGGACCAATGGGAGACGGGTTGGTGGAGGGCGTGGCCGAGAGAAATCAATGCGTGTCCCGCACCGAGCTACAGGGCAGAGCCAGTGCGGTGGGGTGGAGCCAACACGCCCTTGAGCCCAACGTAGGCGGGGCCTGGGGCTGAACCCTGGCCCGCCTCTCCACCTGTGTAGGTAATCGGGCTCCTGGACGTCTTCACCCCAGCCACTTGCATTGAGGACTTCAGCGAAGTGTGAGCCAGCCCAGAAGGCAGCTCCAGCTCAGGCATCCCGGTCGGGGAGGGGCGGTCGGCCTTGACCTGATTCCTGACCCTGCCGCAGGTACTTAGTGACCACCCTGATGGGCGCCGACTTGAACAACATCGTTAAGTGCCAGGCTCTGAGCGACGAGCACGTCCAGTTCCTCGTGTACCAGCTGTTACGTGGGCTGAAGGTGAGGGCACAGACTTGGGCTGGGTCCTGGCATTGTGGGCTGGGCTCACCGCAGCCTTCCTTCCTGCAGTACATCCACTCGGCTGGGATCATCCACCGGGTAGGTGCCGTCGTGGGTGTGGGTCCCGGGGTGCTCTGCCTGTGCTCACGCCCCGCCCACCCTGCAGGACCTGAAGCCTAGCAACGTGGCAGTGAATGAAGACTGCGAGCTCAGGGTGAGGGGCGCTTGGGCTGGGGGGTGAGGGGGGTTGCTCGCAGAGTTTGAGCTTGTGGTCCCCCCAGATCTTGGACTTCGGGCTGGCACGCCAGGCAGACGAGGAGATGACCGGATATGTGGCCACACGCTGGTACCGCGCACCAGAGATCATGCTGAACTGGATGCACTATAACCAGACAGGTGCAGTCCAACCTATGCTGGGAGCCTCTGCAGGCTGGGCACAGACTAGGGGAGTGAGCTCAAAGCCTGAGGACCCCGGAAGGCATGCCCAGTCTTAGGGCACAGGCAAGGTTACCTGGTTTTCAGAGGAGCCTGTAACATGGTGGGTGTCTCTTACTCCTGGGACCTGAGTTCACTCTTCCCTCTGTTCCAGGCTGGGAACAGGAGGAAGGGCTCTTCTATCATGGGTTTGTGTGTGACTCTGGGTCATGGGGCTGGCTCCTCCTAGCTCCAAGGAGGAACTGAAGGTGGGCAGACTGACGCAGCCTTCCCACCTTTCCTCACAGTGGACATCTGGTCTGTGGGCTGCATCATGGCTGAACTGCTCCAGGGAAAGGCTCTCTTCCCCGGAACTGATTGTATCCTTGGCCCAGGCTGGGGAGCAGGGCAAGCTGGAGTCTCTTTCTACAGGGTGGGAGTGGGCTGTGGCCTGTTTGTCTGTCCTTTGCCATGCTACCCTCATTTCCCTGCTCTCTGTGCAGTTCCCCACGCCCCAGGGGTTGGGGGCTGGTGAAGGTCCATGGCTGGTCAGTAGGTGTTTCCTGAGCCATGTAGACATTGACCAGCTGAAGCGCATCATGGAGGTGGTAGGGACACCTAGTCCTGAGGTTCTGGCAAAGATATCTTCAGAGCATGTAAGTCTGTGTCCAGCTATCCACCTTTGATAACCAGGAAGAGGCTGTGGGGCATGAAGATGGATGGGCACCATATGGGGAACATGGGCAGTGTTGAATAGGCCCAGGCTAGGCACCCAACCCTTTCAGGGGAACAGGTGAAAGGGGAGAGTGTTAGTGGTGTGAGGGTCAGTGAGGGCAAAGTCACAGCACCCACAAAATGTTCTAGCTAATAGCAGCAGGGTGGGTGGGGCAAAGAGTACTCTGGATCCTGCTCCTGCAGGCCTCTGGGCCCCAGTGAGGAACTGAGCCACAGGTCCCAGGAGGTGGTCTCTGGTCTCTCTGGCTTCTGCCCAGACTTTTGGAGTGAGTGAAATCAGGGTTCTCTGGCCAAGGAGGTAGGGGTCAAGCAGCCCTCCAGGCCTTCCTTATGTACCCCCAGGCCCGGACATACATCCAGTCCCTGCCCCCCATGCCCCAGAAGGATCTCAGCAGCATCTTCCATGGAGCCAACCCCTTGGGTGAGGACTGGCCCTGGGGCTAGGCTGGGTTCCACCTCTGACCCAAGATGTGGAGCTGACCCTTTCCATTGGCCCCTTACAGCTGTAGACCTGCTTGGGAGAATGTTGGTGCTGGACAGTGACCAGAGGGTCAGTGCCGCAGAGGCCCTGGCCCATGCATACTTCAGCCAGTACCATGACCCAGATGATGAGCCGGAAGCCGAGCCCTATGATGAAAGCGTTGAAACCAAGGACCGAACACTGGAAGAATGGAAGGGTGGGCACAGGGCAGCCATGGAGAGGAGGGGCCGTGCCTAGGGCCTAAGGGCTGTTTCTGCTGGAGTGAGGATTCACCTGTTTCTTCAGGAGATCTCCTGCTACTCCCAGCATGGACGTGGGGGTCAGCCCAGGGCAGCTGGGTGGAGGCTGCTCCCAGAGGGAGGGGCTGAGGTGGCACAAGCTCACCTTTTCCTTCACTCCCAGAGCTCACCTACCAGGAAGTCCTCAGCTTCAAGACCCCGGAGCCTCTGCAGCTGCCTGGCAGCCTAGAGATCGAGCAATGAATGAGACACTGCACAGGGCCACACTGCAGCCTGGGGGACCTGAGCCACCCCCTTCCTCAGCCCTCACCCTGGCCTGGGAGCTCTTCCTGAGAGGGGAGTCTACATATGTGTGAGCACAAGCCTGTACCTACCATGTGTTAAAGTCTGAGCAGAAGTGTCCCTGGGCCTCCTTGGGCCTCCCACCCTGTCCCAGCAACTAGGTTCTCCATGAGACCTCACAGTGGAGGAACCTGGATGCCCAAGAAAGAGGCCTCCCTGGGACTGTGTCTTGTCCCTATCTCCTCCACCTCAAAGGGTATTGGGGATGGAGGGAGTCCTAAGGGGCTGGAAGCCTGGAGTTTCAAAGGGAAGGTGGTGATTAGAGCTGCTCCATTTGGAGGTAGGGGAAGGGAAGGGTTGTCTTAGAAACTACCAAGACCTGCCATAGGTTGGCCAGCACAAGGCTTGTGCCCACCAGGCTGGGAAAGATCCCTTTGAGAGTAGCAGGGCAGGAACCACTACCAGATGTCCAGTCAGAACAGGCCTGTAGCCTTGTGCTTGTCTATGGTGCATATAGGCACCCGTGCACTCCTGGTGTACAGGTATGAGGGCATGTGTAGGCTTGTGTGAATCTGTGGGAGCCCAAGCTCCACTCTGGCAGGGGGCCTGAGTTGCTGTGGTCTCACTTTTGCCTGCCCTACCACCAGCTCCTGGTGCCCAAGGGATGCTGAGTCTGGCCCTGCTGGGCACAAGTCTAGAGCTCAGGGGCCCTGAGGTATCCACATGAGAAGGGCCCAGTCTTCCTCCGTGGGCATGACAGCTACTAAGGCTTCTGAGGCAAGAGGACACAGTGCTACCTGGGGCTGGTGAAGCGTGGGACCCAACCTTGAGGATGTTAAGGAAGGCAGAGCATGTGGATGTGGGCCTGAACACTCCTCTTTGGCCTTGGCCAAGACCGGACAAACGCCTGTCTGCTTGCTACCTCTGTTCACTGTTGTGGCCCTGAAGCCAGAGATCTGGGGTGCTCTGGTATGTGGGCCAGCCCTTGTCTTCCCTTCTCTCTAAAAGGAGCTGACCGGTAATCTCTGGGATGGAACCCTGCTTAGAGATATATTAGGGGAGTGACTCCTCTCTGGAGAGGGGGTGACCTCTTGCCTCCAGGGACCCAGGGAGGGCCAGATGTCAAGTGCCTGCACCAGGGGTGCACAATAAAGGGGGTTCCCTCTTGTTCAGTCTGTGTCCCAGATTCCAGACCGCACATTCACAGTCCCTGCTGCTTGGAGGCAGCAGCTAGCCAGATCTCCGCACTGCACACCTTCAGGTCGTCTGGCTCCCCGTGATCCACACCGGCTAGACTCTGTGGTCCTCCAGGGAGACCATCAGCACCCTTGCTGCTCCCTGGGCCTGAGGGACCAGGGAGGATGAGGACAACTCTGAGGGGAATTGGGTGTGATGGCCATTCACTGACCACACCTGCCCTGTATGGAGGGACACTGGGTCCTGGCCTAGGTGCTGTCTCTCCCCTCACTCAGTGTTCAGGGTAACTGGCTGGTGTCAGTGGCTGCCTGTGGGAGTCAGGTCTGGGCTGCCCTGGCAGCTAGACCTGAGTATCAGAAATAGCTGCTTTTTCCTTCCTGTTTAAGAACAAAGGGATTCAAGGATAGCTGCTGCTCCTGCGCCTCATGATTGGGTACAGGCTGTGTGTGCTCTGGTTTTGTGTCCTGGATCTCCAGAAGCATGGGCAATGTTGGGCTGGTCCTGGGGGGCAGCCCTGAAAACCAGGATGGGCCAAGTCCTGTGTTTGGACATGTATGATAGAGTGGAGCAGTGTCCTGCCCCATCTTGGGAGCCTGATCTGACACTGGCTCGTGGGCCCCCACAGAGATTAAGGACAGCATAGGGGCTACCTGGAGGGCACAAAGGGTACAGCACACAGGTGTCTATAGTCTGAGTGGCCCCAGGCTGCCTCTGCTGGCTGTCAGAGGCAACTTCTGAATGGGCCAGTCACCAGCCATAGCTGTCCAGGTGCAAAGCTGTCCTGGCCCAGTCTGGCTGCCGAGCTGCTGATTCATGGCAGGCGGGCGGGGTAGGCCCCCCGGGGATCTTGTTACCTCCGGCCCAGTGGGTTCCTGGGGGGGGGCGCTCCATGTGCCCCCTCAGGCTGACATCTGGCAGACACAACTTCAGGAATGGGCTTTGAAGGAGGGTCTGTGCACGACGAGTGGGGCCCCAGATGCTTGGAGGAGGCACCCCACATGCCAGGCAGGGAGAGATGTGGGTGGCAAAGAGCCCTGGTAGACCTACCGAGTACCAGCTTTCTGCTCCTGGGGGTTGACGACAACCTCAGAGATGAGGTTAGAGATGCACGCTGAGTGTAGGACAGCAGACCTTCCTATGGAAAGGGGGAGACCCCCCCACTGGACACAACCAGCCCCAGAGCGGGGGTGGGGGGCATTCTTGGAGGTAGAGTAGGAGAGTAATTTTCAGAACATAGGCCAGAAGGTGGGGGCTAGGGGGGCTGCGACAGGAATGGTGTTGGGCAAGTGATAGCGACGGCAGGATGAGGGTGAAAGCCAATGGGCTCAGGCTGTTTAGGCTGGGCCCAGTGCCCCTCTCTGGGGGGTTAGTAAGTACCGGAGACCCTGATCACACCCAGGGCGGAGGTCGGGGGTGGGGCCACGCGCCCTCCCTCATCCCCTCAACCCCCCAGCCAGGCCACACCGGCGGCCTCGGATTTCCGGAGGGGCAGAGCACCGGGTCACGTGTGCGGGGCGCGGGGGCCGGTTGGTCCGCGGGCGGGGGAGGGGCCGGAGCCGCTGGCCGGAGCCAAGGAGACCACCGCGGAGCGGAGCGGCGCGCAGTGTGCGGTCGGGTGCCGGGTGGGCCCAGTTCCGCGTGGGCCGGCGCGATGAGCTCGCCGCCGCCCGTGCGCAAGGGCTTTTACCGCCAGGAGGTGGCAAAGACAATGTGGACGGTGCGCGCCGAGTACCAGGACCTGCAGTCCGTGGGCTCGGGCGCCTACGGCGCCGTGTGGTGAGCGCGGGGCGGCGGGCGGCGGTCAGGGGCGCGGGGCCGCGCTAAGTCCCAGTCCGCCTGCCTGCCCGCCCGCAGCTCGGCCGTGGACAGCCGCTCCGGCGCCAAGGTGGCTATCAAGAAGCTGTACCGGCCTTTCCAGTCCGAGCTGTTCGCCAAGCGCGCCTACCGCGAGCTGCGTCTGCTCAAGCACATGCGGCACGAGAACGTGAGTGCGCGCGCCCGCCAGGACTGCCCACCCCGGCGCTGCACAGCCCAGGCAGCCTGCGCACCAGGAGGGAGTGAGGGCCCCACAGCCGGACCCCCTCTGCTCCTCGGCTTGGCTTAGGGCTGTGTCTGGCTCCAGCCCACGCCCCGGTCGAGGGGCAGTGACATGCCCAAGTCAGGGGTCCTCCAGCTTTTACCGTGGTGGGGTGGCCCTTGGCTTGGACCTCTTTCTGTGTGACGTTGACTTGTGGCCTGACCTTCCCTCCTACATCTGAGCCTGTCCTCCAGGTCAGAGAGCACGTTCCTAGGCAGAGGAGGGTCGTCCTGGAGGGGCATCTGCCTCTTCCACACTTTAGGCCTCCTCAGCCCTGATACCCCTCTCCCAAAGCAGGTGGCCCCCCACAATACAGGGAAAGGCCAGGCTTTTTGACTGCCAAAGTAGAACCGTGCCACAGTGGGCTGTTTGTGTCGTTGAAAGCTATAAAATGTTCACCATCACTGCCCCAGGGATTGAAGAGGGCTTGGGAGCTGGTGCTTAGAGAGCATCACACAGTCACTGCCAGGTCAGGGTGGATCTCTTTCCAGACCTGTCTATGAGATGCCACAGCACTGCGCCTGGGCCTCTCAAGTGGCCACTACTGACTGTAAGAGCAGCTCTCATTTTGAGGAGCTCTTTCTTACAGCTTTTCCTGTAACGGTGCATTCAGCTCCTCCCTGATGTCTGGGCAGCCATACCCAGGCTTTAGGGCTGCCAGTCCTTGGGAGAATGAGGCCCTGTGTCCACAGATTGACAGAGCCCTATGACTCTTGGCCCTATGTAGCCTCTTTGGTGGATCTCCTGTCCTCTTAGGCACCCCATGTCTGCCCTGGCCCTGGGCTTGGCCCGGCCTTTCTGTATGATGTCCATTTGTGACCAGGCCTCCATGTCTATACCTGCCCCCAGGCCTTGACCCGTTGGGGTCACCCACATGGTGCTAAGGGCCTACTCTCCCCACTAGGCCTCGGCCCTATCTGCAGCTGGACACTGCTGCCTCCAGGATGTCTTGAACCTAAGCTGGGAGCCTCTGCCTACCATACCCCACTCCTATGGGGAAACTGAAGCCCAGAAAGGCTGAGTGCTCCACTCGGGACAGGGACCTGCCACATGATCTTCCTTGGTCACTTTGGGCCTCCTTCCTTCCTGCTCTGGGCCTCTGTCTTTATCAGAGGGGCAGAAATTTTGTCCCTCTGACAGAACTACCTTAGCCTTCAGGACCTGGTTCCCTGTCCTGGAGCTTTGCTGGGCACTCCACCAGGCCCTTTGCTTCCTTGCATTCTGGCCTCATGGGATCACCCAGCTGTCCTCCACCTCCTGGCCTTTCTGTTCATTCCACTGTGTGCCCACAAGGCAGCTAGGGGCTCATGTTCACTGTCACACCCTGCTTTAAACCCTTTTGCTGTGGCTCTTGGAAACGAAGCCAGACTTTATGTATGTGCATATATGAGTCTTGCCCTGGCCCCTCTCTGCCCTCTCATTGGCTCCTCCTGGCCTGGGCCTTGGCCCTCCTGCGCTCTCTACACACATGCACATGCACACCCTGCTCCTCAAACTCAAGGGGTTCTCCCTCCAGCCTCAGCCACTGTGTGTGACCTCCGCTGCCACACCCACCTGGCCCTCCAGCTGCTCCATGCACAGCCCTCAGGGCCCGTACACACCCTGTCACTCTCCAGTCCTAGGGTAGCCAGTGTCACAGTGGCTGGCTGATGTCTCCTTTAACCTGAATCTCCACGTGCTCAGGTCTGGCTGGTCACTGTGCTGCCGCCTGACCTTGCTCCCAGAGGGACCTACTCGATGCTGGCTCTTCCCAAGGGGCTGAGCCCATCTTGGTCCTGAGTTGGCTTGGTTGGGCAGAACAAGTCAGAGGGAAGGCAAAAGAGCTGGCCTTCTGGGACTCCTGGGAGCTAGTCCAGACATGGGGCTGCCCCTTCCTGAGAGGATCCTCGCTGTCACCATCCAAAAATAGTCTGGGTCTGTGGGGAAGTGTGCCAGGGCTGTGCCATGCTGCCAGTGGGCACAGACAAGGACAGCTGCAGGGGAGGAGGGTCCTGCCACCCTGGGGGCTGTGCTGGGACCAACATCATTTGTGTGTCCCCAACTCTGCCCAATACCCTGCCTCCAGGTGATCGGGCTCCTGGATGTGTTCACTCCTGATGAGACGCTGGATGAGTTTACAGACTTGTGAGTGCCACCTGGGCCTGCCAGGCAGGCTGGGGGAGGCATGAGTGGCTCCAGGGTGGGGGCTTCCTTCAAGTTCTGGGTTGGCTTGTGGGCCACCTTACATCACAGTCTGCGCTACATCCCTACTGCTCCTGGGGCTTGGTGGATCTGGGGCCTTCTGCCGTCTCTATGACTGACACCTGGCCCCTCACAGTGCCAGAGGTGTGAACCTTGGACTTGGTGTTTGTGAACAGGCAGGGCCCGTGCTCGCGACCCTGGCACCAGTGCATGAGCTGAAACCAAAGCTGCTGACCTTTGTTGACAGAGAGGGCAGACATAGCTAGGAGGCCTGCCCTGCCCCTGCTCTTAGGAGCCTGTCCTGTGTGGTGTTCCGCTGGGCTTAGACTGCAGTTGGCGGGAAGCCCGGGTGGGTCTAGGAAGGGCTGAGGGGGCAGCAAGGTCCTTGTTGCCTGACTGGCAGAGATCAAGGTCCCACACCAGACCCAATGTCCTTTGGGGTTGCTAATGCCACTCCCCCATCTTCCCCTCCCCTTGTAAGCCCATACTTCAGACACAAGGGTCCCCTCCAGGCCCTCTGTACTGGCCCCTTCAGCTGGATGTTCAAAAACCATAGTGCTCCATGCTGGGGGTGGGGAGGCTGGAGTGGGTATGGTGGGTGCATGTTTGAGAAGGTGGGATCATTCTGAGAGTGACAGGTGGGGCCCGGTGGATAGAGCCTGGCATAGCATGGTAGGGGTGGTGGCAGCCCTGAGGCTGGCAGGATGGCTGTTGCAGGGGGGCACTTGGGGGAGCCCCTTTTAGGGTGGGTCTTCTAGGGTCTGAGCCTGGGCCCTGTCCACTAATGCCCCAGCCCCTTCCCACAGCTATCTGGTGATGCCATTCATGGGCACAGATCTGGGCAAGCTCATGAAGCATGAGACACTGAGTGAGGACCGCATCCAGTTCCTTGTGTATCAGATTCTGAAGGGGCTGAAGGTGGGGGCCTGCAGGGGTAGCCAGGGGAAGGGGCTGGCAGGGCTCTGGTGGGGGGTCCCTGCACTGACAGCTGCCGGCTCCTCCCCACAGTATATCCATGCTACTGGAGTCATCCATAGGGTAAGTCCCCTTCCCAGGCTGTGAGCATGAGAGCGGCTCCATCCCCGTCTCCATTTCCCACATGTAAGAGGGGTACAGTGGGGTGTCTGCTTGGGGGTGCATATGGGGCCCCATGCATGGTCCCATTGTGAGCAACCCTTGAAGGGCTGTAGGGTCAAAGGGCCAGTCAGGCCCTGTCCGGTGGCCCTGTGGGTATCACACCAGCCCTTGGCCCTGCATATGCTCAGGTCATAGGGCACAGTGACCTCTCCTCTGCCTAGGACCTGAAACCTGGCAACCTGGCTGTGAACGAGGACTGTGAGCTGAAGGTGTGGCTGGAGGGGAGGATGGCCAGGGCAGGGTTCGGGGTCCTGTCTACCTGCTAGGCAGAGGCAAAGACCCAGGGCATTTGGGCTCAGGCTGAGCTGCTGAAGGCATGAGGAGGTACTTGGAGTGCCACTGGGCACATTCCGTACCTGCCTCAGGTGGGGGGCACTCTGTTCCCATGCTTGACCCAGGCCAGGCTGTAGAGATCCCCCAACCTGGGCTGGGCATGGTGGAGCAGGGTGAGCGCTCTGGCACCTGTCCCTGGGTGGGTCTGTCTGGGTACACTGGCCAGTGGGAGGACCCAGGGAGAAACCTTGGGATCCAGGGCCCTGACCTGAGCCCTGGTAGGGTGGCAGAAGCCCAGGTCCCTTGGGTTCTCTGGGACCATGCTGTCTCTTCCACTCCTTGGGTCCCCAATTTTTTCTTCAGATCCTGGACTTTGGCCTGGCCCGACAGGCAGACAGTGAGATGACAGGATATGTGGTGACCCGGTGGTACCGGGCACCTGAGGTCATTTTGAATTGGATGCGCTACACGCAGACGGGTGAGTCCCGCCGGCGCCCGCCCCCCCCACCCAACCGCAGTCCAGTGGCCTCTGCGCTATACCTGCCTCCCACCTTGTTTTCAGTTTCTGCCAAGGATGGAACCCAGGGCCTCTCATCTGTGCTAGGTTACAGCTCTGCCACCAAGCTCCATTTCTTGGTGGGGAGCCCACAGAGGCCACACCCTGAGGAGGCTGTAGAGTTGGGGTGGGAGCCCAGGGAAGATGTGGACAGGTCCAGCCCCCCCTCAGTGTCCCTCCACCCTGTCCTTCACGTCTCTGCATGCCACCCTTTGCCCATGAGGCACTCATGGGGCTTTTGTCTCAGTGGACATCTGGTCGGTGGGCTGCATCATGGCAGAGATGATTACAGGGAAGACACTGTTCAAGGGCAGTGATCGTATCCTCCCATGGGGCACTTTGGGGCTCTTGCCTGCGTGGGGGTGGGGCGTGGGAGTGGGGGCGGGTCCTGCCCTCTTGCCCTGTGCTGTGCTCCTGACCTTGGTGCAGACCTGGACCAACTGAAGGAGATCATGAAGGTGACAGGGACGCCTCCCGAAGAGTTTGTGCAGAAACTACAGAGCACAGAGGTCTGTGAGGGGCTGGGTGGGCCAGCCAGCTTTCTCTGGGGCTGGGCCTGGCCCCTCACTCTTCTCCTGCACAGGCTAAAAACTACATGAAGGGCCTTCCTGAGCTGGAGAAGAAGGACTTTGCCTCTATCCTGACCAGTGCCAGTCCCATGGGTGAGACTGGGTGTTAGGGAAGTCTGGGGCTCTGCGTGCAAGACCTCCCTGTGACTTCGCCTGTGACTGTCCCCCAGCTGTGAATCTCCTGGAGAAGATGCTGGTGCTGGACTCAGAGCAGCGAGTGACAGCGGCTGAGGCACTGGCCCACCCCTATTTTGAATCTTTGCATGACACAGAAGATGAGCCAAATGCCCAGAAGTATGATGACTCCTTTGATGATGTGGACCGCACTCTGGATGAGTGGAAGCGTGAGCTGGGGCTGTGGGCGGGGCCAGTGTCTAGATACTGTGGGCATCCAGTGAAGAAGAGGATAGAGTGTAGGGCTGAGCAGCTTGGCCAATGTGGCCTCTGGGCCATTGTGAGGCAGTGCTAGGGCCTCAAACCCTACAAGGGACAAGGGCTGCTCCTGGATGAGCCTGGGAACTCTGGAGTGGCTCTGAGTTTAGAGCAGCAGTGCCCGCTGGCTTCTTCGAGTGGCCCAGCCTCCTGAGTATCTAAGCCAGAGATCCTGGAGCCCCTCCACTTGTCCCCAGGCCTCTGCTCACACCTCTTGAATTGTCCGTCTCTTGCCCCATTCCAGGACTCCTGCCACCTGGTCGACCATTTGGACCCCCTCCTGTTCTCACAAGGAAAGGCCTGCCCCTTATAATCCCTCTATCATACCCCACTATGGTGGCTTGCTCTGTACCCTAGGCTGTATGCCCACTGCACCCCTTTTATACCAAGGGCCTTCCCGTCTTGTTTGAGGACCAGCCTCATATGGGCCCAGCAACCACCCTCCCTCACATCCAAGCCAAACTACCCAAACTACTCTGGAACGGGAGGCAGTTATGCTGCTCAGCCTGGGGTCCAGCAAGTCCAAGGGTGCAGGTTAGCACGGGCCATGCCACTGGGTCCTAAGCCTTTTGTCACCTTCAGAGCCAGGGCCACAATCCTATACTTGGAGTGGGAAGTCCTGGACAGGCTGAAGCCCCCAAACCAGGGCTTGCTGCACCTCTAACTGGGGCGCTCAGCCTCTCTGCTGTGTCATGGTCTTGCTTCTGTGTGATGAAAGGCTTCTACTGCCAAGCAAGATAACGTAAATCACAGGCCGCAGGTTCCTGTCTGTGGTCCCCATCCACACACACTGTGGCTTCTGCTGGAGCTGCTGGACCTTCTGTTTCCCTGGAAAAATTGACTCTTTAGCAGTCTGCACAAACATTTGCGGAAAAGCCCAGGAGACTTCTCCCATGGTGAAGCAGCGGGCAACTGTCGCCTGTGTCTTATCCTCTGCAGGTGTCACTTATAAAGAAGTGCTCTGCTTCAAGCCTCCCAGGCAGTTGGGGGTCAGGACCGCCAAAGAGACAGCCCTGTGAAGAGCTCCGGGTGGCTCAGGAACACCCTAAAGACCCTGGTGAGGAGCTGTATCCTCTAGAGCCCCCTGTAAGAGAAACCCTGGTTATGACCCTTGCCCTGGCTTGGAGAGGCTGAGTAGACCCTCAGCCTGTGAACTGTCTGATCCCTGCTCCAGCGTGATCCCAGCCAACCTGGGCTGCCCCACGGCCTCCGAGGCAGTAGCCCCCTCTACCGGGATGCCGGAGAAAGCCTCAGGGCTGGCAATCCGACGAGTGGGAAGAGGGAGGGCTCAGAGTACCAACTCAGGGACATTGGCACCCCTGGGGTGTGAGGACATTGTGGACACTCCTGCACCCCAGCCAGGAGTATAAACTAGGCGTTTGCTGTGCCCACCAGGCTGGAAGGAAATAAACCTTTCTGTGGACCTCCCACTCTGGCTGTGCAGCCTGATGCCTTGTCACTGCTCAGCCCAGCTAATACCTGTACAAATGAGATGGCTCTGATTCATGGAGCTCCTGAGCTTGCCTCCTCTGTCCATTTAGGAAGTGCCCACCTCCCCGCCTATCCAAAGGTCAGCCCACACTAAAGTGCCGGCCTTCCCTTCCTGTGTAAGGGGCAACTTCCCTCTAACTCGGGCCTGGAGTCCACGCCAGGCTTGGGACCTGAAGGCCCACCCTCAGACGGCGCATGGGGGGTGGTCGCGGCCCACCGAGTTCCCAGGTTCCCTCCAGACCAAAGTTCCGGGGTAGAGAGGGGACAAACAGCCTCTGAGTGACTGCGCCCGGGGGCGGATTTTGTACTGATCGAGCTCCTCTCGGGCGGCACCGGCGAGCGCGCGGCGCCCTCTGCAGGTCGTTCGAAGACCCTCTTGCTCGGAGCGCCTAGACGAGTCGCGGTTAGTTAGCGGCGCCTCGGCGCGCAGTGCAGCGCGCACGGCCTCGCGCCGCAGGCTCCGTCTGTATGTCACGCGACCCTGCGCGGCCAATCGGCGTGTTCTTGGCGGCCGCGGGAGCGCGCCCCTGGCGCAGGGCCGGGCAGGGCTCGGGATTCGGACGTGAGCTTCTCGAGCGGCACGGAACTGTCACCTCCACGAGGCCTTGTCCCAGAGGTTCGCGGTGTCGTGTGCGGCCTTAGGTCGCCTCGCTTCAGGGCTGCACGGCGCAGCCTTCATCCTCCGCCGTCTCCCTCGGCTGTGTCCTGTCCCGCCGGTGCTTACCCTCACTTTCCGCCTTTTTTGTCTGGAGCCTTCCCAGCGCCCGAGTCGCACCCAGACCGCCCCTTCCTGATGCCTGGGCTGGTCCTGCGGTGCTGATCTCGTCTGGCCCAGGCAACCCTCCTACTCCCGCTTTCCTGCGCCCTCTCGGGACCCGGGCTCTCTCGAGCCCTGGCCCGGGAACTCCCGGGGCCACTGTACACGCGCGAGACGCCTAGGGCGGGAGGCCCCTGTCACAGCCCGCAGCAGGGGCCCTGAGCCTGCAGGCTCCGGTCCGCAGCAGACGTGGAGCAGGGGACCTGCGGACGGAGTAGTCTGCAGTCTGCGCTGTAGAGGCGTGGTATGGAGGGGCGGGGCAGTGCTGGGGAACTGGGCGGGACCAGAGTGCAGAAGAGGCCACGCCAGGAATCCCAGGGCGCCCTGGGCCTGTGTGTTTCCTCCTGCTGCCTCCCGGCTCGGTCTCAGCCGAATTCCAAACTCTGAGCTGTCCTCGGGCGGCAAGGGGGACCGGGTTAGGCAGTACAGTCGTCTACCAGCAGAAGTCGTGCTATCCCAGCGTACTGTAGTGCACAGTGACCACAGTGTAGCCATGGGGACCGCGCTCGTGTATCACGAGGACATGATGGCTACTCGGCTGCTCTGGGACGAGTAAGTGGGATCTAATGGGGGTAGGGCTGTCGAGGGCACACGTGACACTAGTGTTGTGTCTGCCCCAGCCCGGAGTGCAAGATCGAGAGTCCTGAGCGCCTGGCTGCAGCCCTGGGCTGCCTCCGGCAGTGTGGCCTGGAGCAAAGATGCCTTCATGTGGCAGCACGCGAAGCCTCGGAGGCAGAGCTGAGCCTGGTGCACAGGTCAGAGAAACCCACAAGGCTGGGCTCCCACCTCTCAGCACCTGCCAAAGCAGCCCTAACCCTGCGTGCTCCTTCACCATGGGAAGAGCCTGGGCTCTGGGCTGGGGGAAACAATCGTGCACACTGGCACTGGGAACGCTAATCCCTCCTCTGTTCTCCGTGTCTGTTGATGACCTGCTTGCCCGTCTACAGCCCAGAGTACGTGGACCTAGTGCGGAGGACCCAGACTCTGGGGACAGAGGAGCTCCAGGCACTTTCTGGACAGTATGATGCTGTCTACTTCCACCCGGTGTGTCCTTGGGGTACCCCCGTCTATGCTCACCCACCCAGATATGTATCCAAGTGCCTCTCTGTGCCCCGTTGCTGACAGCCTGTCTGCCTGTGTCCCCTGGGTTGTGCCTGTGACAGTGTCCTGCAAACTTAGCTGCTGCTGCTACCAGCACACCAGACCAGCCTAGCCTGTTGTGCTTCGCAGTTGTGACCCACGGCCTGTCACAGGCAGGGCAGGCAGGGGCTGATCGGAACCCTCTATCCTGCAGAGCACGTTTCACTGTGCCCGGCTTGCTGCAGGTGCTGCACTGCAGCTGGTAGATGCTGTGCTGACAGGAACTGCACACAACGGGCTTGCTCTGGTGAGGTGAGCACTACCCTCATGCGGGTTCCTCTTGTGAGGGGCTGGATGAGCCCGCTGTGCCCCACACCCCCCTCTCACCCCAGGCCTCCTGGACACCACAGCCAGAGGGCAGCTGCCAATGGGTTCTGCGTGTTCAACAATGTGGCTATAGCAGCTGAACATGCCAAGCGGAAACATGGGCTGTGCAGGTGCGTGCCAGGCTGGCTGCAAGGGTTGGGGGCACTGGCCCTGGCAGGCGGGGTGGAACAGGTGCTTTAGGCCCACCCAGCCCCTTCCCATCCTGAGTGGGCTGCAGCCTGGTGGCAGGAAGTTCCACCTTCCCATGACCCCCACCGCTATCTGAACCCAGGATCCTCGTTGTTGACTGGGATATCCACCATGGCCAAGGCATCCAGTATATCTTTGAGGATGACCCCAGGTGAGCTGAGCTTGACAACATGACCCTTCCCTGCAACCTCTTTTTGTGACCTGGAAAAACCCAGAGGGGGAGATGGCCATGTGGTCAGGGGTCAGGGTCTTCAGAAGTCATGGGGTGGCCAAAGGGCCTGACTCTGACCTCTGTCCTGGCCGGCTTTCGGCAGTGTCCTTTACTTCTCCTGGCACCGATATGAGCACGGACGCTTCTGGCCCTTCCTGCCAGAGTCAGACGCAGACACTGTTGGGCAAGGACAGGGCCGTGGCTTCACTATCAATTTGCCTTGGAACCAGGTGCCTGCTCTCAACCCTGGACCCTCTCTCTACCCAGCCCACTTTCCTGCCTGTACCCCCCTCCTCCAACTGCAGAATATAGTCTGGTGGATCCCACTAGGTCCCTCCAGAGCCCAGGTTCCAGAGAGTGAAGACCCCTAAAGTCCAGTTGGCAGCGCTGCCTGCTGATGGCTCCCCTGCTTCCTGCTGCAGGTTGGGATGACCAATGCTGACTACCTGGCTGCCTTCCTACATGTGCTGCTGCCAGTGGCCTTTGAGGTGACTGTGTTCTGGGTGTCCCCCAGGGCAGGGCACTTCATGCCAACCCAGAGTTCTACTGTGAAGTCAGAAGGAGGGCTGTCAGGGACTTGTAAGAGTGGGGTCTCAGGAGAGCTGGCCTGACAGGCCTCCCTGTTGTCCGGGCTGCAGCGTCTTTCTTGTCTCTCCACCCATAGTTTGACCCAGAGTTGGTGCTGGTCTCAGCAGGATTTGACTCAGTGGTTGGGGATCCGGAGGTGAGGGCCTGGCTTGTCTGGGTGGGCCTCTGGCACTCTGGGCCCAGGTCCTTCTCACATGTGGCTCTGGTTCCAGGGACAGATGCAGGCCACACCAGAGTGCTTTGCTCACCTCACACAGCTGCTGCAGGTGCTGGCTGGTGGCCGTGTCTGTGCAGTGCTAGAGGTGACTGCAGGGGGCAGCTGGGTGGCTCCTGGGCGGAGGCATGGGGTGCCCTGTCCAGGGCCTTGAGCCCACCCAGGGACGCACCTTTCCTTCCTGTCTGCACTCTCCCCAGGGCGGTTACCACCTGGAGTCCCTGGCACAGTCAGTGTGCATGACTGTGCGGGCACTGCTGGGTGACCCCACACCTGCCCTGTCCGGGCCCATGGCGCCGTGTCAAAGGTGAGCACGGTGGAAGGTGGGAGGGCCTGGAGTACCAGACAGGTTGGACTCCACGCTCTGCCTCCCCCCACAGTGCCCTAGAGTCCATCCAGAATGTCCGAGGAGCCCAGGCCCCTCACTGGAAGAGCCTCCAGCAGCAAGGTCAGCACACTCTAGGCCTGGGCTGGTGGCTTCCACCTCAGGGTCCTCTGTACTGACCTTGACTCTGAACTTCCTGTAGATGTGTCTCCCGGGCTGGGTCCCAGCATCCACTTTCCAGAGGAGAGGCCCCTGCTGCTGCTGCCTGGGAACCCTGTATATAAGGCAGAGCCTCTACCAAGGCTTCTTCTGGACCAGAAGCACCACTACTCCGTACCCCCTGTGCGAATGGCTGTGGCTCTGACTGCTCCACATAGCACCTCGGCTCTGCCCCCTGATGTGCTGTGTCAGCAGTCAGCCCCAAAGTGGGAGACAGAAGCCTGGGCCAAGTGGGTAGGGCAGGCTGGGGAGGGTACCATGCATGTGTGCCTTTTGCCGTGTGACTGATTGCTGTTCCCTGGTGTCTGTGTCCTGGCCTGCCCTTCACAGGTCTCATGAGTCCCTGGCCCAGGATGAGACCCTCACTGCACTTGGGAAGTTCCTGTACCTCTTAAGTAGGGTTCTGGATGGGCAGGTAGGGTTGCTGAGGAGGGGCTGTGTATGCAGATGGCAGGGATGTGTTTCCTTGGGCAGGGATCAGACTCAGAACATGCCAGGGAGATGCTCTACAACAGAAAGGGACAGTGGATAAACCTTATTTTTGGTTTTAAGCATCTTGTTTACAGAAATAGTGATTTGACCTCGGCGTGTAAGAGGTCAGTAACAGTAATGGAATCAGAGTTTGAAAATGGCATCAGTTGGGTGTGGTGGCACATGCTTGTAATCCCAGAACTCTGGGAGGGTACAATGGGATCACAAGTTTGAGGCTAGCTGGGGCAATTTAGTGAGACCCCATCTCAAAACAAAAGGGCCTGGGAATGAAGCTCAGTGAATGGGTATCTGGGCTGGGATCTCGCTGTTACCTCACCTCACAGGTAAGCAGTGGAGTTGCATCCACTTTAGCATCTGCTGTAGCAGCCACCTTGGATGTAGCCATTTGGCAAGGTCTGTCTCGTGGAGCAGAGAGGTGAGTTTCACCTGGCCCATGGGTGTCCCCTTCCCTGAAAGCTCCATGGAGAGGGTCCTGGGAATGGATTCTGGACAGTGGCACAACCTAGCCTTGGCTGATCCTTCCTCAGGGTTCTCTGTGTGGTGCTGGGACAGCTGGATCGGCCACTGGACCTTGCTGATGATGGGTATGACTGTAGGTCACACTTATGCAGGTGCACGAGCATGGACAGGCCTTGGACTGCAGGCCTCTGTGGGTGGTGCACTGCTAGTACAGAATGCAGTCTTCCTCAGCAGGTGTTTGGGGGGAGGCTGTGGTGGTAACACCAGGCCAGAGTCACACACCTTTGCCCTGCCCCTCCCTACTGGTGGCCTTTAATTTTCTACTAACCATGTTCCGGTGCACGGGTCCCTGGTCCTCTCTCCCTGAAGGAGAATTCTGTGGCTGAATATCGGGGGCAAGGAAGCAGCCATATTTTCCATGTACCACGTCTCCATGCCATTGCCAAGGGTGAGTGACTGTGTGGGAGCGCAGGGGCTCCCTGGCATGCTCCCGAGCACTCACACGCCTCACTTGTCCTGGCTCCGGCTCCCAGCTTAGACTCCAGGGACTCTGGGGCTGGGAAGTGGGCTGGCAGAAGCCAGCAGGGATGTGTCCCGCAGCTGAGGCGCTGGGCTCTGCTACTGTCCCCACAGACGACTGGAGGATTTCTGAGCTGCATCTTAGGCGTGGTGCTGCCCATGGCCTATGGCTTCCGGCCCGACCTGGTGCTGGTGGCGCTGGGGCCTGACCATGGTCTTCAGGCCCCCCAGGCTGCTCTCCTGGCTGCAATGCTCCGGGCTCCGGCAGGCGGCCGAGTACTGGCCCTCCTTGAGGTGAGCCTGAAAGTGTGGAAGGCTGGGGATGAGGAGGAGGGCGGGCAAAACCAGGGACTCACTGCCCTCGCCTCTCCTCTGTCCCAGGAATCTGCACCCCAACTTGCACAAGCGCTGGCCCAGGGTCTGTGTGGAGAGGCGCCGCCCAGCCTGGGCCCATTCTCCACGGCCTCTCGGGTGGACCTCCAGGCTCTGATGGGCCTGCGAGCGCAGCTGCAATGGCGGTGGGAAATGGTGCGGGTGGCGGCCCCGGAGCCCGCGGAGAAGCGTCGCGGCCCCGAGCCCACCGGTTCTGCCGCGCTTCCGCCCACCCGGGGAGCGCCTTGCAGCAGATCCCTGGAGAGGCCCGAGACCTCGGCCCCGCCAGGAAACTTTCCTGCGGCCGCGCCCGCGCTCCCTCCCAGTGCATCAGTAAACGACCGTTAAATAACGTGACTCTGCTTCCTTTATTAAGCCGTCCCGGGCCCTCAGCCCGCCCGCCCACCCGACCCGCTCCCGAGGGCCGGAAGTCCGCCTGTGACGTAGTTCCTGCGCGCCGGCGCTAGCGTCGGGCCGTCGCCTCGCTGTGACGCCAAGGCGGCGGGAGAGTGAACGGGCCTTCCCCGCTATCGCCCGGCGCTGGGCTGGCGTGCGAGCCCGACTTGCGGACCCCGCCGCGTGCCGGTCCCCAGGGGTGCGAGGCCGACGCGTGCGGCCCGCGTGCGGTCACGTCCGCCAGGTTGCTTGTGGCGGCGGGCGACCCCTAGGGGACAGCCTGGAGACTAGCGCACGAGCAGGTCCTGAGCCTCGGGGCTCGGTGCGGAGGTCGCCTGCCCTCGGCCGCCGCCCTCCTGCCCGCAGGCGGTGATGGCCAGCATCACCCAGCTGTTCGACGACTTGTGCGAGGCCCTCCTGCCCGCCGCGCAGCCTCGCCCGGGACGGCGCAGCGCGGACCGCAGGAGGGCCAAGCAGAGCCTCAAGAGGGTCGCCTACAATGCGCTCTTCACGAGCCTCTTCCAGGAGGACGCTCGTCCGCTGCAGCCCGACCTGTCAAAGCTCCCCGTGAGAAACAAGGTCCTTATGTTGTCCTTTGACCTGAGAGCGGCGGGCCTGGGCCCCGAGGCGGACCGCCTGGAGGAGCTGGTGGCGGGGCTGGAGGCGGCCTCTTGCTGTCCGCTGCTGGAGCTGGGGTCCGCGTTGAAACTCTTGGTCCATTTGGCGGGGAGCGGCCCCCCTCAACTGCTGCAGAGAAAACGGGACTATTTCCTTAACAACAAGCACGCAGGGAGAAACGTTCCGTACAGCGGCTACGACTGCTGTGAGCTGAGCGTGCTTGAAACGGACGTGCAGTCCCTCGTCTCCGCAGAAGAGCATCTGTGTCACAGCATGATCCAGCAAACGCTGCAGGTGATGGACGCGGCTCCAGGCGCCGGCCTGCCCACTGTTGGTCTCTTTTCATTTGGTGACCCCTGCGGTGACAGGCTTGAGAGGGATACCCGGGTCTCGCTCTACGGTGCCTTTGTCCACAGCCGCGCTTACGACGTGGATGTGCGATGGGACCTTCCTCCTGTGCCGGACAGCGCAGACCTTTCTGGACTGGCCATTAAGGTAGAGTTTGTTTTCCCTTTTTTCTCTCAGAGGGTTTGGAAAATGCCGTCTTTGCCCTTTGTTGTATCCTGGTAAAGCTAGCGCGGCCCCCGTCCCCTCGCCAGATGGCCAGGGTGCCCCAAGGCAGAGGTGCTGAGAGGGCGTGGGGCACCACCCAGGGAAGCACTGCCCAAGTACAGGCCAGAGCCTTTTGCCTCACCTACAGGGCATGTTGTTTCGTCTCCTCTTCTGCCTTCCACAGCTGTTAATTTCATTAAAATAGAAGAAAAAAATTGTTGGTCAGTTGCAGAAGCCATATTTCCCCCACTTGGGACAAAAATGTTTGTTTATGGTACAATACGGTTTAAGATACTTTTTCTTCTTATAACATGGGTGTTTTTCTCAGTTACTGAATAAATTGTTGTTGGTACTGCTTTACGTTACGGCTGCATGGGCCACAGCTGAGTCGTCCAGATTCTTGTGAATGACAAAGAATTGCCAAGCATGCACCTTGAAGTAAGTAGTTATATTCTTTGAAGCTCATGGGATGGTAGCAGGAACAGCAGAAGGAGGCGCTCTTGGAGAGCCGCGCACGATCAGGCTTCCAGGGGTTGCGGAGCCAGACACCTTTAGCATCGGGTGCCTCCCGTTGTGGCCAAACACCTCTCAGTTCGGGTGCTTCTCATTTTGTCTCACACTGGTGTTGGAACTAAGGATGCTTAAGCATCAAGACCTCCGAAGCTTAAACGTGGACGCTCACGGGAGCAGCGTTGTGCACACAGCTGAAGGAGAGGAATGGAGTGGCTCCCTCAGTTTTCCCATTCCTGAGTGTGTTGGATATACTGTTATTTTTCTTTCGTTTTGTTTGCGACTGTCTTGCTACGTAGTTCAGAATGGGCTTGAACTCACTACGTAGCCCAGGCTGACCCTCAGTTTGTGGCAGTCTTCCTGCCTCAGCCTCCCAAATGCTGGGGTTGCAGGTGTATGGCGTCACACCTAGCTGATGATATATTGTTATTACTTAGTCACTTCCTGACTATGTTTATTTTAAAACAAAAATAATACCATGGTAAACATCTTGGTGTACGCAAGCTTTACTTTGTCTAATATTTTTATTTTTTTGAGATAAGGTCTTACTATGCAGGTTGGCTTGGACTCACCATGGTAGCCCAGGATGGCCTCAAACTTGTGGCAACCCTCCTGCCTCAGTTTCCTGAGTGTTAGATTATAGGTGTGCACCTCCATGCCCTGCTGTGTGTACAGTATGATTTTATGTTTCCCAGAATGAACCTTTCAGGTGAGAGGCATTTCATTATCGAGTATTTAAGTCAGGTGTGGTGGCTTGCACCTGTGATCCCAGGACTTAGGAGGCTGCAACAGGACAGTGAATTCAAGGGTAGCCTGGGCTACATAGTAAGGTTCCGTCCCAAAACAGTAAAATAAAAATAAAGTTATATTGATGTGTGTTATGCGAAACTTGAAATTAGTGACCATAATGTATTTTTATTTTGTGATTTATTCTACATGTATGTGCTTGAGAAAAATAAAAGAAACAGTCTGCCAGGGCTGCCCCTCTAGTGAGTTAAGTGCAAGCACTTGGATAAAGCTTCTGACATCTGTCCCATCTCGGTGTTCAGATGAAGGACCAGATGAAGATTTGTACTTCCTTTTTTTTTTTTCTTCAGAACCGGGGATTGAACTCAGGCCCTTGCGCTTGCTAGGCAAGTGCTTATTCTACTGAGCTATCTCCCCGGCCCCATTATTTTTATTTATTGACTGATTGGTTGTGTGGCCAGCTCAGCCTGTTGGGGAATGTGTGGCATGTGGTGCGTAGGATCAAACCCGGGTCCTTGTGCTTTGCCTAAGCAGGCCCTTTAGACCACTGAGCTATCTCACCGGCCCGAAGGTTTGTACTTCTCTGTGGTTTCCAGGTCCCTCAGAATGTGGATCAGTGGGAAGATGAAGGGTTCCAGTCAGCTTCCAACTTGACTCCTGATTCCCAGTCTGAACCAAGCATGACCCCAGATGTGGACCTGTGGGAAGCTGCACTCACCTATGAGGTCAGCAGGCGAAGGTGCTGGGAGAGAATTGGATGGTAAGCCTTTCTTTCCTTTCAGTCCCTCCAGCCATGCACCCAGTGGCCATGTGACAGGGGTATACTGCAGGCATTGCTTACTCAGCGATTCCAGACAGCTGTTTCTGGAAGCTGCTATGGTGGAATTAGGTGGGGGGTTGTAGTCTCCTTCATGTGCAGTGTTGTCTGAGTCCTGAGGAATGAGAGATGGAGTGGGGGAAGGAGGTCCCAACTGTGTCCCCGAGCTTTTGAGGATCGTACTTTCCAGTAGAAGCAGTCAGTACATTCTTGGCTCCAGGACAGCTAGTCTGGTGTCTCAGGGCTTCTGGCAGGCCATGATCAATGGCAGGAGGAGACGCTCTGCGAGCATGATGCTCTGACAAAGGAAACATCTCCATCTGGAAACCTCAGGAGTAGCACTTTCTACCGGTGATGTTCTGGTTGAAGCAGACTTTCCTCACCTGGCGCTTGCAGCTTGCTGCCCATGGGCAGGTTTGAGTCCTGAGGCCTCTGCTGTAAAGACTGACTGGACCTTGCACTTGCTAGACAAATGCTAAAGCCACTGAGCTATCTCCCTGGTCTGCTGGTTCCTCTTGAAAACTTCCAGAATGGGAGTAGAGGACAAACATGTCGTGACTGATCATGAACCCCTCTTCTGATTTCATTTGCTGGTGAGGCTGTGGGAGACCAGCTTGGGGAGCACTGAATGAAAAGGCAAGGGCCCCTTTGTGCCATTTGATGCAGTCCTGGGACTCCCACAGGGTGTCCTGGAGAACTCAGCGGGACAGTTATTAAGCATCAAGCCAAGCCCTGGGGGTGGCATTCCTGGATGAAGTCACCTGCCCCTTCGGATTGCTTCTGGGACAGCCAGTACCCTGCTTCCCAGGGCAGTGCCCTTGGCATTTGTCTGGCTTTCCAGTGCCTTCTCTGCTCTGGAACTATAGGCCATCAGTCCTGTCTTCTTGGATGCACAAAGCAAATCTAATGATCTTGCTCCTGCTAGACCCGCTCATGTTGAGAGATTGGCCTGATGGCTTATCAGGCCTGATAGCCTGATAGTCTTTTGCAAATACTTGCTAGTGGTGGTTTGTTGGTTTTTCTAGTCACTATTTAGGAGACATGGTCACTCACAGCTCACTTGTCATCTTGCCCTTGAACGCATTTAATCCTTTTAGTGTCCCCTGAAAGCGCAGAACTCACCACAGAACACACAGTGGGGTACCGTTCTGCCATTAAAAGATAAACTTGAGGCATTTGTACGTGAGTGCATGCAACTTGAGAACATAATACTAAGTGACAAGTCTGACACACAAGCTTAATATCACATTCTCTGGTACGGGATAAAGTATATATGCAAATAAAGAGGAAGACCGATGAGAGACTAAAAAGGAAGGAGGGAGAAGTCCAAATATTCCGCAAATTAGCTACTCTGTTGTTTTAAAAATATTTTAGGGGGCTGGAGAGATGGCTCAGTGGTCTAAAGCACCTACTTGAAACAAGCTTGGCAAAGCACAGGGACTGTGGTTCAATCCTCCAGCACCACATGCCAGCCAGCCCCGCCCCCTGGTGGGCTGAGCTGGCCACACACACACACACACACACATAAATAAAATTAAAAAATATATATATATATACATACATACATACATACATTTTAATAGGGCTGGAGAGCTAGCTCAGTGAGATAAGTGCTTCCTGGCAAGCGCAAGTCCTGAGTTTGATTCCTGGTGTCACCACAAAAGAAAGGTAACTTGCTTCATTGTACTACTAGTCTCTCTTCATTATACTACTAGTTTGATGGAAAGAAAGCTTGTGCTAGTATGTCTGCTGCTGCTGCTGCTGCTCCCTCCCCCACCGCCGCCTCTCTTTGTCTCTCTTGAGACAGGGTCTCACTGTGCACTTCAGGCCGGCCTAGAGCTCACTTGGTAGCCCCCGCTGGCCCAGGCTTGCAGTGCTACTCCGGCCTCAGCCTCCCGAGTGCTGGGATGACAGCTGTTGGCCCCAGTGCCTGATCTGTTTGCTTCTTCGTCTTGCATTCTGAGTAACTACTTTTTGTTTGTTTTGTTTTAATTTTATTTATTTGTGTGTGTGTGGCCAGCTCAGCCCACCTGGGGGCGGGGCTGGCTGGCATGTGGTGCTGGGGGATTGAACCGCGGTCCCTGTGCTTTGCTAAGCTTGTTCTAAGTAGGTGCTTTAGAGCACTGAGCCATCTCACCAGCCCTGTTTGTTTGTTTTTTTGAGGCAAGGTCTTGCGACATAGTTCAGAACAGCCTTGGACTCACTAAATGACCCAGCGTGGCGTAGACCTTGCAGGGACCCTCAGCTTCCCAAGAGTGCTGGGATTATAGGCAGGTGTGCCACCACGCTTGGCTGAGAAACTTTCAGGCTCTACTGAACAGTATATGAGCTATTGTTACTCCCTGTTTTGTTACGAAATTTTGCTTTATTATTTATTTTTTTTTTTAAGAGCAGAATATTTACTGGGGGAAAGAAATCTCTCCAAGAGAGGGACAGAAGGTGGCCTCAGCAAGTTACCCCTGCTTTATTCTTTTATTATTATTTTTTATTCTTTTATGTAAAAAAAGTAGAAAAGGGCTGGTGATATAGCTCAGTGGACTAAGCGCTTGCTTAAGTAAGCACAGGGGCCAGGGTTTGATTCCTTGCACCACATGCCGCACCAGCCCTGCCCCTAGGTGTACTGAGCCAGTGATGGAGTCTGGGTGTGGTGATGCACGCCTAAAATTCCAGCACTAGGGAGGCAGAAATCAGGAGCATCGCTGCGAGTCTGAGCTGCATAGTGAGACACTGCACAAAAAAAAAGTAGAAAAAGGAACTGATCACAGAGCATCCACACTGAGGGACACCCTAGTGGACAGGTGTTCTTGAGGGGACAGGTGTTTTCTTCTTTCTTTTTTCTGTTTATTTATTTTGTTTGTATTGTTTTAGAAAAAAGAAAATGACAAAACAGCAGCAACAAAAATACCCCAAATTCTAAAACAATTTTGGGAGGGGGTAACAATGCTTAATACAGTGCATATTGTTATCTTTAAATTAGTTGCACAAGAGCCTGAGTTCAATCCTTGGTTCTGAAAAAAAAAAAAAAAAAAGAAAGAAAGAAAAAAAAATATATATGCACAGACCTATCTTTTCAATGAACTGAGATAAGTTAGTGTAGCTGTCTTAACTATCATATATATATATTTTTTCCTTCTGCTTTTTCTTTCTTTTTTCCCATTTCCCTAAGCCAGTGTTTCCTTTCTTCTGAAGTTCTTCCCATTCTACAACACCTGCTGTACATTTTGGATCACGTACTCTTTCAGCCTCTCACACTAGGGGGACAACATGATTGCACATGTGTGTCTGGTTTATTTCACTTATGAGTGTGAACTCAGGTTGCATCCATTTACCCATAAAAGTCTCCAATGTTTCTTTATGGCTGAGTAATACTTCATTACATAAAAAGATTATATCTTTTTTGTCTGTTCTTCTGTAGATGGGCATTTGGGTTGTTTCCAAGTGATAGGTCTGGCCCTCGTATGAGTTGCTGAATTATTGCGGTGGCCATCTAGCATGGCTGAAGCCCTTAAAACAACAGCTTCTCTTCCCAATGTCCACTTCTCCCTTCTCACACAACCCAGTCCTGGATCCAATTTCCTCTCCCCTTTCCACCTCACACACGGGGAACCCCAGTCAGCTGCTTGCATGTAATTAAAACTCCTCAGACTCCACACTTGCCAAAGTTCATAGAAGTCAGCTTGCTTTATCTCAGGCCAGAGGGTCCTCCATCTGCTCTGGACTCTCTCTGTGCCTTTGGAGTTATTAAAGGCTTGTTTTATCTTTCCTATCTCTTTACTGCACCGCTGAGAAAACCTAACACCAAGATTTAGCTATTACAAATTGTACTGCTATAAACATGGGTGAATATACCACTGTGGTATGTTTTTAATTCTTTTGGGAAGATATGCAGGGTCAAATGGGACCTCCAGTCCAAGGTTTTTGAGGAATCACTACGCTGATTTCCACAGTGGTTACACCAGTCTGCACTCCCACCTGCAGTGGAGAACAGTTCCTTTTTTCCCCACAGCCCGGCCAGCAATTGTTATTGGTTGAATTCTTGGTGATAGCCATTCTTTCTGGGGTGAGATAGAATCTCAGTGTTGTTTTAATTTGCATCTCTTGAATGACCAGTAATGTTGAACATCTTTTAATATATTTATTTTATGCTTGTGTTTCTTCATCTTAAAAGGGGATAGGTGTTCTCAAGACTGTTTTTTTTGTTGTTGTTGTTGGGGGCGGGGTGGGGCTGAACTGGGGATTGAACTCAGACCCTTGCGCTTGCCAGGGAAGTACTTACTCTACTGAGCCATCTCCCCAGCCCCTGTGGGTTTTTTTTTTTTTTTTTTTAGATGTGTGTGTTAACTGTGTTGCTCAAGGCTGGTCTCAAACTCTTAGGCCCAGATGATTTTCCTGCCTCAGCCTCTCAAGTAGCAGGGCCATATGCCTGCAACATGGCCCTGGGCTAAATTTAAGGATCTTAAGTAGAGAGCGCCCTTCAGTGACTAGGAGACGCAGGGGGCAAGTAGTTGCACTGAGGGCAGGCATGTGTGGCATGTGAGGTAGGGGAAGCATGAGCGTGCAGCGCAGCATGTGTGGTGTGCCCTATAGGGTGTGCAGTGTTTCCCCAGGAGCACACCCTCTGAGGGCACGTATCTTGGTGTCCCTGCAGTCACCTGCCTTTCGCACTCGCTCTGCCTGTCCTGTTGAGCAGCAGTATGTACCTTCTTTGATGTGGGGCTGTAAAATGTATGCTCCAGCTCCATCCATCCCTTCTCTTGGTGTGCAGTTCTGTGTTCTGAGTGCACACACTTGGGCACAAACGTGTGTCACCTCATCCTGAGGTGCTGTCTCTTTCCCACCAGGGGCCTCCTCATGTCCTGTCCCTAGGCCCCCGTCATCCCCTCTGATTTTTGTCCCTAGGGTCTGACCTCTGTAGAAACTTCTGTCTTGTGGTTGTGACTGGCTCACTCACTCAGTCCTGTGCCCTCAAGGCCCACCCACATGGTAGCAGGTGTCAGGGTTCCTTCCTTCTCCAGACGAGTGATGACGTTCCACCGTGGGTATGAGCCACACTTTGTTTATCCACTCATCTTTTTTTTTTTTTTCTTCTGTTTTTGTGGAACTGGGGATTAACTCAGGCCCTAGCACTTGCTATGCAAGCACTTATTCTGCTGAGCTATCTCCCCAGCCCCACTCATTTTTTTTAATATTTGCTTCAAAAAAAAATTTTTGCTTCCATTTTTTGCCTATCGTGAATGTTGCTCTATTAGCATGGATATAAACCCAGGGTTTTTTTGGGTTTTTTTGCAGAACCAGGGATTGAACTCAGGCCCTTGAGCTTGCCAGGGAAGCGCTTATTCCCCTGAGCCATCTCCCCAGTGCACTTTTTAAAAAATTGTTATTTTATGTATTTGGTACAGGGTCTCACTGTGCAGCTTGGACTCCTAGTAACCCTCATGTTTTCAGCCTTCCCAGCACTGGGATTTCAGGCGTGTGGTATCGCCCCTGGACTCATTCACTGGCTCAGAGTGCCCTGGGGGTGGGGCAGGTGCAGCCTGCAGGACCAGGTATCGAACCCTGGTCCCTGCACTTACCAAAGCAAGTACTTAGTCCGCTGAGCTATCTTGCTGGCCCCCAGAGTGGCTTTTTTTTTTTTTTTTTTTTTGCGGAACTGGGGATTGAACTCAGGCCCTTGTGCTTCCCAGGCGAGCGTTTATTCTACTGAGCCATCTCCCCAGCCCCACTGAGCTATCTCCCCAGCCCCCAGAGTGTATTTTTAATGGGAGAGCTTTTGGTGTGTGTGAGTTGTCAGCTGAGGACCTTGGACCTTCTGTGGGTGGGCTCTAGGCACACGCATGGTGGGCTGGGTGCAGCTAGGGCTGGGTGCCCACGCCTGGGTGTGTGTGTCTTGGCTGTGAGAACTGACTCCCTCCTCTTGTTGCCGTGAGAGGGCACACAGAGGCCATGGTGTACGGGGAGGCCATGGTGTACGGGGAGGCCATGGTG
>NW_004524729.1:5894557-5896103 GCF_000260255.1 Octodon degus | reverse complement strand
GGAGGCCATGGTGTACGGGGAGGCCATGGTGTATGCGGAGGCCATGGTGTACGGGGTCATCTGCTCATGACTCTCCCTTCCTCGTCTCTTGCAGCCCTCCTGGCCACAGAGAAGAGCCCTACCTCACAGAGGCGGGACGGGATGCCTTTGATAGGTTCTGTCGGCTCCGCCAAGAGGAGTTGCATGTACTCAGTGGGGGCCTCTTGCAAGCCCCAAGGCCTGTGTTGGTGACAGAGCAGGAGTTGGTGAAAGACTCGCTGAATGTCCTGCTTGGAGTGGCATCGGCCACATTTTCCCTCTGCCAGGTGAAGAACTAGGGGCTCGATCACAACCGTAGCAGCCTCTCTAGGTTCTAAAGTGTTAGTTTATTATCATCCTTTTATACACTAAACCAGAGTAAGATGTTTATCGAGTCAGTGAAATAGAAACTGTACTATACCTTCTGTTCCACTCCTGTCCTGGGTACCTCGTTCTATGCATATCGCCATCCAGTTGTCCAGCCCCACTGATTATAGACTGTTCTCAGTGTGCATAGTGGTGCACGGTGGTGCACATCTGTAATTCCAGCACTGGGGAGGCTGAGGCAGGACTGCTGTGAGCTCAAGGCCAGCTTGGGCTGCATAGTGTGACTCTTGTTTTCAAAACATAGAAGCCGGGCGTGGTGGTGTATATCTGTAATCCCAGCACTTGGGAGGCTGGGGCAGGAGGATCTTTGTGAGTTCAAGACTAGCCTGGGTTTCAAAGTGAGCTGAAGGCCAGCCTGAACTGAATAGCAAGAACCTGTCTCAAAAAGACAAAATAGGGGCTGGCCAAATAGCTCAGTGGACTAAAGCACCTGCTTAGCAGATTTAGGGACTGGGTTTGATCCCCAGCGTGTTGTGCCAACCCTGGCCCCCGGGGCATACAGAGGAGACAGGGACTGAGACTGGGTGTTGGTGGTAGTGTGCCTGTAATCTGATCTGTCTAGTGACACCCTGTAGACCCTGTACTAAATACATTTTAAGAAAAGAAGAAAGACAATACACATACACACATACACACACACACAGAAAAAGACGAGACCATCCTGACTCCCTAAGGGTCTTACCTTCCTGTAGAAAATGAAAATGACTAAATGTGAGCGCTTGCTTCTAGACCCACGATCCTGTCTCCAGTTTTGCATGTCTCATCATCAGGCCCTCCAGATGGATGGGAGCTGTGTGGGAGCCTTGGCAGGGGCAAGCGCAAGGCCTCCAGCTTGCTGTCTGAGCAGGGCTGTGCCGCGTGTGGGCTGCCAGGGGCGTGCAGCGAGGGGCCCTAGGGTACCCAGCCCTGCGGCTGTTCATTTGCCGCCTCAAGGTTACATAGGAGTTTATTTTATTTTATTTTATTTTATTTTATTTGTACTTCACTGCATTTTATTTTTTATTTTTTTGTTTTTGTTTTTTGTGATTTTTTTTTATTTTATTTTATTTATTTATGTGTGTGTGTGTGTGTGTGTGTGTGGCCAGCTCAGCCCACCAGGGGGTGGGGCTGGCTGGCATGTGGTGCTGGGGATTGAACCGCG
>NW_004524729.1:5891266-5892550 GCF_000260255.1 Octodon degus | reverse complement strand
ATTTTGTTCCTTCTCTTTGTCATTTTGTACACCACTGCCTTCTGACCTTTGGGGTAGAGCTTAGATAGAGTTATTACCTTAGCACCAGGTCCGGATCTACGAAGTTCCGATTCCTCTAGGTGGGTGTTGCTTGGATCTGGCTGCTGTGCTCCACTTCTTTCTGCTGCAGCCTTGGAGTTGAACCCTTTGTGTCACTCTGGCAAGGTGTTTTCCTGAATCAGCTGGGTGGGTCTTGCCTCTAGCCTCTTTTCAGGGAGTTCTGCTGAAGGGTTCTATGCTGGCCCTGCAGCCTGGGTGGAATGAGGATCCCCGGCCCCAGGTTGTCTCTCACTGGCCTGGCCTGCGCTCTGGGTCTGTTCAGGATCCCGCAGCCTGGGTCGTCTCACTCCCTCGCTGGGCCTGCGCTCAGGGCCTGTTCAGGATCCCGCGGCCCGGGTCGTCTCCTACATGGGAGTTTAAATATAGGTTTTCTATTTTTCTTAGAAATGTTCTTTAGATTTTGACAGGAATTACATTGAATCTATAGTATTACTGCTATTTTTCCAGTATTAGTCTTTTTAGTCCATGAGCATGTATTTAGAGTTTTGACTCTTCATCCCTTCCTGCAATGTTTTTAGTTGTTTTTCTTTTTTGGAATGGGGTTTGTATCCAGGGCACTGTACGTGCTAGGCACATACTCTTTTGATGAACTACATCTCCAGCTCTTTTTATTGAGACAGGGTTTCTAAATTACCCAGGCTGGCCTTGAATTTGCAATTCTTTTGCCTCAGCTTCCCAAACAGCTGGGATTACAAACATGTATCATTGTACCCACTAGTGTTTTATAGTTTTCACTGTATGAAGTACAATTAAAGTACTTTACCAGGCTAGCCGGGAAATTGCATCGATCCTTCTGCCTCTGCCTCCTGGGCGCTGACATTACAGGTGTGTGCTACCACCCCTGGTAGTATTTTATGTTCTGGCCTCAAACTTGTGGTGATCCTCTTGCTTCAGCCTCCCTAGTGCTGGGATTACAGGTGTATACCTGCACACCCAGCTGTGTGCTGATTTTGTAATGTGCAGCTCTGATGAATTTATTTATTAGCACTGAAGACTTTTATGGATTGTAGAGGGTATTCTATATATAAGATGTTACTTAAAAACAAGTATTTTGCTCCTTGTTTTCCAATTTGAGTAAATTTTATTGGGGCCGGGGAGATGGCTCAGTGGAATAAGCGCTTCCCTGGCAAGCACAAAGGCCTGAGTTCAATCCTCGGTTCCGCCAAAAAAAAAATAAATAAATAA
>NW_004524729.1:5882168-5891166 GCF_000260255.1 Octodon degus | reverse complement strand
ATCATTATTTATTTATTTACTTATTTATTTTGGCAGAACCGGGGTTTGAACTCAGGCCCTTGCGCTTGCCAGGGAAGAGCTTATTCCACTGAGCCATCTCCCTGGTCCCAATTTTGTAATGATGATGATGCTGATGGTGTGGATAGAGCCCTAGGCGCTGCGTGTGCTGGGTCAGTGCTCTACCGCTGAACCATACCTCCAGTGTAGGTATTTTCTTATGCTTTATTTATTTTGGTACTGGGGATCAATCTCAGGAACTTGTGCTTGCCAGGCAGGCGCTCATGTGCTGAGCAATCTCCCCAGCCCTTTTTTAAAAAAAAAAATTATTTATTTTAATTAATTAATTAATTAACTTAGCTGTACCAGGGCCTTCTGCTTGCCAGGCAAGCACTTATTGCACTGAGCTATCTCCCTGGCCCTTATTTATTTATTTTTTTCATGAATTTTAGTACAGGGTCTACAGGGCCTCACTACACAGATTGGACTCATAGTGATCTTCCTGTTTTCAGCCTCCCAAGTGCTGAGATTATAGGTGTGCCACCACACCCGGTCTCAGTTGCCGTCTCTGCGTGCCTGGAGGGTGGGGCCGGCACGGCATGCTGGGACCTGAGTTCCGGTCGCTGCACCTGCCTAAGCAGGTATTCTGGTCCACTGAGCTGTTTTTTTTTTTTTTTTTTTTTTTTTTTGTGGAACCAGGGATTGAACTCAGAACTCAGGCCCTTGCGCTTGTCAGGGAAGCACTTATTCCACTGAGCCATCTCCCCAGCCCCTCACTGAGCTATCTGGCTGGCCTTTTTTTTTTCAAATATATTTGGTACAGGGTCTCACTATGCAGCTTGGACTCATAACGATCCTCCTGTCTCAGCCCCCGAGCTCTGGGATCACAGGTGTGCTCCACCATGCCCAGACTGCAACCTGCTCAGCACGCCCAGGGGCAGGGTCTGTGCAACATGTGGTGCTGGGTATCGAACCCCGGTCCATGTGCTTGCCTAAGGAGGTGCTTAGTCTGCTGAGCTATCTTGCCAGTCCACCCCAGCCCTCTTATGCTTTATTTTCATTAAATCAGTGACATTGTCCCCACTTTGATTTTTTATTTTAGCAATCTCTTTGGTTTTATTCATAGTCATGTTTTAAAATTAAGTTTATTGGTACATTTTAGATATACATAATGATCATACTCATCCTAGGGAATTTGTGTCTACACATGATATATTTTGCCATTTTTTTCTTATTTGTTCTAGATAAAGCTTTGCTAGCTCATTAGTCTGCCCAGAGAACCAGCTTTAAGTCTGGGTGTAGCGTTGTAGCAGAGTCCAGCATGTGGGAGCCCTGGACTCACTGATCAGCACTGAAAGAGAAAGAGGGAGTTGAGGGAGGGAAGAACCCAGCTTTCGGTTTAATTGAGCCTCTTGTATTTCCATTTTCCATTTTATGTCTGATACAGTCTATTATTTCTTTCCTTTTGCTAGTTTTGGGTTGATTGCTTTGCAGGGTTGAGTTGGCATTTCCTTTTCAGTGTAGCCATTTATAGCTGTCACTTTCCTGCCACTCTGGTTTCACTGACTCCTTTAGATTGGTTGTCCTGGGCTGCATAGGTGGTTCCCACCCCAGGCACTGTAAGCAGTGTTGAAAGGGACATGCAGTGACAAGTCCCTCCCATCTCTCATGGTTTCCCAGGAAGTCGTTGTTGGAGTTTGTTTTCCAGCATCCTGTGCACAGCTGCAGTACGTCTGCCTGTGTAGTTAGGGAAGAAGTACTGTGTGCCTTCCTCTAGTTTGTCTTTTGTTACTAGAGGTGGGGCTCTTCGGGGTACACTTTTGAGGCCTGTGCGTTAGCTTTCAGAATCTCCTGTTTGTGCATCTGGTGGGTGGCAGCATGCTGGGGTCCGGGTGCCTGTTCTCTGACCCTTTCTCTGCCCGTAGCCAGCTCAGGCCTTCGTGGTGGCGCAGGGCGTCCATGTGTCAGGTGCCTCCCCTGAGAGCATCAGCAGCATCCTGTCGGAGGTGGCAGCATATGGGACCTGCTATATACGCCTCAGCCAGTTCTCCTTGCAGCCTGCACTGGGCTCGTCCTGCAGCAGGGGCCTGGTGTTTCAGGTATGCCTCCAAGTTCTGGAGAGGAGTCTGTTGCTTCAGCTCTTCTGTTGTCCTAGTGGAACCCCTGTCCTGTGCTGCAGGGTGGCCTTGGCTTTCAAGGCGCCCCTAACGAGCCTGCCTGCCTCCCAGAACCCAGTTTTGTTGCACGCTTATAGCAGGCTTCAGCTCAGGTGGGTGGATCCTACAGGAGGGCTGGACATGACCTAGAGGGCTGAGCATGGAAGCCTCTGGGGACCTGAGGCTGCTGGCTTTAGGGCCTGGGTCATGCTGGGCACTCAGGCCTTGGAGCAACCTTGGAGGTGCTGTGGTTCCAGCCAGGCCAGGCCAGGCCACTGGGATGGTAGACAGGTTGTTCCTGGCTGCCTCATCCTGAGGAACTGTGGGGCCGTATGCGGTGCTGCCTGTGGTCCCAGTAGAGCTGCATCTGGGCAGGGCCAGGCCGGGGCAGGGCTAGGGGCGGTCTGGGCCCGTCTGCTCCGCCTGTGTCCGCCTGTGTCCTCCTGTGCCATGGGTACAGGGTTGGAGCAGTATGCTGATCTGGCAGTGTGGCCCTGGCCCTTGCTCACAGGCCTTCACCAGCGGCCTGCGCAGGTACCTGCAGTACTATGGAGCCTGTGTCCTCGCCACACCGCCTACACTGAGCCTCCTCACCATCGGCTTTCTCTTCAAGAAGCTGGGCCGGCAGCTCCGGTGAGCCTCATTGTGGGTTTGATAGGTCTGCAGGCAGAGGGCCCCAGGGGCAGAGTACAGCCCTCAAAGCCACATTGGCCCTTGCCTGATTCAGCCCTGTCTGGCCTGGGCCCCCACATGCATGTGGGGTTCATGGCCGTGGCCTCAGCTCTGAGCAGCCCTGTTGTGAAAAGGGAAGGGGCAGGCCTCGGGGACCTGGAGCTGGAGCTGGAGCTGCGGCCAGGCACAGAAGCCGGTCCCCGGAAAACATGACGGTACACAGGGGCCTTGCTCATCAGTGTGGCCCAGCATGGGGCCTGCGTCCCAGGTCACCTGTGATCTTGCCTTTGGTCTAGGTACCTGGCTGAGCTCTGTGGTGTCGGGGCCCTGCTTCCAGGGACTGGTGGAGGAGAGCCCGGGGCTTCGTTCCCAACGGTGAGTAGTGTGCACCCTGGAGAGGGTGCTGGTGCGTGCAGCACGGCGTCCATGCAGGGACCTGTAGTGAGCGGACCTTCACCTCTGCAGGGCGTGAGGCTGCTGTCCTACCTCTACCAGGAGGCGCTGGACAACTGCAGCAACGAGCACTACCCTGTACTGCTGTCCTTGCTGAAGACCAGCTGTGAGCCCTACACACGGTGGGTGCCTGGTTGGGTGGCCACACAGGGACTAGGACCCAGTGTCCTTGTGGGCAGCCCTACCCACCCTGCATCCTCACGGCCCCATGGTGCGGCAGGTTCATCCATGACTGGGTGTACAGTGGAGTCTTCAGAGATGTCTGTGGCGAGTTCATGATCCAGGTGAACGACGACTACCTTGGCTGCAGAGGTGGGTGGCTGTGGCTGGAGCTGAGGGGCAGAGCTGGGCACCCAGGAGCTGGGAGGCAGTACTGCAGGCCCTGTGTGTTATGCCCCATGTAGACAAATCTTACTGGACCCATGGCTACGTGCTCATTTCCAAAGATGTGGAGGACTGTGTACCCGTGTTCTTGAGGCACGTGGCACATGATGTGTACGTCTGTGGGAAGACCATCAACCTGCTGAAGCTCTGCTGTCCTCAGGTGAGGCCTCTGCCCATACTAGCATCCAGGGATGGCACTGGCTAGGGGTTCTGACTAGTGGGAGTGATACGGCTCTGTGTGGGGGGTGGGAGACCCCACAGGGGCTTCCCAGCCTTTGCTGAAGGGCTTCTGTGGGAATCTGCTGCTGGTTCTGTCCAGCAGTCCCTGGGGCGATGAGGCCCCACATGGAGGGTGGGGGCTGGTGATACCCCTCCTGTCAGGACATTTGCTCCCCAGGACTGATGAGGGCTGTGCTGCCCTGTGGTTACGGGTGCTTGGTTTCTGAGCAGAAGCGTGTAACTGTCTTGATTACCGTGCCTGAGCCCCACCCATCCTGGCTTCTGCACACACTCATTGCCACCCTCCCTGGCAGCACTACCTCTGCTGGTCGGATATCCCTGTCCCACGCATCTCGGTGATTTTCTCCCTGGAGGAGCTGAAGGAGGTTGAGAAGGACTGTGCGGTCTATGTTGGGCGCATGGAGCGGGCGGCCCACCACAGTTCCCTCAGCAAGGAGGAGAAGGTGCTTGCTTGACACCGGCCTTTGCTGGCTGGGACGGTGCTGGGGTGGCTGAGCAATGTGGATGGCTCCTTTGGGCACCTAGAGTGTGTAGCGGGGTGCATGGCTATATTGGAAATGTGTTCTGAGCCAGGTGCCCGGGGCAGGGCAGGGGTCCCTCCACTCAGGTGGCCTCCCCTCCTGCTCAGAGGGACACTTGGCTGGGGTGCTGTGGGAGGAGGGGATGGACAGTGGGCCAGGGCCATTCCCAGGAAAGCCCGCACAGCCTGATTTCTGCAGGGCAGCAGGGAGCCCCCTCTCCACGCCCCTTATTCCCTCTGTGGGCACAGCCCAGGGCTCGGTCCCCACCAAGAGCCGGGTGTCTGGAGCTAGAGATCCCATGCCCTCACCTTGTGCCCTGTTCTGGAGAGGTCAGGGTGGAGGACATAATGCTTGCTGACCCTGCTCTGCACTGCTCTCCAGCACTGAGCTTGGGGAGGGCAAAGAACTAGATGCTTCGTGTGCTGACCTTGCAGGAATTACGTATGGAAATTGCAAAACAAGAATTAATTGCCCATGCCCGGGAGGCAGCTTCCAGGGTCCTTCGTGAACTCAGTGGTAAGCGCGGCTCCATGTTTCCTGGTGCTGTTCTGGGACCCTGCTGGGGTTCCCTGACAGTACCCCTCCCTTGCCCAATGCAGACCGGCAGACCTCGGAACAGATGGTCTTGGATGCCCGGAAGCGAGAACAGTTTCAGCAGCTGAAGGAACAGTTTGTGAAGGACCAGGAGGTGGGTGAGCCCGGCCCCAGGGGGTCCTGGCTCCTAGAATCTGCATTTAGCAAATGAAACTGTGTATTGTGTAGCGGCGCCTGGCGGCCAGACAGGAGGAGCTGGATGAGGACTTCAGCTATGCCCGTGAGCTCCGTGACCGAGAGAAGAGGCTACAGGCCCTGGAGGAGGAGCTAGAGAAGAAGGCCAGGTATGGCTGCATGGCGGGCTGCCTGGGCATGGCTTGGCAAGCCCCAGGCTGGCTTGGCCTTAGTGACAGCCAATTTACTTCCTCTTCTGAAACATGGCGGGCACATGCCAAGCTAGAGAGGCAGGTGTGCTGAGTGGTTAGAGCTATGTGTGCCTGTGGGCTTCCTCAGCTGTCCTTGAGGGTTCTAGGCCCAGGCAAGGTGCACATAGTGTGTTGCTATGTTCTCTGTATTCATTTGCCTTTTTTTTTTGGTCTTTTTGAGACAGAGTCTTACACTCAGTTCAGGCTGGTCTTGAACTTACTTTATAGCCCAGGCTGGTCTCAGACTCACAGTGAGCCTCCTGAGTGCTGGTATCAGGCATGTACCACTATGCCCGGCTGTCATTTGTCCTAGTTATAAGTAAATTCTGTTTGTTCTAAACATTTTACTAGTTTAACATTTAGCAGAGGTGGGCCGCCTGCCTAGGCAAACTCCTAGGAGTCCTATCTCCTTGTGGTGTCATTAGCTTCTTCCCTAAGCAAGGGTTTCTCTGTTTTAATGGGAGCCCTTCCTAGGAGGGCAGACACTGCTGGCTGGTAGGTGATGCTCTGCTGTCCCACCCGTTGGTGCTGCTCAGCGTCAGGTGGAGTTGCACCTGTGCCAGGGTGGCCTTCCCCTGTGAGCAGCCTCTGTGCTCAGGCGGAGGAAGGAAGTAGGCGCAGAGGCCATGGTCCCAGCTCAGGGTGGCCACAAGGGAGCTAGCCACTCCTGTTTGGGCCCAGCTGTGTGCCACTGGGAGGCTCTGGTCCTTGGGTCTGCACCAGTTCTGCTCTGAGTGTTTTTGGCATATGCCTTTGGTCTTTTGGTGTTTGGGTGAGGTAGCTCCCACTCTGCTGGGGCCTGCTGGTATTTGTGCAGCAGACATTTGCCTCCTTCATCAGGCAACAGCCTGCCACAGCCTCCCTGTCTGGAGGGAAAGACAGACCCGGCTGGCGAGCCCAAAGCCTTTGGGAAGAGGGAGTTAAGTTCAGGGCCAGAACCAGGTTGCCTGGGTGCCTGTTGGGTGGTGCAGAGGGACGGTGGTGACCATGTCCTCTGGTGACTTTAGGCAGGCACTAGTCGACCATTATAGCAAGTTGTCTGCAGAGGCAGCGCGTCGGGAGCAGAAGGCCTTGTGGAAAGTCCAGAGGCAGCGGCTGGAAAGTGCGAGACTTCGTTTCCTTCTGGAAGAAGAGAAGCGCCTTCAGGTACCTCAGGATATCAGCTCCCTGCCCCTGCACAGAGGCCTAGTTCTCCTGTGGTGGACACTGTTGCCATATCTGGCTGTGCAGAGGCAGGGTGTGGGGCTGGTACTTCCTGCACTCTGTGTGGTAGTAGGGATGCTGTGCGGAGCCACGAGTGCTGGGGTCAGTACTGCAGGCACTCCTGAGGCTGTCCCCTCATCCTGCTGGCTGTGTTTCAGGGCATGCTGAGAGACAAGTCTGAGGCTCGCCGGTCACAGGAGCCACTGGACATCCTCCCGCTTGCATGCTCCAAGGTGTGGACCTGGCACAGGACCTGGGGTTCCCCACTGGGGCTCTGAGTTGGGTGTACCTCGCTTGGTTGTCCCCATGTCCTGTAGCACATGGTGGGTGCAGTCACAGCTGCGGGGCACGTGGCCAGAGGGAAAGGAGAGCAGACTGGGTCCCGTGTGCCCTTCCATTTCAGGTCCTGCCTGAAAGCCTGGAGCACTCAGATGGAGGCCAGAGCTATGATGCAGAGCCCCCCGAGAAGCCTGGGGATTGCCTGGGCAGGTCGGATGCACCGGGACCGCAGGCCCTGCAGCCTCCGGCAGACGGGAGCGGGCTGTTTTCTGCCGGCCTCAGCATTGTGGACTTCCTGCCTGCGGCCTCAGGGGCTGAGGAGGCTGTGCAGGATTGCCCGCCTCTGCTCGATCAGGCACTGCGGACCATCTGCTCAGACCTGCTGTCCTCATCCATGGTAGAGGCACCCTCAGCAGAGGGGCCGGTGCCTGCCCAGCCACAGGAATATGATTTCAGTACCGTTCTGAGGCCAGCTGCAACTGCCACACTTTCACCAGAGCCTCTGAATGCTGCTAATAAGGGCAGTGAGGAGCAGCAGCTGTGGGTGGACACGTGTGGGAGATCAGAAGAGTGTGCACCAGACACACACAGGCCTCCCCCGCTGCCAGGCCTGCCCCTGCACGGTGCTGCCCAGGAGGCCAGCAGTCAGCTCTCCGAGTGGTCCCTTGTGCCCACTTCAGGGGCAGCCACTTGGACCATGGGCTGTGCTTCTGGAATGGCTGCCTCCCATCCACACTGGAATGTCCACAGTAATGTGTCAGAGGATATCATTCAGGTCAGGGACAATGTGTCAGCTGTGGCCACCTCTCAGCCACGCTGGAACATCCATAGTCACATGTCTGATGACAGCATCCGGGTCAGAGAGAATGTGTCCGATGTGGCTACCTCCCGGCCACGCTGGAACATCCACGGCCACGTGTCTGATGCCAGCATCCGGGTTGGAGAGAACGTGTCCGATGTGGCCACCTCCCGGCCACGTTGGAATATCCATGGCCACGTGTCTGATGCCAATATCCGGGTTGGAGAGAATGTGTCTGATGTGGCCACTTCCCGGCCACGTTGGAACATCCACGGCCACGTGTCTGATGCCAGCATCCGGGTTGGAGAGAATGCGTCCAATGTGGCCACCTCCCGGCCACGCTGGAACATCCACGGCCATATGTCGGACTCTAGTATCCAAATTGGGGCAGATGTGTTGAATCTGGCTTCCTCCCGGCCTTGCTGGGATGGCCATACCACTCAGCCTTTGTCCTTGGAAGCTGAGTCCAATGTCCCCTGGCTACCTTGCAGCCTCCCTGGCCAGGGGTCCCAGCCAGGCATCCCGAAGCCAAAGAGCACTGCCTTAGAATGTGGGCCACTACTGTCTACAGAAGTGGAGCCAGCCACCTGCACCCTGGGAGCAGGCAGTTGGGAAGAGGGGGCCCTCCAGGCCTCACTCTCTGCTGCAGCTAAGCTAGGCCCTGAGGGAGACGGGGTCTTCCAGCAGCCAGGTAAGACGGCATCGAGGGTGGAGAGCACATGAAGCTGCCTGTGGATGCCTTGTCCTTGGGGCCCATGTCCTGCTGGCCCTGGGCTGTAACCTCTGTGCCCTTCCTGCTTGTGTCTTCTCAGGCCCAGAGAAAAATGAAGACACTGTGGATCTTTCTCCACCCCAGCCTCTGGACCCACAGGTCTGGGTGGACATGGTCTGGGGGGTCACGTGGGGTCCCATGGGACGTGGAGGTTCTGCATGTGAGCAGTGTGTTAAGGTCAGCTTCTTTAGGGAGACACAAGCCCCCAAGAGCAGCCTGGCCCTGGGGAGGAGGAGGCGGAGGCAGAGGCTCAGTCCTGGCGCCGGGGTGAGGAGCAGGCCTACCTGGCTGGCCTAGCGCGGCTGTACCCCCTGGAGCAGTACCCGGACAGCTACGAGGCCATGTGTGAGTACAGTGCGACAGGAGGGTGCCCCAGGCCAGCGCCTTCCCCAGCCAGTGACTGTGTTGTCACAGCAGAGCCTCCTGTCACACACCTCCTGCACCACGTGCTGCCCCGGGCCTTCACCTTCCCCGTGGACTGCTGGGCCCAGCCGGCTGTGGAGGAGACTGCAGTACAGCTGAGCGAGCTGCTGACGCTGCCTGTGCTCATGAAGCGCTCCCTC